>NW_021703766.1:28990925-29102981 GCF_005190385.1 Monodon monoceros
GTCCCCTGTCAGACGCCCCTCACCTGGATCTGCGTCCCCTGTCAGACCCTCGCCCCGCACCTGGATGCGCCTCGCCGCGCCCAGCCGTGTCTGCTGCACGAAGGGGTTGCGCACGGGCGGCGGGAAGAAGGACGCCTGGCGGGGCACTCTGGGCGGCCGCTGCCCCGCGTTCCCGACGCCCGCGCCGGGTCCCGAGGCCGCCACCGCCGCCGCCTCAGCGCACCGGTTCATGGCCGAGCCCGGCGCCTCACAGGAGCGAAGAGACCCAAGCGGCGCGTGCGAGCTGCCGCTGCCGCCAAGGCTTGAGGAGGATCAGCTTAGGAGTCCGGGGTCTTTGCGCAGGCGCCAAAGTTACCTACCCGCCCTCCGGTCTCGCCCCGCCCCCTCCGGCTCTGAACACGCCCAGGCCCTGGCCCCACCCCCTGAGCACACCCCCACCCTTTTAGGTTGTCCGGCTCTTCCTCTTGGGGTTAATAGCTCAGCCTCCTTGGGGGTGAAGGACTTTCCTTCAGAGCCAGGCACCCCACAATGAGAGACAGTTTAGGCTGAGTTCTCTGCTTTAGGGTCAGGCGGACCTGGATTTCCTTTTGCTTTTTTTTTTTAAAAGAAATTTATTTATTTATTTATTTTTGGGTGCGTTGAGTCTTCCTTGCTGCCCACGGGCTATCTTTGGTTGCGGCGAGCGGGGGCTGCTCATCGCGGTGGCTTCTCCCATTGCAGAGCACGGGCTCTAGGCGCGCAGGCTCAGTAGTTGCTCCGCGGCATAGTGGGATCTTCCTGGACCAGGGCTCGAACCCATGTTCCCTACATTGGCAGGTGGATTCTTGACCACTGCGCCACCAGGGAAGCCCCTCCTTTCGCTTTTACTGGCTCTTTGACGTTGGTCAAATCACTGTCTCCATGAGCCTCCGCTGCCCCCTTCGTAATCGGGGATAAATGGAACTCACGTAAACAACCTGAATCCAGCAATTCAAGTAGCAACCCCTGGGCTGTTCCTGTAAGAGGGTTAATTATCCAGGGTTAATTTGATTTCTGGTGTATGTTTTGGTTTTGCTTAAACCCGTTTGGGTAGGATATTTATGTTACCGCTAAGACTCCTGACTAATATAGAAATTGGTACCAGGAGTGGAATCTCTTTCACTCAAAATATGGACTGACAATGGGGAGATAGTTCTCCAAAGGAAAATTGAAGCTGCAATTACTAGAAAATGACAAAACCACCACTGCCCTTTGCACTAGATGAGGAACCTGGCCTCAAAAAGGGAAGTGACTTGGGCTGTGGCTCCACTTGACCCTGAAGAAGTTCAAGGGCCTATCTGGACCTTTGTTGGTGGGGGTTAGGGGGAGGATTTTCCCAGGACCTGAGATCAGTTGGTCAAGCCCTGAGTGGCTGAGAGGCAGATGGAGATGGTGAATGATTTATCTTTACTGGTCAACTGCTCACAGCAGGCTGGAGGCATGATGAGAATCTGACTCTGGGCCCTGGGACAGCTGCTCCTTCCAAGGTGTCCACTGTAGGATCTCAGAATCTTCCAACCCTACCAGATAGATGCAGCCTTCAGCTACTCAATTAACCTCTCTGAGCTTGCATACTCATCTCAGAATGGGAAAACTAATTCCTACCCCATAGGATTGTATTGGGTTGGCCAAAAAGTTTGTTTGGGTTTTTCCACACCACGCTATGGAAAAGCCCGAACGAACTTTTTGGCCAACCCAGTAGTATCAATTAAGTAAAATAATGCATGTGTAGTGTTCATAGAAAAGCACTCAAGAAATGGCACCTTTTAGGTATTACATAGTGGAGCAGCTGAATTTTCTCAGTATTTAACAGAGAACCTTAATAACAACATATTACAGCCGTGATATAAAGTGCCCCAGCTTTGGGGTCTTCAAGTAGAGGGTGGCAGACCCTTATGGTTCTTTAGCACAGAAGGCAGTCTCTCCAAAAGCCCTCAAGGACCGGAGCGATTGGGCAGGCCACAGGAGAAAAGAGGACTCCACCAAGGTCACTTCCAGAGAGACCTGTGCACTCACCATCCCCTTCCCTACCAGCCCCACCATGAGAGGCCTGAAGTAATAGTCTATCGGAGCCAGAAAGGGCCTCTGAAATAACCCCAGGCCTTAAGTTTCTGTTCTGTAGCAGCTCCAGGATTTCTATATAGGAAGGGATTAAAGATGGGCAATCTGCTGGAGAGGAAGGTAAGGAGCTTACCCATTAATAGAAGCTGTGTTTAGAAAGCACACACATTTCTCCCCTAGCTGAGTTTACTTAGAGGGTTTTGGGGGAGGTGAAGGTTAATGCTGCTGAGGGAGATAACTCAGCTTCCGGCTAAAGCGCCTTCTCTAGGTCATCTTTGGCCTTGAGTCAGGATGTTACCCAGTATCTATGGTATCCTGGGAAAATCACTTTTCTCCAAGCCTTAGTTTCCTTATCAATAAAAGTTGACTAATAATATTCTCCTTCTTTAGGTTGGTATAAAGGTTAAATGAAGTGATGCACGTGAAGTGCCTGGCATATAGTAAGCATTCTATTAATGGAAGGGGTATTACTGTTGTTCACTGTTATTAGTATTAGAATTGGTGTTATTGTCAACGAAGAAACTGAGACTCAAGAAGAGAGGAAACCTTGACCAAGGCCCTGCAATTAAATAACAGAAACGCTGCTGTTCCAGGGTTCTTTCCACGGGACAGAGGGACTCCAGCTCACCCACCCTGAGTCTCTCACTGTTTATTTGGGCATCTGTGACCTTTCCAGCATAGGTTACCTGTATGCTGCAGGGAGCGGAGATTTAGACTTTCTAAGTTTCCTCTTCTGGCTGGGGCTGGGGCCCCTCTCTAGTCTCTGCTAAAACAGCCGGCCAACATGGCCACTCAATCGGTGTCTTTATTCATACTTGTTGATTTTTCCCACGGGGAAACTGCTGAAGGGAGAGGAGGGGAGACTGGGTGAGGAGCCAGGGTTTGGTTTTCCTCCATCCAGTGGAGTAAGTGACAGAGGAGGGACATACTAAATAGAGTGACCAAGGGGACCATCACTACGTGGGCTGAGATGCATCGTGCAGTGACTTCAGATAACCTGAGTCCTTCTGTCAGGAAATGCAATTTCAAAGTGGAAAAATAGATCAAAACAAACAAAAAAAAACAAAGTGCATACAAAGCAAACTGCTAATGTAGGGACGGTTCTAAGGCAGCCAGCAGTGAGAAGGCCAGGTGTCTGGCGTGGCCACCGGGCCATGCCCCTCTTCCACTGCCCCATGCCAGGCCAGGCTGTCGGGCCACCAGTGCCCTCTTCAGACAGTCTCTGTTGGCTCCAAGGGTGCTGTAAAGCCACAGAAGGTTGTGGAAGGAGAAGAGCCTGAAGGGTGGCAGCACCAGGGCAGCCCAAGACAAGGCTGCATTGAGAATATCAAAGCATCTCTTTGGGGGTGGCTCTGGAGGGCTGGTGAGGTGTGGAGGGGGAGGGGCACCTGGGACGGGTACAATCAGCACCTTTCTTGGAGCACAGGGCAGAGCCACTCTGTGGTTTCTTAAGTTACCAGGTGGGAGTGAGAATGCTGATTAACTACAGAGCTGAGGGCTGCCAGGCCCATCCGGGTCCTTCCCTGGTGCTCAGGGCCCGGTGTGCAGAAAGTGATAGAGAGGCAGGCCCTGGGGGAGGCAGAGACAGCTCAGCAGCCCAGCCAGTCGGACTTGATGCTTCCGAACTTCACGCTCTTCAGACTTTGGTTCTCCAACTTCAGGTAATACGCGCCCTTGAAGAAGTAGCTGTGACCTGGGATGAGAAAGAGAAGAGGCTGTGACCAAGCCATCCTCAGGCATTATGGCACAGGGAAGGTTCCTGAGAGTTTTACAAGTCTGCCTGCCATAGGGAAGAAGCTTTTAAATCACAGGAGACCCCTGTGAGGCTGGAAGAAGGGAAACGGCTGTGGAATTATGCTCTCTGAGTCTTTGTTTCTTCATCTTTAAGATGTGGATAACGATACCACCTCTTAAGGCTTCTGAGGATTAAATGAGATGATATATGCTATAATTAAGATAAATAACAGAACTCCACTGAGCACAAGCTCCAGACTAGGCACTTTCCTTTTCCAGAGGTGGCAAACCAGGAGGCTGCTAGCCCCATCGGGCCCACAGATTGGTTTTATTTAGCTCACACAGTTTTTTCTTTTGTTTTGTTTTGAATAACTGGCCAACATGTAAACATCTGGAAATTTCATATGAAAATACAGATTTCTCACTTCCTTTTAAAAGAGTTAGAATATCTAATAACACTGCTCCCCTTTTCTTGCAGGGCAGAGATCGCCAGAAGCCGAGAAGCAACTGTCCCCTGAAAATGAGCCATGTGCTCTCTGGTGCTCCACAGACCCCACCACTCCCTACTGTCTGCCCTGCCTGCTTCACTTATTCATGCCACCAGCTTGGCCCCTGTGGGCTTTGGAATTTCTTACTCCGAACATATATGATCTCATTTTCTTCCTTTCAAACCCTGACATATAGTAGGTGCTCAGTAGACGTTTATTTCTGAAGATAATCTTTAACCTAGCACCTGATTGTGTACTGCTTTTTCCTGGACATGTAAGACCTTTAGCCCCTGGAGGTCAGGGCCATGTGCTTAGCGTGTGATAGGAACTCAAGAAGCATCTTTGTGAAATTTAATTGAAATCTCCTCTAAAAAGCCAAACCGGACTCATTTCCAGGGCCCTAGAGACCTCCCAGAAGCCTCCTCAGGAATATGGTTTCCAAACTCCAAACTCTATCCCTCGCTGGTTTGGCGTTTCATTCAGCAAGGGACCAGGGACAAATTGAGCCGATGGGATATCTCTGCCACCTCAGCAGCAGGGCCTAACAAAGTTTGTGCTGTCTCAAATGGAGCCATCCTTCTGCTAATAGGAAGCAGTCACAAGGCCCCTTGCGGAACCCAAAAGGGCCTGGATCAAACCCCAGAATGAATCCAGGGCACTGAGCCCAGGTTTCTCGCTCCCAGCAGGCCTCCCGCCCTCCCTGCTCCCTGGCTCCAGGCTCTGCAGCTGTAGGGGCCTTTCTGGGTCTTATTGCCTGGAGCCAGCTGAGTGAGCAGAGGTCAGGGGTCTGGATGCCTTCCCAGCACTGGGTTGAAGGGGCCGGTTTGTTTTCCCGGGGCGCCGCATGCTTTCCTGCACAATGAGGGAGTGTGTGCTTGCGAGGAGCAGGGCCCTGGCTGGGGGGCAGGGAGTCCTAGAAAGTGGACAGAGGCCTGGGCAGCTCACCCCCGCCCTGCAGGTCCACCACGGCATCCAGGTTATCAGGGATGGCGTTCCAGGCATCTGCGATGAGCTTGGGGAAGCCGGGATCCATTTTCTTCTTCACCTCATTGTATCTGCAAGGAAATGGCCATGGTGAACCTGTGGGGATCCCTAAAGGCCAGCCCTTCCCAACTTGATAGGAGGGCCATGATGATGGCTCCTGGGTGAGCCTGGGAAGCCAGACCTAGCCCTTCAGGGAGGCCATTGACTGGAGCTGAGGGGCAGGGAGTTAGACCTGGGTGAATCCTAATTCCACTACTCACTAATTAGGTGACTTTGGACAGCCCCATGAAAACAATCTTGTGATTACTGCTCACGTTTAAGCAGTGTGTTACCCACCTTCCATATACTTTTTCAATCCTTTCGACAACGCTAAGACACAGTCACTACCATAATACCCATTTTACAGACCAGAGGCTTAAAAAGGGCACCCAGTTTCTAAGTGGGAGTCCAACCCTGGCCTGTCTGGCTCAGGGCAGCAAACTGCTCTCTGGGCCTCAGTTTTACCATCTGTAAAATGGGTTATAATTAATTTAATGCATTTAATTAACACATATGTGAAACAGAGTAAAACATGAAAAGTGCCTATCCCAGTACCTGGTACTGGGTAGGTATCTGGGAAATGTTAGTTCCCTTACAAACTCTGATCCCTGCTGCAGTACAAACAGCACTGGCCCAGGAGCCCAGAGACGGGGTCCAGCCCCATCACTGCCCTTCACAGCTCAGCTTGGACAAATACTGCTTCTTCACCTGTCAGGTGGAGTTGACAGTCCACATCCTGGGCAATGATCTTGGCTGGGACAGTGAGGTTACAGTACAAGGTGGTGTGTGAACCCAAGCCCTGTCAGTCACAGGGCGACTTCCTGCCACCTCAGTCCCAATTGCAGTTCTCAGGGCAAGTCGTTATCTCGGGCTCTGCCTTTAATTTGTGTAAATACCTTGAGTATTAGTTGGCGTATTCTTCTTTCTGGCTAGCAACATCTGTGTCTTTTTAATTTGGAGGGAGAACTTTTTAAATGCTGGGGTTATTTTGATTCCATTGCTTCTCCACTTACACTCAATATATTTATTATCCTGTAAATATTTAATGAGCTCCCACTGTGTCGCTGTGGATACTGTAATCAACAAGATAAAGTCTTGCCCTCATGATGCTGATTTTCTAGATAGAACTGTGTTTGAATGCCATCCCGGTGACAGCCAAGCATCAGCCTCACAGCTGACTCTCTTCTTCCCCACAGCCCGCCTGACGACCTCCGCCCCAGATGCCAAAAACAGCTTCCTCTCTGAGTCCCCTTCTACAGGGGTGTTCCCCCTCTGCCCATCACCCTCAGAACTGCCAGAAAAGCCTTCCTAATCCCAGTTATGTCATGAAACTTCTTCTTGCCAAACCTAGCATGCTTCCTCATGACCTGGGGTACCAAAACCAAGTTTCCCAGCTCAAAATTCTAGCAATCCATCCATGTCACCTGCACTGACCTCCCAAACTACATTCTCTAGAGTGATGACGGCTGAGAGCTATGTGTCCTTGAACTTGCCCTCATTTCTTTCTCACTCTACCCACGGAAGGTAGGGACAGCAGGAAGCAACCCCATTTGATGGATGAGGGAAGTGAGGCTCGGAGAAGTGAACCAATTTGCTTCCAAGTTCTTTTCCTCCAGGAAGAATACAGCATGGAGCCATCAGAACATGTTGGCTCTGAACAGAACCACACCTCTTCACATTCCTCTCTGTCCCCAGAGCCTCCTCTGGGAGCCTCCTTTCCTGCTCGCTGGTACACTCTTTTGAAAGACTTCTCTGTGAGCCTCTGAACTTCTCCGTTCTGGCTGTAGAATTGCAGTGCAGAGCAGGTGTTAAGAACACAGACATCGGGCTTCCCTGGTGGCGCAGTGGTTGAGAGTCTGCCTGCCGATGCAAGGGACACGGGTTCGTGCCCCGGTCCAGGAAGATCCCACATGCCGCGGAGCGGCTGGGCCCGTGAGCCATGGCCGCTGAGCCTGCGCGCCCGGAGCCTGTGCTCCTCCAGGGGAGAGGCCACAACAAGGAGAGGTACGCGTACCGCAAAAAAAAAAAGAACACAGACATGTGTGTCCAAGCTTTTTCAAAGGTATATCCTTGAGGCACTTCAGCCTGAGTTTCTACACTCAGAAAATGGAGCTAATAATAGCATCTACCTTAAATGAGAAATACAGGTGAAATGCATAGCCCTGGGATGTGGTACAGGTCCCATCACAAGAGCCATCACTATTTTATTTGTATGTGTTTATGTCTCTTCCCCTCACGATATTGTAAGTTCCACCAGGCAGAGAGCGACTATTTCTTGACAGCCGTCTTCCAGCACCTAGGTAATTGTCTGGCACATAGGAGATATTGAATATATTATTGTGGGTTTAGTGGAAGCTTCTAGAAGCAAGGGCTGAGCACTCCCTGGCATGACCTAGGGTTTGCCCAATCTGGAAGCAGCTGCTCATCCTCTGTCATTCTGGAGCTCTCTCTCCTTCTCCAGAAAGGAGGCCTGGGCAGCGGCAGACTCCACCAGGACCAATGTCTCGAGATCATTAACTACCTCTCCTGGGAAAAAGATCTGTCTCCTTCGGAAACCCCGCCCAGATCCTCCAATAGATGTTTCAGTTCTGCTGCTTTTAAGGAAGATTCACAGAACTTCCTCTGTAGAGCAGGCTGTCCATCCCAGATCCAGGCTTTGTGAGGTGGGCTTGCTATGGAAAAGGACTGGGAAGCAGAGAACTCTGCCCCAAACCCAGCAAGGTACCACCACAGCGTGAGCATCAGTGTGTGTGTGTGTGTGTGTGTGTGTGTGTGTGTGCGCGTGCGCGTCTGTTCTCATATGTTTACATTCACCGTACGTGCTGGGGGGTGATTATAAATGTCCTCTCAACACCATGATTCAAAGACAAGGGTTCTACGATTCTGCTCTGTGAGGCTGGGCCTCTTGCTGTGCATGATTCTAAGATCTGGAGATTCGGAGTGCCTACTGTGCCGAGATGCCCTTCCACAGTACGTGCGCGTGCCTGAGAGTGTTCTGGAGCCTGTGGGCAGAGCGCCTGCTCCGCGTTTTCCTGGCTGACTGTTTCCTTTCTTGAGGCTTGAGATATCAATCAGCTTAAGTTGCTAAGTATCTTAGCAATATGTCTGGAATTCCACCCTGCCACGGCAGCCTGGGACATAAACAGCTCCTGAATGCAGGGCAGCTAGGGGCGGGTGGTGGGGAGGAGACGGGAGGAGAGAGGCCTTGGGAGGGAAGCAGGATTGTTCCAGGGGTGGCAGACAAAGGTCCAGATGCAGCCATGGGAGGAAACGTGGGGACGCTAGGAGGGAAGGAGGAAGACCACCCCTCCCCCACCGACCCGATGACCCTGAGGGTACAGTGCAGGGGGCCCAGGGTTAGAAACCAGAAGAAGCGGTTATAATCCTATAATCTGTGGCCAACACACTTGCCTATAAATAACTTAAGACAAGTTGGTTCATTTCTATGGACCTCAGATTCCTCATCTAGGAAATGTGAAGATTTAAAATCAAACTCCTGAGGTCTGGGCTGCCTCTCACTAACCTTTCCTGGAGATCAGGCTCCCTGACCCTCAGGCCTGACCGTGGCCTCTCAGAATCAGACCCTTCCCTTTAGATGAGCTGGAGCAGAGAGCTACCTGCTTCCACACTGGCCCCCGGCCAGCCTGTGCCCACAGCTACTGAGCCTGTGGCAGATGGGCCAGAGGGTGCCGCTGTTTTCAATGAGGCCGAATTTGGATGCTGGCTCCAGTGGACACCCGTCTCAGTTTTCATCCTGTGTTTGCTATCTGCCATCCCAGCCTCCACCACCCCCATCTCTTGGGACCCCACTATCTCAGGTATAGTGTAGAAAAGTGAAGAATGTTCTCTGGGAGCCAGAATTCCAGGGTTTAAATCCCAGCCTGCCACTACTTGGCTGTGTGACTTTAAGCTAGACACTTAACCTCTCTGAACCTCTTTCTTCACCTGTAAAATGGGAGGAATAGTAATAATAATATCCACCTCATAAAGCCTTTGGAATGGTGTCTGGCACATAGCATCAGAGTAGCAGCTATTATCTTTATTTTTATCACTCCCTTCTTCAGTGATTCACTCTAAAATATGGGGCTCCAGACCAGACGGACATGGGCCCAATCCAAAGACTTCTGAGAAGGGAAAGGAGGATCTAACCAGAATTGTACCAGTAATGTGCCCAAGAATAGCTCACCCTTTGGTGACTTTTCAGAGGGCCAATAACCCTGGCAGATTAGAGACCGGAGAGGGGGCATCCATGGTCCACCAGCCTCCAAACTTAACCCAGGAGGCTCAAAGCCCGTGTCTTCTCTGTGTCCACGCAGCTGGTGGTGCCGCTTTCCTTCGCACCGCCCTCCCTTACCTCCAGAACTTGTCTCCAGCGAAGATGTACGTCTTCTTGTTCTTGCTCCAGTTAAAGGCAGCATCCACTTTTTGGACATCAGGAGGAAGCCCCAAGCTGGTCAGCGGCTTGGGGTACCCTCGCTCCAGGGTGCTGGCTGAATAGACCCAGTACTCATTCCCTGGGGTGGAAGAAGAGGGTGGGCTGGTGGCAGGTGCTGGAGGCTGTTCCTCCCACCATCCACTAGGGACCCCACTGTGGCCTTTCTCGGCAGGGACACAAGTTCTGCCCAGTGCCGCATTCAGTGTCCGGAATCAGGGTCCACATATAAGGTTTTACAAATCGGTTATGGAAGGTCCCTGGCCAAGAAGGTAAGTGGGAGTGAGTCCTAGCCTGGCTCCACTTACCAAGCCAGAGACTCTAAGTGCCACACCTGTTGTGAAGAGGCACCTTTTTCTAATTTGCACAAAGGTCCCCTGTGAGCCAGCAGCTGCCCTCATCACTCTGGGCTGGAGGAGCTGGGAAGCCGGCTGGTGGAACATGCACCCGTGGTGCTTCAGTGGCCCCGGGAAGCCACCCCTGGGCCTCCACCGCA
Source organism: Monodon monoceros (assembly GCF_005190385.1). Classification (NCBI taxonomy): domain Eukaryota; kingdom Metazoa; phylum Chordata; class Mammalia; order Artiodactyla; family Monodontidae; genus Monodon; species Monodon monoceros. Next base: position 29,001,178 of record NW_021703766.1, read on the forward strand.
GCCCTTCCTGAGCTCCCTCATAACAGCCTGGTTTTCTGTCTCCCCCACTAGTTCATGAGCTCCCTGAGAGCAGGGGCTGCATCTCTGGCATATGATAGGTGCTCGAATAAAGATTAAATGAGCAGGGTTTCCCAAATGTTACCCATGTGACCCTACGTCGGTGATTTTTACCACTTATAGAGTCTCCTCATATTACTTAACTTGAATTAACATTTTGCTTTCAAGGAATTCATTTTGAAGTCTACAGAAATAAATTTAAACATTAAAAATGAAAACAAATAGGTGTTTAAAAAATTCTAATTAAAACTGTCATCTGCCAAAGGCACTAGCATTAGGAAGGTGTTAAAGACACCAGAACTAAAGTGTCATTTTCCCTCTGGAAAAGGAATCAGAAGGATTGAAAAGGGATTAAAAGGTTATTGAAACGGTCGTTCTGTGGGCCAGAGCTAGTTGATGCTGAGTGTCTGAACCCATCTCCCAGATGATGGTTGAAAGAGTGGACCCATAAAGGAGAGGGAACACCCACCAGCGCACAGGAATCACGGTGCAGTGCCGCCTGGAGCCCAGGGCCAGGCAGCTCCCCTCCCACACACCTGCAAAGAATACAGCCTTCTCCTCCTGTGGGGCCTCGTATACAGCATCGATCTTTTCTGGGAGCTCAGGCCAGAATGTGGCCACCAGCAGGGGCCCCATGGGCTTGTCACGTGGTGTCACTGTTCGCCAAATGAACCTGGGTGGGGGAAGGGGACACAGGAAACCAAACCTTCAGTCACTCTGCAGTTGTAACTGCACATGCCTCTATAAGCCCTCTCAGAAACATCCCTGGATGATGCCCTGGGAGGAGGGGAGGTAAGATCAAAGAAAGGGTGGAGAAGGACTGGAGAATGGGCAGAGCCCCCTCTGCAAGATGCCAGGGCTGAGAAGCAACCTTTTGCTCGCCCTCCTGCTCCCTCCTCCAGGAAGCCTTCCCTAACTACTTCTGTCCCTTACTGTGTTCTCCCTCCTCTGAGCCTCTTAAAATCATCAACACTGAGTGCCCAGAAGAGTAGTTTGATTGTTTGTTTTTTTTTAAGTGTCTTATCTTTCCTGTCAGATTCAAAGCCAATTCAGGCAGAGGCTGATGGCGCTCAAAAGTATTTCCTGAATTGAAATGATGGATTCAGGCACTTTGGCAGGAGTAGTAAAGAGCCATCGTTTACTGAGGGCCTACTAAGTGCCAAGCGCTTTATGTGGCCTGTAAAATGTCGATTTCAATGTCAATATCATAAGATACTATGCACTCTCAGTGGTCTACCCAGCATCTATTACCTTATTTCCCGATCAGCCTTCCTCACAAGATTCCCACATTTACGGCCCCTCCTTTCCTATAGGTGGACCCAATCCCCATTCTGATGAGTTTAAGCTACCAGCTCTCAAAGTGGGAGCTCCAGACCAACACCTGGAACTCGTCAGAAATGCAAATTATTGGACCCGACTCAGGACCCATGAATCAGACTCTCTGGGCTTGGGGCCCAGTAATCTGTGTCTTAAGAGCCTTCCAGATGATTCTAATGCATGCCAAAGTTTGAGAACCACTGAGCTAAGCCTATCGGAGCTTAGCATTCCCTGGCAATGTTATTGATGCAGCAGTGGCCATATGTCCTATGTTGGCACAATAAGATTGAACACATACACTTATAGTTCACATCTGGAGATCTGTCTCTCTCTTTCTTTTCTGCTGGATGTTTGCAAGGAAGTTTATAGCCCTGGCAGCCATTGTGTGACCCTGAGGGACCCAGTCTTAGGATGAAGACAATGCCAAGGAGAGCAGTGGACGAAGACATCATTGAATCAGTGACCCTCTTTCTGCCCCTGGAGGCAGCCCTACCCCTGGACTTTGTACCACGTGGGAGTAATTTCTTTCCATTGTTTAAGCTGGTTTCAGCTGGGATTCTCTGTTACTTGCAGCCAAAACATCCTGATACAGGAAAGTATCACAGTCCTTATTTGGCAAATGACGCTCAGAGAGGTAATGGAATTACCAGGATTCAAATCCACATCTGACTCCAAGTCTGAGTTTAATTATCCTACAATACTGCCTTTCTTGTCCCCCACAATGCCTAGCACCAATTTCTGCATATGGTCAGAGCTTAAATTGTCTTTTTTTTTTTTTGCGGTACGCGGGCCTCTCACTGCTGTGGCCTCTTCCGTTGCGGAGCACAGGCTCCGGACGCGCAGGCTCAGCGGCCATGGCTCACGGGCCCAGCCGCTCCGCAGCATGTGGGATCTTCCCGGACCGGGACACGAACCCGTGTCCCCTGCATCGGCAGGCGGACTCTCAAACACTGCGCCACCAGGGAGGCCCGGAGCTTAAATATTTACTGATTAATTCAAGGAGTCCGTTAAACACTCATCAACTTCCTTTTGAAAGAAAGTGTGATGTGTCAGGCCAGGGATGGCTCCGACCTGGGCCTAGGCGCTGCACCCTTTCCCAACTCTGTACTCAGATCCGCACGTGTGGTCAGGGCTTCTTTAGGGAGAAGTGCCACAGACCAAGGGTGGTGCTGGGGCACGGGGCCCCTGGGCTCACCTCTTCCCCAGCCCTGTAATGGGGGCTGCAGGACAGCACTGACATCTGTTGTTACATGTCCTGGTTTGGGCATTCATGGCCTGATGGACCTGACTTCTCATTGCATTTTGGGTCTCATCTCACTCCGTATTCTTGCCCTCTCTCTCCCTACTGGCATCTGCCCCCCGGCACCTAGCCCAGTGCCTGGAGCAGAGGAGCCCCTTCACAAGAGTTTTTGGAACATCTTCAGCCTCACCAGGCTCTCCTGGGAAAAGCCAGGAACTTTCACATCTCTACGGCTTTGTTCTTGCAGTTCCCTCATCTCAAACACGCTCCCACCCTGCCAGCCCCATCACGTCCGTCCGCATCTGCTTCTCCTTTAATGCTTCCCCTTGAGCGCTGCTTCACCTGCAGAGCTCTTCCTTCACTCGGACGTGTCCACAAAGCATTTTGCTAATGTCTCTTGCAGTCACATCTCTTTCATTCTGCCATGTCAGTCCTCTATGCCTCTATTCCCTAAACCAGACTGGGGGTGCTCAAACTTTAATGTGCATCAGAATCGCTGGGGAAATTTTCTTTTTTTTCTTTTTTGGCTGTGCCACATGGCTTGTCAGATCTTAGCTCCCCTACCAGGGATTGAACCCAGGCCCTCGGCAGTGAAAGCTCAGAGTCCTAACCACTGGACCGCCAGGGAATTCCCGTGGGGAAATTTTCTTAAATGCAGACGCCTGGGACCCATTCCCAGAGATTCCAGTCAGAGGGCCTGAGGGTGAGGACAGAAACCCACACGTTTAACCCTCACACTCTAGGTGGTTTCTGTGTGGGAAATCCACTGACCTCTTTTTGAAGACACCGATTCAGGCATTAAGCAGCCCCTCCACCTCTGGAACAACACCTTGCACCCCCAGCTCCCAAAGCCTAGCAAATGATTTGGCACAGTAGGTGGCAAGTAATTATTTGTCGATAATAACAGCTAGTATACTTGAAGGCACTTAGTCTGTGTCAGGCGCTGTTTTAAGCACTACGCTCACCTAATCCTTACAACAGCCCTGTGAGATAGGTTGGAATATTCATCCCATTTTAGAGATGAGGAAATTGAGGTTAAAAAGAGATACACAGGGCTTCCCTGGTGGCGCAGTGGTTGAGAGTCCGCCTGCCGATGCAGGGGACACGGGTTCGTGCCCCGGTCCGGGAAGATCCCACATGCCGCGGAGCGGCTGGGCCCGTGAGCCATGGCCGCTGGGCCTGCGCGTCCAGAGCCTGTGCTCCGCGACGGGAGAGGCCACAACAGTGAGAGGCCCGCGTACCGCAAAAAAAAAAAAAGAGATACACAATTAACTTGCCTATAATCATGCAACTGGTTAGTAGCAGGTCCAGGATTCTAACCCAGGCAATCTGGCTCCAGAACCATTCTCTCAGCTATTATGCTCTATGGATGGACAGATGGATGGATGATGGATGGACAGATAATGGATAGATGGATGGATGATGGACTGACAGATAATGGATAGATGGATGGATGATGGACGGACAGATGAATGGATTGATGGATGATGAATGGACCCTTTAATGTAGTCCTAGATTCTGCCTGCCTTTAGGATAGCTGGGTGAGTCTTAGCCCCTGATGGATTGAGTCGGGGCCTTTATTTATAGCACGAAGGACCACTTCTTTCTACTCTGTGGTTACTTGCTCCCCATACATAGAACATTTTAGGTCAAGGCCATTCCAGGAGAAGGCCTGTGGTAGACTGGATTATTGTTCCTAATTCTTCCCTCCATCCCTAGTTTAGAAGTATACATCCACGTGTGTTGTCACACGACTATGCAGTACCATCCCCTAGAGTAGGTATTGGGCTTGGCCACGTGATTTGCTTGAGCCAGTGGAATATTCTCAAACATGCTGAGACTGAAGGCTTTAAATGTGCTTGTGTGGTTTGATTTGGCCTCTTGTGCTCCTGCCATGTGCCACAAGTAGCCGCTAATCCCAGGAGAATGAGTGACACACAGAGCATACCTGAGCCCAAACTGCAGCCCGAAGCCAAGGCATCTAGTAGACCCACAGACTAGGAGAGGGCACAAGAAATGCCTGTTGTGGTAGCCACCAGGATCTATCTGACACGCAGCAAAAATGGTCTCATAAAGGCCATTCTGTGAAGCCCACAGTAGGATCCTTGAGCAAGAGATGGGCACGAGAATAACAGAGAAGGGGCAGAGGGCAAGGAGGACAAGAAGCAAGATCCCGCACTTACCGGTCCTTGAAGAAGAAGATCTCCCCACGGATCTGAGAGATGCCATCAAAGACGATGTCCTGTTTGCAGATCTCAGGAGTGATGGGGCCCAGTGTGGGCGTGGGGCCGGTGCCAGTGTCAATGTCAGGGGAGGCCCCTGGGGGAGGACACCTGACCTCAGACTCAGACTCTCCCCAGCTCCAGGGGTTCTCCCTACCAGGCTGAGCCCCTAGGCTGGCCCACCCAACCTGCGAAGCATCAGAAGAATAGTATTCTGGCCTCAGTGTCAGCCCAGGGAAGACGGGGGACGAGGCCTGGACTTGGAGAGAGGAGACTGAACAGAAACCGGAATCCTGTGGCCCTTCACCCTTTACAAATGCTCTTCCCTGACATCCTCAGAATCAGTCCTCTCTACATCCCTAAGAGGTAGGCATCATTATTACCCCCATTTTACAGATGAGGAAACTGAGGCCCAGAAAGGTTGTATATGACTTGCCCAAATATTTAAACCCACAGCTCATGTTAGTAAGCCCACAAGAGAGTCACGGTGGTCAGAGGGGAATACTCGTGTGTCCAGCACTGGGGGGTGTGGTACTTCCTTCACTCCTAAGGATAACCAGCCGCAGTTTAGAGATGAAGAAACTGAGTCGAAAGAGGTAAAGACCGGCTCCATCTTTTGCGGCTGGTGAGTGGCAGAGGCAGCACTCGAACCCACAGCCTCTCACTCTACTGCAGTTCTTCCCCGAGTCCAATGTTCCCCACACGTCATCACTCCAGAGCCAGTTTCATGATTTCAGCTTTGTCCAGGTACCACCCGTACTATTACGTATTTACTTTTTTTAATGGGGTTACTTTGTAAACTCTGGCCTCACTGTAAGCATTAATATAAATAAAATCCCTAGTTTCAGGTACTAGTTGTATTGATCCTATTACACGTTAAAATAGAAGAATCGTTAGGAAGACTAGAAACTTGCACCCCTGTGTCACTAAGGTCATTCCAGGCACTGGGAAACTCTACCTTGTGTTTAGCTAATTCTCCTGGATTCTAAACCTCACTTGGATGCATAAACCTGGTTGATCTTGGGCCAGAGGGTTACCTTTCTCATACGTCAGTTGACCCGCCTAGAAAATGGAGAGCCCATTTCTGCCCCGCCTGCCTCACAGCATGGCTCTGGGGAACCAAGTGGGGCACAGACACTGGTGTTATTTGGAAAGGAAAGGGCTGTCCAAGGGCCCCCTTGGAGAGTTGCTCTGACACACCCAGACCAGGTTAACACTCCTGCCCTTGTCTCCTGCAGTCCTAGACAAATGGGACCTGGATGGTTCCACTCCCTGGGCCTCCATCCCCAGTGGCATGACCTCCCCAGATCCCTGCCCCAGGAACCCCAAGCTGAGGCTTACCATAGAGCTCTTGAATGCCCTTGATGTCATCATGTGACAGGCGGAAGTTCTTGGTGTAGGTGTAAATGGGGGCCATTAGGGCTCCGGGATCCTCTGAGTGTTCCAGCCCCATCGCATGGCCAAACTCATGGGCTGCCACAAGGAACAGGCTGTACCCTGAGGCCCGCAGGGAGGGGAGGAGGGACAGAGAGACAGGGAGAAAGATGAGAGAGAAGTCAGGCCTGGCCCCGGTGATGGCGACATTTGAGGACATCCCCATGGTGGGACTGAGAGCATGGAGGTGACATGTACTGATTTTTCCTTCCCCCAAGAATTCTGGGGTTAACAGACCATGCCTATGGTTTTCAAGGAGAGTCAACCAAAGTCCGCTTGTCCCTTTCCAGGTGGGCTGCACGTGTGCTAGAAAGGGGAGCACGTAGCATCGGCAAATCCTCTATATAGAGTCCCATTTGTTAAAAATCCTGTTTCCTGGCTCTTTGTTTCTCTATAAAGACTAAGGACAAAACCTGCTCTGTGGGTTCTCCAAAGAGGTAACCCCTGGGACCACCATTTCTGCTCCAGGGGAAGCAGTAAAAAGGTTCTCACTTGGAGTGGTTGCCCAAGCTCAAGCCAGACAGTGGGCAAACCCTACTGTCACACCCTGTTGTGTATTGAATTGTGTCCCTCCAAACCCCACGTACCTGTGACTATGACCTTATTCGGTAATAGAGTCTTTGCAGATAAATTAAGATGCAAGTTAAAATGAAGCCATACTGCAGTAGGGTGGACCCTTAATCCAATGTGACCCATGTCCTTATAAGAAAAGAAGATACTTAGAGATGAACATATAAGGCCAAATAACAACAGAGGCAGAGATTGGAGGGATACAGCCTCTAGAGGGAATGTGGCCTTACCCACACCTTGATTTTAGACTTCTAGATGACTCTAGAAGTGCAAGAGAATAAATTTCTGTTGTTTGAAGCCACCTGGTTGGCGGTACTCTGTTATGGCGGCCCTAGGACACTAATACACCGCCCCCCAAGTGCACCACACCTGCTCTGGAGCCTTAAACCACTCCAGCAGGTGGAGAATCCCACCTTTAGGTAGAGACTGCAGCAGGTAAAATCAGGATATGTCTTAGCACGGCACTTGGTGGAGGATGAGAAAAACTCCTTTGGCCAGCCTCTGTCAGCTGGCGTTCTCCAAGTTCCATCTCATTGAGAGTAAAAAGAAGAAAAGTAACTTAAAGAGAGGCTGACCTAATTCTGGCTGGCCCAGGACCAGCACTCTCACCTGGCCATCTGGGGCCTTGAACCCAATGACACTGGGCCCTGCAGCCTAGACTGGGCACAGTGCCCCCAAGGATTCTGTTCATTGCAGTGACCACACAGTACGGTCATGACCTGTCTCCTGGTCACTCTCTCGCTCCAGCCTGTGAGTCCTGGAGGGCAGAGAACTGTCCCAGGTAGCTGTGTTTTCAACACCCAGCACTGACGAGGACCCCTCCATTCACAACTTGGCAAAGGATGGTGCCCGTGGGGCAGGAGGGCTGTGGACGCTTCCCCATGCTGCATGGAGGGTGGGGAGAGCAAGGATGAGGCTCCTCCTGTTTTCCTCTCTTCTGCCCACCTGGCTCCCTGAAGGCAGCTCTCTGTTGGAGTGAGAATGCCTCGCAGGAGAATCATCTCTCTGGGGCAGGGCTCCCTGTGCCCAGCATTGAGACATTTTGGGGTTTGACAGCCCCACCTGGAGGGGTTACAGATGTGGGAGGGAAAAGCAGCATCTCCTCGGGAAAGCTGGTTCCCACCCAGGAATCGGGTACTGGGATGGATGGGGTCTTATTTCGGAGGCCATGTCTCTGCCCGGAGAAACAAGGCCAAGGCAGGGACACTGTCTCCACGAGGAACGGACAGCATCTCTGCCAGGTGGGTGGGTCTGTTGCGGGCAGTGTCTCTACCAGGGTAGGTGGGTGTCTGGGGGGCAGTGTCTGTGGCTGAGGTGGGTGGGGACTCTGGAAGATTTCCAGCCCAGTCGCGGGCGGGGCGGGGTGTGCAGTGTCTTTGCCCAATGGCCAGGGCTCCTACCTTGGTCGGGGCAGAAGCCCCACTTGCGGTCATCGTCGTAGTTGGCCGTGGTCGCACACCACAACTTCCCATCGCTGCGGCCGGCGCTGGTGCAGCTCTCGTGCTTGTTGCCCAGGAAGGTGAAGGGGAAGACACAGGGGGCACCTTCCGAGTTCCCGCCCACAGTGGACATGGCTGTGGGGTTAGGGACATGGGTCAGTAGGCAGCAAGGGGTCTAGGGCCACCGCCAGGGAGCAATGATATGATGCGGCCATTAACAAACCAGGCTTACGGAGTACTAGCTCAGTCCGGGGCACGTGGTCAAGTGCTTTACACACCGCTCACCTGCTTGGCCCCCTCCAACAGCCCTGTGTGGTTGGGACCCTAGGTTACCCCCCATTTTATGGATGGGGTGACTGGAGCTCAGAGAGATTAAGTAACTTGCCTGGGCACATGCTGCTAGGAAGTGGCAGAGCTGGGATGCAAACCCAGGCAGCCCGATTCCAGAGCTTTAATTAGCCTCCCCTGGATGGGACCACAGCAGCTAGAGGCAAAGGGGGCTGGGCAGAGCTGAAGGTGTCAACACGTTTCCCGAGACCGGGAGCTCCATCACACATGGTCTCGTGGGAGACCTACCTGTGTCTCCTGCAGAGAGCAGGGACTCAGCAAATGTCTGCTGAAGGAAAGGAGGAAGAAAAGAAGCGAAGGAGGGAGGGAGTCCTTATTGAAAAACAGAGACCAAAGGAGATACAGACTAAGACAAAGAAAGGCAAGCAATAGAGACATTGAGATGAGAGAGAGGGAGAGACAATTGCCAGGGAGGCTGCGAGAGTGCGGGTCGTTCAGAGGGTCCTGGGTGGACCTGACATTAGACATCACCAACCGATTCAGCTGAACTGGCTGTCGGTGCCCAGCGTCTGTCCTGATTTTGGTGTCTGTGCTGGACCAGCTGCTACACACCCTGACTAGCGCCCCCGTCCTGGGGAAAGGAGGTGGGGACAGGGCTCCCGTGGGCTTGCTATCGAAGGACAGGGAGAGGCGTGACACCTACCGGTCTCGGGGCAGAAGCCGTACTTCTTGTCGCGGTCGAAGTCCTCGGTGGTGCCACACCAGCGGTAGCCATCGGTACGGCCCTCCGTGGTGCAGCTGTCATAGGATGTACCCTGGAAGCGGAACGGGAACTTGCAGGGCTGTCCGTCGGCGTTGCCACCCATGGTGAACAGGGCTGGGGTGCAGGAGAGAGGGGGAGGGTGCGAATGTGAGGGAGACCGCCCACCTGCCCACGGGAGCATCCGCTGGGCACCTGCATGGGCGCAGAGCTGCTGCCCACCTGCCCGCTCATACCAGGGAAGTTGTAGCATTGGTAAAACGTTAATTCTGAGCTCCCAGGGTGTAATTACCCCTGCCTACACGGCCAACCCCATCCTTCCTCTGGGACATTATGGACGGCCCCTCCACACCAGCAATAAAATAGTTAACACCTGGCACACAGTGGGGCCCTCAGATCCCTGCCCCAGCCCCAGGGTCACTGTCCACTCTGCCTGGCTGTTGCCCACATCCCTGCGGATTGCTAAATATATCATCCATGGTGGGCAGGATGGCAAGAGTCTCTCCATTTGATAGATCGGGAAACTGAGGTTTGCAGAAGCTGGTTCCAGAACTGCTCATGGTCATAGAAACGGAAAAACTGGATGAGGGCTGTAACTGAAAACTACAAAACACACTTAACCGCAATTTCTCCCTTCCTCGCTCTGTCACACACGCTTGTGCACACAGAGAAAGCTTCACCTCCTTTCAACCCCAGGCCCTTTCCTGGATGCTGCAGTCCCTGCACAAGGGAGGAGGACAGGAGAAGGAGGGCACGACAGGGAGGTGGTGTTTTGGGGGACCTTTCAAGACACACCCCAGGCTCCCACTCTGACCTCCCCAAGACATGGGCCATGACTGGAGAGTTCAGGGCAGACAGTGGGATTAAGAGTCTGGGCTTGTCTGTCTTGGGTTCTTCCCCTGCTCCCGCGTACCCTCATCCACCCTAAAGCTACAAAATGGTGTGTCTTTGGATTTGCCAACTAGCAAAACCACAAGTGCGTAACAAGGACCATCTGTGCACTACGGCGCCAGAGGTGACTTCACCAGCCCCCGTTAACTCCGCCATGGCCAGAATTGAGCCCAGTCCGTGGCGCCCCCAGCGCAGGTCTTGGGGCCCCATACCCTCACTGCTCCTGTCTCCCCAACCAAGTGACCTTCTCCTGCAACGCCAGAAACAAGGGGATGAATGGAGGAAGAAACACTGAGGCCAGATGCCTTGGTGACCTCAAAGTGGGAAAGGCAATTGTTAAATGTATCATCCATGGTGGGCAGGATGGTGTTAACCTCAATGGAGGCCAGTCTCCACCTCCGGCCTTCCAGCAGCTGCATTTCTACCACCCAGGAAGCCCCCATCTCCTCTCAGATCCTGCCCCCAAAGGGATGGAGAGAAGCAGACGCTGGCTCAGCAGTCAGGAGGGGCTGAGTAATCGGAACCTCTGCCCCAAGACCCAAACACGTGCATGTCGTGCGTACTTGCATCTGGCTAAAGACCAAATCAATGGATAATGTTCAGGGCAGGGAAATACCCTTCCCTAACTTATGAATTCCAGCTGTTTCTAATTCTATTATCAAGACATTCTGTTCTAAACACAGGGGTTGACACATGGGAGGGTTAACGCCATCCAAACCCCTACCGAGAAATGCAAGATACATTAAATATTTTTGGTTTTAAATATTTCTGACTTATTGATGGTCAATGCCTTGAACTCTTACTTAATACAAAGTATTGCGTGCACTTTGGTACCAAAAGCGTAAACAGGAACACAGTTAACCAGGTCTTTGTTTTTTTCCTTCTGTCAACATGGCTGGTACTTAGGGTTCAGTTGCAATAAAGTCACAGAGATTCACAAACATGTAAAATTACAGCCAAGAAGACAGAGGCATCTATAGATCAAGGAGTCTTTATGGGATAGTGAATACTTTTAAAAAGTATTTTAAAAGGTTTTGGACTTTCTCCCCTTTTCCCCAAACTTTCTCAGCTTTCAACCTCTAGAATCATTAAACACAATGACTTGATAGAGTATGAAGTACGTATGCTGTCCTTTTATGATTTCTGATTATGAAGTGTGTCAAGGATAGATAGATGAAAAAGGATTGAGTGTGTATGTCAACACCCTCACCTTTTAAAAAACTTTTCCCTCTACGTTGCTTCAAAATATCTGAAGCTTATGTCTGAAGCACTGACAAAAAGGCACACACAAATACTGTGTCAAACCTAATGCCTTTGCCAAGACACAGAGATGCAGCCACAAGCAAAGACAGATGGAGACCAAGAAAGGCAGATGCAACAGCTCCCAGACACTCCCCCACCCCCACACACATACTCAGAGTCCAAATCAGAACCAGAAGTGATGGCTGAAATTCCCCAGGTTGGCGTCCCCAAGCCAGGCTGGGTACCAGGCCTTGGTGTCTGAGTCTTGCCTCCCAATCCCACTGCTAGGCTTCTCATCTACCCCCAAGCCTCTCCTCATGCCCTTGAACCCCCAATCCTGCTGGAGGGTAGAGAGTGGTTCTCTAGAGATCTGCTGGGCATTTTAATTGTTCTAAGTTCCTCTAACGCATGTTAGAAAAAAATAATTAGTGCATCAAACTGGTGAGTTCAAAAATATTGTTACTAATGATAAAACTTAAAGAAAAAAAGGAATTGATTTAATGAAAGTATTAACTGAATAATGGAACAGACGAGAGGGGCACAGTGATGGCTCAGATCAGGACATGGGGCCTGAAGAAGGGGACACTGGTTCCCTGGCAGTGCCAGGCCTGGGGAGTGTGGAGGCCGGGAAGGTGGAGGTCTGGGGCCAGGAGGACACTCACCTTCATGGGGGCAGAAGCCGTACTTGCCGTCCTTGTCGAAGTTGTAGGTGGTGGAACACCAGAGGAAGCCGTCGCTGCGGCCTGTGTCCGTGCAGCTGGTGTGCTCCTTGCCATTGAACAGGAAGGGGAACTTGCAGTACTCCCCGTCGGCGTTCCCGTACTTCACGCGGACCACTGAGGGGCCACACAGGGTGGAGGGTGAACCTCTCCGGGCCTTTCTTTAGAGACCAGGATTGTGACTCACCAGGGTGGGTGACCTCCCTCCCCCTCCCATCTGAGCAGATGGAGGGGTCCGCGGTTGCCAGGGAAGCCAAAGTCCTTGTTGCTAGGTGACAGGGAGGCATGCAGAGGACCGGCGAGGAGGCTTGGGCACGTGGATGGTCACTTTCTTACCTTGCCCTTCTCCCAGGGTCCACAGCTCATCGTCATCAAAGTGAGAGTCTCCCCCAATGCCAGGGCCTGGGGCGAAGGCGTGAGCCAGAAGCCCGTCTTTGCCGTCAAAAGGGTACCCATCTCCATGCTCTGAAACACACTGGATCTCAGCTTCTAGCTACCCCGCTGGGCACTGAAACCCAAGCACATGCCATCCATGGTTGGGGCCCTTTAGCCCACCTAGCATGTGTCCCCTTCCCTTGTCCTGTTGGGTTATCCAGGACTGGGGACACAGTGAGTCTAGAGTATTGCCTACTTGACTGTCACCATCCTATTGTCTACACTACTCCCTCAAGTCTACACAGCCTTCAGAATCCCTGCCACCAACCTTCACTGTCTACACTACTGCCAATGACACTACAGCTATCCACATACCTACACTACCATACCAGTCTCCTCACCACCCACCCTCCTTGTCCACAGTGTCTATACCACCTACCCTCAATCCACACTGCTCTCTCTTAGCCATATCACCTCCCTTCATGTCACACTATCCCGTGGCCACAACACTAACCCTCATAACCGCTTTGCCACCCAGGGCCACATGCCTACACTGTCTCCTGTGCCTGTGCCACTTACCCTCATCACATACCACTCACAATGTCTACACTGCCTACCTTCGTGTCTACACTACTGTCAGTGTTCCTATCCCAACACACATGGCGCCCTGGACCCTGGGTTCTATTCCACTTACTCTCATGTCTACACTGGTCCATCTGCCCCACTCCCATATCTCGAGTTCCTCGGTGTCTTTGAGTGTCGTCCAACAGAACTTCCTGCCACGATGTAGTCTGATGTATCTACTGAGCACTTGAAATCTGGCTAGTGTGACGGAGAAACTGAATTTCAAATTTTATTTAATTTTAACTAATTTAAAAGTAAGTAGCCCTATGGATCCAGGGGCTACCGTGCTGGACAGGAGATGGGGAGCCATATGTTTTCAGGTTCACACCGCCTCCAGGGAGTCACGTCACTGCCTTCCCATCAACGCGGCTCTCCAGCGTCTGCATCTTCTGCCCTCCTAGCTAAGCTGGAAAGGAGTCCCCTGTGGCTCTCTGATGTCTGGATCGCCCCCTTGTCTCTGCACTGAGCCCCCTGCTGGCCCCTCTTCTGCCTACCCCAGCGGCCAAAGTTGATCATGATGTCAGCTTCTCCATCATGGGTCCGAGAAAACCGCAGTGGAGTCACGTCACTCCAGACTCGGAAGGCACGAGCGAAGGCATTGTCCACTGTCTCGGGGTCCAGATCAGGGGTGTAGCCAATGATCCTGGGGGTGGCAGAAGTGCACGTGAGTGTGTATGGGTGTGCAAAGGAACGTGAGCGTACCTACGCGTGTGAGTGCATGTGTGCAAGGGTGTGTGTGTGTATGCAAGTGTGTGCATACATGGGAGGGGTGTGCGAGTCTGTGTGCACGAGCGTGTGCATGCGAGTGTGGATACACAGGCAGACAATGTGAGTGCATGTTGAGTAGAGCTCCCTGGGAGAAGAGCCCGCCCAGAGTGCCTTGAGGTCTGGCGGTGCCTCAGATCAGCCTGTATGTTCAGGCCCTGCCTCAGGCGTCTCTTCCCTCCCTCTGGCCGAGGGAGAAGGATGGGGGTGTAAATAGTGCATTATGGAACACAGCACAGAGATCTCATCCTTGGAGTCCAACACGAGCCGTACGGAACAGAGCCCGCAGCCCAATTAACAACCAATGATAACAACTCTATAATACAATAAAAAACCCAATTAGCAACCAATCATCAAGTTCCCTTTACCCGCCCCAATGACCTCATCTGATAATAATAGTGACTAGCATTTATTACAATCTTACTACATGCTGGACACTGAAAGCCCTTTATACATATGATCCAGTTCCCAAGCCGTAAGTAAGGCTTCGTTTTAACCCCATTTGGCAGATTGGAAAACCAAGGCTCAGAGCGCTGAAAAGGAAGGAGTCCAATGCTGCACAGCCAGTAAGCGTCAGATTCAAGTCCTGGTCTGTCTTATTCCAGGTCCTAAGAATTCTGCATGCAAGCTCCTTAAGAGGCCAAGTCCTCCCAAGATAGCTCCCGGGTCCCCGGAGCGGGGAGGCAATGCCCAATGAGATGCGGTGTCCCTTGGCCCAGGGCCCTGCCTCCCGCAGCCCTGCCCCGGCACCTGTAGGTGATCTGGTTCTTGTCCCACTTGGGCTTGCGGGGGAAGAAGTTGTAGTTGGCCACGTCGGGGTTGCCACAGCGCGGCTTCCGCATGGTCTCGATGGTGCTCTGGTCCAGTTCACCTGTCTGGGGTAGCCCGAAGAACTTCTGCATCTTCTTCAGCGTGTCCTTCAGCACAAACAGGTTACAACTCTCCTTGGGGCAGCCATAGAAGGTGTTCAGGTATTGCTGGAAGAAGTAAGCACCCCGGCACAGGCAGCCACGTTAGGATGGCATAGTACTGATCAAAGGAGTCAGGGGCCCAAGGGCACTGGGTGGAGTCCCAGGTTCCCAAACCAGCTCTGTCACCCACTAGCTGAGTGACATAAAAGCTGTAGAGAGCACGGCTTGGGAGCACATGTTGAGTGCTTACAATGGGCCCAGGCACTAATGTCAGCTTGTGTTAACTCACTGAATGCTCACAGCAACTCTATCATGTAGACAGTCCATCATACAGGAGGAAACTAAAGCACAGAGAGGTTAAGAAACTTGCCTAAGATCACACAGCTCACAAATGGCAGAAATGAATTTGGACCCAAGCAAACTGGCTCCAGGGGCCAGGCTTAGGCCTGTACCTCTCTACCACCCCTCTATACCTCCATCATCTCTTTTAATCCACCAAACTGCTGATGACATGGGGATTACTTTCCTCACTTTTCTTTAAAGAGATTCAAGGGCTATGTGCCTGAGTTCCAGCAGCGGTCAGTCCTGGGTTCAAATCCTGAATCTGCCAATTTCCCAGAAGAAAACAGTCCTGTCCTTCAGGTCCTGTGCAGCGGGCTCTGCCCAAACGGAGGCCAAAACCAAACAGGCCCCTGCAGGGCATCGGGGACCAATCAGCTCACTTATTTGTTGAACAAATACTTTTTGACACGTACCAGGTGCCAAGCCTGGTGCTAGTGCTGGGGGTCAAGTGGTGAGCACGACAGATGTTTCTAGTCTCTAGGGTTCAAATCCCAGTGTGGGGAGGCTGATGGACCACAAATAAGTGACAAATTAAATATGTGATAGGAATGGTGGGAGAAGCCAGGAGATCTCATTACTGGGGGCCTAAACTTGTTTGAGAGGGTAGTTAGGAAAGAAGAAATAAACGGTATAATAATAATAATGATAATAACAATATAATGACTAATACTTATTGAGCACTTACCATGTCCCAGGTACCCTTCAAAGTGTCTAAGATTACCTCTCCTCGAACCCCAAGACAGGTACCATTATTACCCTCAGTTTGCGGAAGCAGTTGAGAGAAGTTAAGTCACTTGCCCAAGATTTACTAGGCCAGTTGATTCGTGCACCCCCAGATTTGAGGCCAGGCAGACTAAGTTCAAAGCCTGCCTTCTCAAGCCCCGGTCCCCACTGCATTGCCTCTGGGCAACATGGACTTCCATATGCTGTAGAAAGCATGGGGACCCAGGTAGCTTTGTCAGTGCTCCAAAGCTCCACCCTCCCCCTCAGCCATAGCCCCCTCATTATGCAGACGACCTCCAGACCCTTGAGAAAAATAGCCCCCTAAAAATGTAAGGTCTCCCAACCCATTTGTCCAGAGAAGGCAGAGACCTAGATGCTGGAAAGGGGGCAGGGGTGGTGTCACATCCAGAGAAGGGGCCCCCCAGGTGACCAGGGGGCACGAAGATCCTGTCCTGGGCAGTTTGGGGACCACGCTGAAGGAGAATAGGGGCTTTCTAAGGTGGCTGAAGCAATACGTGGCAGATGTCTTGTGCGCTGGAAAGAACATCTTGAGGGGTCCCCAGCCCGAGGCGCTTACAGGGTGAGGGGGAGTGTCCTTCAGCTGCCCGCATCTCTGCTTGTGCAATGTGGTGGCCTGGATGCCCCTCTGGCCAGGCAGGCGCGCCCGCGCCCGCGCGCGCTCGCAAAACAACATCTGAGCCGCAGCTCGGAGCCCCGCCAGGAGGGAGGGCTCCCTGGCCGCTCTCCGACCCCAGCCGGCCTCAGTCCGCCCCCGCCCCACGCGCCAGGGCCCTCGTGCCGCCCCTCCCTCCGCCCTGCCGGCCAATTCTCTCCTTCTGTCCTCCGACCCCTCTGGAGAAGTTCGAGAAAATTTTCTGAGGTCCAACCCTTGACCCTCCTTGACCAACTTGCTCATTGAGCCACTGGAAAAAGCGCTGTCCTCTTCCCTCCTGCCCCCAATACTTGCCAAAAGGTCCCGGGGATCGGTTTGTCCAAGGCCCCTCTCCAGATGTGTGCCAAAGGTTCCCAGACGTTTGCCAAAGTTCCGCTTCGCCCAGAGCTCCCACCCTCACGCGTGCAAAAACTTATCCAAATTGTGTGCCAAAGGCCCCTCTTCTCTAAGTCCCACAGGGGTTTAAAGGATCCTCCACCGTTTGCAAGAGACCCCTTTAGGCTTTTTGCCAAAGGCCTATCAGGACGCTGGCCAACGGCCTCGTTAGCCAACCCCCCAGATGTGTCCAAGAGATGTATACAAAGCCGCCCCCCTTTGCCAAATCCCGGATACTAGACAATGTCCTTACCAGCGGTTTGCCAAAGCACCCCCCGCGCCCCCCGCTGTGTCCCGAAAGTTGCCAAATTGGGCTTCTCTTACCACAACTCCCCACCCCCTCCTCCTGCGAACCAGACCACCCCATGCTGTTTGCTGAAGTCCCTCCCCCACGCTGTGTGCCCTCCGTGGCGATGGGGGAGGGGTGGCCCTTCCTCTACCTCCGAAGTTTGTCTAAACTCGGTTGGATGAGGCTCGCTTCGGAACTCACCACAGCCAACTCTTTGTCCGTTTTGGGGGCGACATCTCCAGGAAACTTGATGATGGGCGACGGCGCGGCGGTGGCGCGGCCCAACAGGCAGCCCAGGACGCAGAGGGCCCGCAGGGGGCCGGCCAGCGGGCCCCGAGCCACTCGCGCCTCGGTCATTGCGCTCCCGGGCCCCGCGCGTCGCCCGGGGGGTGGCTGGCTCGGTGCGTGTGGCCGCGTCGCCGCCTGGCTGGCGCCTGCTCCCCCGCGCAGCGCTGCGCCCCCAGGGGCTGTTCGACTCGGTCTCCTCGGCTTTGCCCGGCTCAGCGGCGCATGGTCCGGCCCCCAGCCCTCGCCGCCGCCGCCAGCTCTCGCCGGTCCTGGCAAAGCCTTTGTATGTTTAAAGCCCCAGATGCGTAGCTCCAGCCACCGCCGGAGGAAGTCTGGATGCAGCGGAAACAAGGGAGGGCAGCCGCCAGATGTGGCCGGCTGGGCTGGGAGGGCGCTGGCAGTGCGGCGCCGGGTGGAGGGGGAGCGCTCAGGCCCGCCCCTCTCCGCCCCATTCTCCCTCTCGCCCTCCTCCTCTTTTCTCCTTTCTTTTCCTTTCTCCGCCTCTTTTCCCCTCAGCCAGAGCTTTGGGCCTCTTCGAGAACCATCAGTGCGGCGACCTTCCAACCTTTACTCCCCAATCCGGGCGCAAAACCTATGGAACCTCTGCTGGGAAACATCTGGCGCGACCACTCTAGAAACTTGAAGTCCTGAGGCTGGAGAGCAGCGGTTCTTGGAGGGACACACGGCGGGGGGCCAGACGGCCTGCACTCCCAGGGGTGTAGGTCAGAGATGGGGAGGAAGGGTCAGGAACAGATGATCAGCTGCACCTGTAGATCGTCAGAGAAAGATTTTAGATGATTAGAGATGGAGACAGAGAGATGAGAGAGATAGGCAGAAATGGGAAGAGATACAGAGATGGAAACAAAGTGAAGGCCCCTCCTTCCTCATCTCCCTCTTCCCTCCCCCTCCCCTCCCTCCTTCCTTCCTTCCTTCCTTCCTTCCTTCCTTCTCCTTCCCCTCTTCTTCCTTCTATGACTATTTAAGCATTTACTTGGCCTCAGGCATAATGCTAGGTGCCAGATAAACACTTGGAAACCCAGCAGTCCTGGTTTCTGCCCCTGAGGAATGTCCCCTTCCTCCCTCAGGAAGAATTCATTAGGTGCTAAGCTGTGATGGGGAACTCCAGCAGGTGTGGGAACACCTGACCTCAGTCCCTAAACTAGTATAGGTGGTCAGGGAAGGCTCTCTGGAAGAAGGGACTTCTGGGCTGACACCTGAAGAGCTACAAGACATGAGAGTATTGGGGTGGGGGGAGGGATGTGGAAGGCACAGTCTAAGGAACAACATTTACAAAGGTCCAGAGATGAAGGACAGCAAGAGGCACTGGAGAAGGACGTTCCCTCTATCTGAAAACTGGGGGGGAGGGGGGAGGGTGAGGAGATGGGACTGGGGGTCGGCAGGGACCAATTTGAGGAGAAGAGTCATGGGCTGAAAGGGTCAGCAACAAGCTGCCTGAGAGGGCCTTGGAAGTCAGGGTGATGAATCTGGTCTGTATCCTAAGAACCAGAAAAGCTTCTGCAGCTTGGGTGTCAGTGGGTTTCAGAGAAGTACAGGCTTGCCTGGCAGGCATGTGCTGCTGGCTGGCCAGGAGTCAACCTGAAAGGCACCCCTTGGGAAAGACTTCGCTCCACAGGAGGAACCCAGCCCAGCATCCTGACCCAGGGAGAAGCCTTGGCTATTTGGGGGAGGGTGAGTCTGAGGTCAGTGGGAGAGGGGGTTACCTCCTGGCTAGGCCCCATTTGGCTCAGGTCCACATCCTCTGGATAACCAGAGAGCCAAGTTGGAGAGCAGAGAGCTAGGAGTGAAAATGGAAAAAGTTGTCTCACTGAAGCAGGGCTTACAAACTCGTGGCCTGTGGGCTGAATCCCGCCTGAACAGCACTTTGAAACTTGGGACACTTCATCTAAAAATCTGACTTTCTGGTTTGCTTTCAGAAATCCCCCCAAATCTGGCAATACTGGGTGCCGATGTCCACATGGCAACAATTAGCTGAGGTATGTACTTTGGTTTGCCACAGTCCCCACCATTCTCTATTGCCTTGCATGTGACTCAGCTCAGTTTTGCTCATTTACATCACTTGTCCCATTTGAGGTTTAACATTTTCCCGAAAACCTTTGTAAGACATTGGGCACTTCTTGCACAGGGCAGCTGTGACTGTGCCTCTTCACAGTCTGTGTAGTTTTGGCATTCCAAGGGCATTGGTGCCCAGTGTAGGTGCTTGGTGCCCATTTAGAGATGGTGACAGCTGCAGAAGCAGGTGTCCATTGTACCCAGCAGAGCAGTGGCAGTGCCCAGTAGTGACTAAGGCCCAGGGGACCAGGAGATCATAGGCAGTATCTAGTGGAAATGAACTTGTCGGCGAATGCATGCGATACACTCCAGGACCCCTGTGTATCCCTTTAGCTCTCTCTGCCTTGGCAACCTGCCACGGTCACCCTGGGAGCCATGGTAACCCTGGGAGCCCCATGGTGATGTGGCAGAACCACAAAATGAAAGCAACCAGTCCCACTGTAGACTTGGTAAGTGGAAAAAGAAACTTTGACATAATACTATAAACCACTGACATCTGGGGATACAGTTGGTATTGCAGCATCTTTCAGCCAATACTAATACAGGTAAAAATTGTGGGCCCCCCCAAAAGGTATGTTCTACTCCTAATCGCCAGTACCTGTAAATGTGCCCTCATTTGGAAATAGAGTCTTTGCAGATATCACCAAGTTAAGATGAAGTCATACTGGATTAGGGTGGGCCCTAATCCAATGACTGGTGTCCTTATAAGAGAAGAAATTTGCACACACATGTGACCATGGAGGCAGAGTTTGAAGTGACACAGCTGCAAGACAAGGAATCCCAAGGACTGAAAGGAGCCCCAGAAGTTGGGAGAGACGAGGAAGCATTTTTCTCTAGAGCCTTTGGAGAGAACATGGGTCTGACAACACCTTGATTTTGGACTTCTAGCCTCCAGAATTATGATAGAATAAATTTCTAATCTTTTAAACCACCCGGTTTGTGCTGCTTGGTTACAGCAGCCCTAAGACATTAATACAGGCTTCAATTAAGTGACACCAGGATATGGATCAGTTTCTGCCATGCATTCATTTATTCATTCATTCATTCAGGAAAACTTTAATGAACACTGTTCCAGGTGCTGGGGTACAGCAGCATCAAGATAAAATTTGTATTGATGAAGAGGGAAAACAAGGATGGGAGATACCAAACAGGAGAAGACTGGGCCCTGAGGGAGGTAGTGGCCATCTGTTGTTTATTGCTTCCCAAGATCCTGTCCTTCTCCTTTTGGTAGCGGCCCCTTAATTTTCCTTTGAGGAAACCTCCGCTAAGCAATTCTTGGTCTATGAGGTTCAGTGGATGTGACCTACCTCCTGGATCGTGGGTCCATGTGACCCAGGCCTGGCTAAAAAGCAGATCCAATGTCACTGGCTAGATGCTGGTCCAGAAGGAGGCTTATGAGTCCATTGGAGCCCATGAAAAGTAATTCTGGGACATTCACTGGAGGTATTTGGGATGTAGCCTACACTTTCAGCTATAAATGGTATGATGCAATGGTGGAGGAGCCCTTAAGGACAGAGGTTCCTAAGATTGAAACTACACCAAAGAGAACAGAAATGGTGATGCTGAGCTCCTGCTGGCATTGGCTGAACTCCTGGATCCAGCCCTGCCTGCAGCCAATGTATCCTGAGCTTTTTAGTTGGTGAGTCAATATAGCCTCTCCTCCTAACTTTGTATGCGGTTTGTTTGTTTTTTGCTTAAGTCTGTTTGAGTTGAGTTTCTGTTGCTTGCAACCTGAGATTCCTGACCAATACAGTGAAAGACTTAGCTGAGAAATCAGCACCAGTCAGACCCTCTGCCTGAGGTCACAGCCCTCCCTCCTTTTGTCTCTGTCTCTGGTCCCAGGGACATCTGAGAAGCAGTCCTGGGGGTACAGGAGTGTGCCAACACACTCCATCCTAGAGGAGCATAGCAGGACCTTCTCTGGGGCCAGGGAACCCCAGGTACCTTTTGGTTTCCTGCTGGGACCCCAACCCTAGGCCCAGGCCTATAGATTCCAAGCCATGTCCTCTCCATACAGTCAGGAGCCCAGGAGGGAGCAGATGGCACTCTTGGAGGAGGCTAATTCCAGGAGTGCTTAGTGAGGAAGGGATTAAATACAAAGTGTGTGGGTGGAAGGTAGGGGGGACTAATGGGCCAGAAGCAGGACCGTGATCATCTGGCCCAGAAGGTTGACCGGAGGGCGCAGTTATGGGAGAGCAGGTGCCTTTAACGAAAGGATAGCCCAAGAGACCTCCTGCCGAGGGATCCAGGAATAAACACCCTCCTTTGTTCTCTTCCTTCCCTCCCTCCTTTGCGGGGCTCCCCAGCGCGGGAGGAGCGGGCCCCAGCAGTCCAAGGGGGAGGGAGGTGGAGCACCACCTGGAGGAGCAAATGGAAATTGACCAGCACGCCCACCATCTCCCTCCTGCACTTTTTATCTGCAGCTAAGCTGGCTTTCTCTCTGTTCCTGAAAGATGGCAACCCTCTTGTGACAGCCATAGATCTTCTTTCAAGGAAGAACATGCTGTTCAGTGGCAAAGAGTGCAGTGAGCTGACTGCCTACAGCTGTAGGAATCAATCCGAGCTTTTGAGCCTACACCGTGCCCGTTTGGCCAAAGCCCCAGACGATGACTGAGCACATAGGGTACCAGGGCTCCAGAGCTCCCCTCTGGGGCCACTTGATCTTTTTGGAGGAGCTGTCTTGGAGGCTGAGACTCTCTGCCCCATCCTGCTTCCCACTCTTTTTCTTTCTCTGGTCTTATCCTCCAAAACTCCTTGAACTCCTGACCCCATCCCAGAATGTACTTCCTGGAGGGCCCAACTGACATGCCTGTCCTCTTGGCCTGCAAGTCTTCTCATCTGTTAGGTCTCAGCTCAGATGCTGCCTCCCCAGGGAAGCCTTCCTTGACTGACCATCCACAGAAAGGATCCACCCCCTGTGTTTTTTCCTTCCAAGCAGCTACAACTGTCTTGAAACAATCTTGTTAACTTTAATTTCTTGTTTGATTATTGACTCCTGTACTAGAATGTCAGCTGTGGCCCTAGTACCTGGAACAGGGTTTGCATATAGAAGGTATTGAATTAATACTTGTCAAATAAATGGTTGAATACGTTAATGAATCACCCCTAGATGTGGGGAGATGGAAGGGCAGGCCCAGTGAGCAGAGGTGGGAATGGTGTGGTGGTCCCCAAGTAGAAAGAAAGGCCAGAATGAGCACCCGGGGCTCTGACCTGGAGTCATTTTGGATGACTCAAAACTCTGGGGCTTCTCTTGTGTTATAAAGACACAGGTGGCCATCCTAAGTCTGCCCTTTTCTGCCATGTGGAGGTCAGGTGAGAACAGATTGCTTTAGGTTTTGGAGAGCCGCAGGGCAGAGTTGTTAATTTGTAACCAACAGCAGGAGAAACTCAGGGTAGATGTCAGGTAGACTTCCCAACAGTGAAGAGAAGGGGTGAGGCCTTAAAGTGTCCATAAGTTAGGCTGAGACAACGGCTTCCCTAAGGGACCTTGGGGAGACAGAGGACAGGTGAAACCGTGTTTGGCCTAACCTAGACTAGGTGAGTGGACACAAAGACCTGCAGACAGCAAAACGATCTTGACTAGGCTGGGAAAGACAAGTGGGCCATCAACTTCCGTCCTTGTCATCCCCACCTTGCCCATCGGCCCTCCATTCCCTCGCCACCATGCTCACACGGGGTCTCTGAGTCCCCGGGTCACTGCCTCCCCCGGGGCTCTGCCCCGCCCACTCCCCCTGCCTTTGCTCTTGTCTAGACGCGTGGCTTCTGGCCATGATCATCAGGACAGAATGTAGTATTGGCGCAGCCCTTGTTTCTGCCTGCTTGGCCCCCATTCTCCTTTCTTGTGCACAGCACACTGGGTTCTCCTTGGGAAAACATACCTTCCTCCCACGTGGCCCAGGCCTGGCCAGTTGGAGTATCCAGCCCTTGGGGCACAGGAGCCACTTGCCGGCTTCTATCTGGAGGGTAAATCCGGCCTCACAGTGGGGGCAGAAGAAGAAGACACAGACTGGGGGGCACTACTTCAGACCCTGGATCCAGCTTTACCTGAAATCATCTCGCCTTGGATTTCTCAGTCTGAGGAACCCTTTTAGACTTCATCTGATTTGGGTAGCATTTCTGTTATTTGTACCTGAAAGTGTGCAGGGGAATCCCCATGATACCTGGGAAGGCTCACCACTGAGGTGCTTCTGCTGGCAGGATGCAGCCCCAGGGTAAGTGTGTTCAGTGGATGAGACTGTGATGATATCGATTTGTCTGTCTGTCTGCACATCGCTAAGCCAGGCAGAGAACCCCCCTTCCTCAGCTCCTGGGGGTCGGTCTTCCTGTGCAGGCGCCATGCGGTAGAAAAGATGGCAGAGTGCAGATCTGCCCCGTGGGCTCCAGGGCATCTGCGAGGAAGGGTCTACATTCCCACTGCTGCTTGAATGGCCCTGAGAAGCGTGGGTTACAGGTAGGTAGATGGAAACCAGGCAGTGAGCTCCCTGTACTTGTACTTGGACATGTTCAAACAGGCTGCCCCTGCCCGTCCCCCCCCACCCCATTCAGGGAGGCTGCAGAGAGGAGTCCTGAGTGATACCCTGCCGTGGGCGCAGTGGTGTCCACATATTTGAGCAGCCCATTCATTTGACATCAGTAGCCTTTACAGGCTGCCTTTCTGTAGGGTGGGAGGCCACGGGTGGTCCGGAGAAGGGGAGGCCCAAATCGGAGCATAGTCTGCGGGTATGGGGCTTGCCCGAGCACTCAGGGCACCCCAGATGACAGGCAGGTATAGTAGGGGGGAAAAAAGAGGAAAGGAAGTAAGAGGCTGTCAACTAAAGAAAAGACTAACGAGCATGTCAGATCTGCACGGATCCTTGAGAAGGTCTGATTTCACCTTTCAGTTTAATGCAAGTCACCACTGGAAGGAAACCTGAGTGCTGACTGCACGTCAGGCACTGGGCCAGGTCTTTTATGGACGTTGAATACCCACGGTGCTCTTTTGACGCAGGTCATATGGTTAGCATCTCCGATTTACAGTTGAAGAAATGAGGCGGAGAGAGGAGGACTTTGCTAAGGTCCTTGCATGCAGCATCAGCACCAGGATACCCCTCGGGGCTCTCTGACACCAGGGTCCTCGCACTCAACCACCACACTACATGGACACCCTGGAGAGATGGGGGAAACGGAGGCACATGGGAAGATTTGCCCAGGCCACACAAGGGAAAGAAAACGAGCCACCCCCAGGGGCTCAATTTGTTCCAAGGACTGAGAGAGGCAGGCACCTTCACACAGGTCACTGTACTCAGTCCTCCCAATGAACTTGTGACTAGGCTACGAATATGAGGGGAAAATGAGCCCAGAGAAGGCAAGTAGCTTGACCAAGGACACACAGCATATAACGCTGGAACCTGAGTCTGGTGAGTCTTTCCCCCGTAGCAGCTGCTACTCCCCCACCTGCTGGGTCCTGTCAGCCCAGCACCCCAACCCCACTGTCTTCCACCTCCTTCAGCACCCCTGCAGCCAAACCTCCCCCTGCCCTCTGCTGCCCTCAGCTCACCAGTTTCACCCTTGCTCAGGGGTGTTCTCCAAATGTCCTCCCTCCATGACTCTACCCTACTTGTAAAGCCAGTTCGAAACTCACCCCCAGGGAGCCCTTGATTCAGAGCCCTTGTTCTGTAACTACAGTCAAGTGCTGACTATGACTTACTGACCCTGTGACCCCAGATGCCTTCACCTCATGGAGGAGCTCTCTCTTTTTTGTCCAATAGTCATTATAATCATCTCTCAGGGCTGGGTATAGAATATGTTAGTGTTTATGAAATACTTAACACAGAGTCTGGGGAATTCCCTGGCGGTCCAGTGGTTAGGACTCTGTCTTTCCACCTCAGGGGGCAAGTGTTCGATCCCTGATCAGGGAACTAAGATCCTGCATGCTGCACAGCCAAAAAAAAAAAAAAAAAAAAGTATATACAAAAAGAACATTAAAATAAAAGTGTCTGGCATGCGTGCAGTAGGCACTTAATAACTGATCACTGTAATGACTGTGCTCCCCACAGGGCTCATCAAGCAGGCCTCTGTGTGTGTGTGTGTAGGTGGGGTGGGGAGGGTATCAGCTCAAGTGATCAAAAGTCTTTGTTGAGCACCTACTGAATGCAAGGCCTTTACACTGGGGCAAGTGCCAAGACGGGCAGACGGGGTTCTGATGGAACAGGCGGGGTTGGATGTTCATAACCCTGAAATAGAACTAGGTCTCCCCTGACCCCAGATCTCCATCTTGGGGCTATAACCCACCTCAGCAGGGAAGTTTGTACCTCTCAAACCACTGGTATAGTGAGGCCAGGTTATCCTGCACCCAACCCCGCACCGTGGAGGAGCGGCTCCTTCTGCAGACGGGCTGCGCCATCTGGTGGCCACTCTTGGTGAAGCAGCCTCAGGGCGCGGAGCCCGCTGGGTTAGACCGTTATTTAGGCTTGTGGCTCTATCTAGTGGCATTAGTGAGCAATCACACGCAATCAGCTTCAACCTCAGATATCACCCGAGGAGGTTCGATAAACACTCCAGGACTCCACTTAAGAACTAATGAGCCAGATTTGGGGGGCGTGATTCTGAACTCAAGGAAAGTTTACGTTTGAGAAGCAGGACTGTAAAGGGACTTCTACCAATGTATTTGTACCTGCTCCCCGCCTGTTCAGTAATAAAATCATCAACCCACTTCATATATGAGATTGTCATTTTCGCATTTAAAGGGGAGGAAACCGAGGTCCACAAAGTGGCAGTCACTCACCCATGACCACACAGAGAGCCAGCAGACATCTCCCCTCCCAGCTCTAGGGCAGGAAGGAAGCATGTTTGCCATCAGGAGACCTGGCATCTGTTACCTGCTATTTGCAAATAAATGAAGGGCTCTGCCAAGGTGAGCTAGATCACTGTGGCAGGATCTCCCGGCCTCTGGTCTTACGATGCTGCAGTTTGTCTGTTGGATTATTACTATAACTATCTTGCTTGCCTCTTCTTCATCCTGGTTGGCTTGAGGGTGGGATGGGACCCTGATCTGTCAGGGATAAGGACACAGAAGGTCTAGAATAGTAAGAACTTGCATTACGATAATGTCAGGCTCTGCCCTAAGCACCTTCTATGTATTAGTTCATCTGATCCTACAAACACGCCCCTGAGAATATATTATTATGATTATCCCTTTGCACAGAGGAAACCGAGGTACAGTTAGTGAGCAGTGCCCCAGGCAATCTGCTCTGGGCCCATGCTTTTAGCCAGGGGCCATCCAGTGCCCCAAAGCAGGTAAGGTTTGGCTTCTGCATTTTTGAGGACATCAACATCTTCTCTCTGATCATCCTTGGCCAAGCAACCTTCTCTGTCTGGGTCTCTTTGTCCTTATTTGTTTGTTTCCCTGGTAAATGTTTATTAAAGCCTTGCACTGGGCACTGGATATACAGCAGTGATTAACTACAGTCATTGCTCTCATGGTGCTTACATTCTGGTGGCAGGGGGTGGGGCGGGACAGACAATACAAAGCAGACAAATTAATAAACTAATAAACAAGGTAATGTTCGATGGTTGGAAGACCTGTGAAGATGGGATTGTAACAGGGAAGAGCAAAATCTGACTCCATGTTGGCTCTGTTTCTTTTAATTTAACCTTTGCTTTTCGTTGCTTTTGTTATTATAATCACTAAAAGGATGCTGTCTATAGCTGTAAACATACATGATGGCCTGCCACAGGGATCCCTGCCCACCTGTGAATGGCTGCAGAAAAGAAGAAATTAATACATCCCCTCCCTGATGTGGGCCAAGCGAGGAGATATCTTGTGAGATTGATGGCCATTTTACTTTACTTCCTCACCTCCTCCCCCTCTCTGTTCTATAAGAGAAACCGGCATCCAGACCCCTGATAAGATGATTTTTGGGGACACTAGGACTCGGTCTGCCAGCTTTCCAAATAAAGTCATTATTCCTTGTCTCAACACCTTGTCTCCCTATTTATTGGCCTGTCGTGTGGTGAGCAGAGTGAGCTTGGACTCGGTAACAGGATCAAGATGATCTGATGGGGAAAACTTGAGAATGCGTGGTCAGGAAGGGCCTTTCAGAGAAGCTGATGTGAGACCTGAGTCCTGAAGGAAGAAAAGGAACCAGACATGTGCAGAACCAGGGTCAGGATGTTCAAGGCAGAGAAGATGGCAGGTGCAAAGGCCCTGTGGTGGGAGCAGAGTGAAGGACACACGAGACATTCATGGGTTTGGTCTGCAAACATCTGCCCATCCCCTTTTTGGGGATACTTCTCTCCTTCCACTGAGGACAGTGTTGCTGGGGAAATTCTCTCTTGCTGGGAAAACAGACTGGGGTACCTGCCTTCCCTCTTCAGAAGTCACATGGGTCCTTGGTGCCTTCTTGGGCCAGGCTCCTTCCTCTGGGTACCCTTCCTCTGTTACAAGCAGGCGTGGGCTTGTGATCTGGGCTCAGCCAATGGGACACTCAGGGAATCTTGAATGACATAAATATAAACAGAACACTGGGAGCCCAGGCATGCCAACTGTGGGGTCCCTTGGACCTGGTGTTCCCATCTTGGTGCCTGCCCTGGTTGTCTAGCTTTTGCCACCAC
Organism: Monodon monoceros; assembly: GCF_005190385.1. Lineage (NCBI taxonomy): Eukaryota > Metazoa > Chordata > Mammalia > Artiodactyla > Monodontidae > Monodon > Monodon monoceros. The sequence goes on from NW_021703766.1 coordinate 29,029,384, forward strand.
GGCTATTATTATTCCAATAAATGCCCACTTGTTTTAAGTTAGCCAGCATCAATTTCTGTTGCTTGCACCCAAATAACCCTAATGAAGCAGTGTAGGAACAAAGGGAGATGAAGCCGGGGACAGATCCTGCTGTTTGGCCAAGCTAAGGGGTTGGACTGTGTTCTAATGACTATGGGATCCTGTGGATTCCTCTGACACTGCCCTTCTGAGATCTCTTGATTACGTGTAGGTGGCTACTTATGGGCAGGGATGACCTTTCTTCTACCAACCCTCATCCAGAGTTTCTCCCTTCCCCACCCAAGCCAGGTCCCTACCCCTCTCTGTAATTAGCAAGCAGCTGCCCTCAGGCAGAGAGCAGAAAGCCAATGGCTTTGAGCTTGAGATGATTTATCTGTTTCCTGTGCCCCCGCCCCCCCCCCCACAAAAGGTCCCTCCATGGCTTAGATAAATGCCTCTAAGACTTTATCCCCTGCCACATTCCAGTGAAAGTAAAGTCAAGTGAGAAGGAAGGAGAAATGGGCAATCAGAACATCCTACATATTATAGGATCCAGGGAGGGCGCTCAGGAGGGGGCCAGAGAGCCCGAGGTTGAGCCGTGGCCCCAGAGCGCCTCCTGCCCTTGAATTCCAAAGCGGCAGGAACCAGTCCCTGTATCAAACAGCCAGCCGGTGACCCCAATCCTTCTGCCCCAGCGGTAAGCTCTGGTTATTGTTTTTCTAAGAATACAGTCAATCCCCTTTCCTGTAAGTTCCACCCCATCCTTCCCCCTCGGGTCAGCGAAACCCTTCAAAGAGGAAAACCCACAGCTCGGCTTTTGTCCGCTGCCCTCCCAGCTGTAGCCCAGGGACCCGCAGGCTGGAGTCCCAGCTGTGATGCCCAAGTCGGTCTCCAGCTCCATGCCCGTGTCCCATCAGCACTCTCATCAAACTCAACTGGCCCTTGGCCTCCCCCTTCGGTGACCAGCACTGAGGGGTTGACAGGGAGGTCCCTGACCCCTCCTTCACCGGGTGGAGGCTCCTTGTCACGGGATCCAGGAGAGACTTAAGGGAGGAATTGCAGGCAGGCAGCTAGGAGGGATTTCAGGAAGGCCTGGAAAACGGCTGGGGGTTTCCAAAGTGCACGTGTGGGCAGTGCCCCAGGCTCCTGAGGGAATATTCATTTTTCACGCACGTCCAGCTGTGCAGGGTAGAGGTGAGGGAGGTCAGCCTCCTTTCTGAGACTCTAGGTTCCCCTTAATTCTGATTCCCAGAGGACCCCACTCCACACCTCCCTGCCCTTGGAGGAGACTGCAGTCTACTGGGGGTGCCTGCCAGGTGTCGAGAGATCCCCAGGACAAGGCACAAGCTGATGAGAGGGGACCCCCAGGGCGTCAAGGGGCTTCGTCAGGAGAGGGGGGTCAGGGAGGTCTTCCCAGAGGAGGCATCCCTGGAGCAGAGCCTTGAAGGCCGAGGAGGAAAAGCATTCATAGCTGGGGACAAGGGTCGGGAAAGCCTGGGCTGGTTCAAGTTCTGATGGATGTCATGTTTCATCTTGAACCAGGGGCCCTGGCTGGGGGTTGAGTGGGGCTCACATCCAGCTAAGACAAGCCCCTGACCTCCTGTGTCTGCCCACGCCTGCTGGAGGAGGCCGTTTCTAATTCCCATGGCAGCAAAGCCAAGGTGGCAGAGTAAGATCCAGCTCGAGAGCCCACCCCAAGCCCTGCGACCACTGTCCCCTGAGCCACAAACGCAGGGCCAGGAGGGAGCAGGCTGTCTGGAGGCTGGGGGACCTGTGCAGCCTGCCTGAGGGCTTGGTGTGTCCACAGAATGTGCAAACCATGTCGGAACTAAAATGAGAGTGACTTCAGATTAAAATGCTGGGGGCTTCAACCTCCTGGGTGTCACAGCCTCAGACAAGTGGAGCTGGGGATCTGGGGTGAGGGGGAGACGGCTGGATCGGGGTCTGCTGAGTGTAGTTACTACAGGCGGGGGGCTGCGTGGAGGCTGGGGGAGCTGCTTGAACAGGGAGCAGGAGGGCCTGGTGGCCGTGCACCAGTGGGGGATCCTGAGACCACGGTGGACTCCACTGTTGGCACAGCCTCCTGCAAGAAGGACAGAGCAGGTGGCAGTGTGTGAGATGTTCTTAGGCCTTCCCTCCTCTGCCCCATCCAGCAACTTAGAACTGAACACTTTTTGATGCTTGCTGAACAAGAAATGCTGAGTATTGAGTCTCTGATCCTTCCATTTTGGGGGGTGGGGTAGGGGGACACATCAGCACAGGGTTCTTAAAAATACAAATTAGTTACTGTATCAGTTAGCTATGGCTGCCTAACAAATAGCTCCAAAACGTAGTGGCTTAAAACAACAGACGTCGATCGTTTTACGTTAGTCTACAGGTTGGGGGTTGGTTCTGCCGTTCTGGGCTGGGCTTTCTCTTTTTCCAGAAGAGCTGGTGGCTTGCTGGAGCTGGTCTGGTCTAGGCAGGCCAGGCTGGGATGACATGGCCCCACTGCACGTGGTCTCCATCCTCCGCAAGCTGGCCCAGGCTTGTCCTCAAGGCCACTTGAGCTCAGACTCAGAACGGACACACGTTCCCTTCTGTCACATTCAATGGGTCACAGTAGGTTCAGTGGGTGGGAAATAGGCTCCAACACATGATGGGAGGAACTGGGGACTCACCCTGTGAGGGTCCTGCGTAAGGAAAGAGATGGGGCTTGTTTGCAATCAATCTACCGAGTTGCTGCTACTTCTAGCTTCTCTTAAGAACTGGGGGATCTGGTTCTCCCTGTCCACCATCAACTGAAGCCGAGTAGAGGTCACCCCTTTAGACAGAGTGTCCTTTCTCAGGCTTATACAACCTCTCCAGGCCTGCATCGCTCATATCCATTACCCACCTGGCACCTGTAGACAAGTGATTGGCGACCTCTTCCCCCAATACCACCAACTCATGCTCTTTAACCATCTATGGCTCCCCATTGTCTACAGAAGAAAGTCTAAGCTCCTTAGCTGGGCATTAAAAGCTCTTCCCTGTTTCTATTCCAAGCTTACCCCCTGCCTCTAACTCTTCTCTCCTGTTCTCGTTTATACCCTAAACCCTCATCATACAAGTGTTTGCAAACACAAGACACTTTATTTGTACACCTCAGAATCTGTCTCCTCCAGAGGCTGTTCCTTCTGCTGGGAATGCTTTTCCACTGCCTGGAGCAACCTACTTGTTCTCCAGGGCCTGGCTCAATGTCATGGCTACAAAGTGTTGCTTGATCCTTTTGGGCCTCCCCGATGCCCCCTCCCCATCCCCATATACATGATTAATTCCTCCTTCCCTTTCTGTGTCTTGGGGAGTGCTATAAACACAGCCCTCCCACCCCGCTTAATGCCACTGGGACATGCACACTGCCCACCACTCTCTCTCCAGTGAGCCTGTGAGTCCCATGTGCGAGAGAAATGGGGGGCCTGGGGTGACAACATAAACATGGGAGTTAGACAGATCTGTGGTCAAGTCCTGGCTCCATCACTCAGGAACTCAGTTACCTGGGCAGGTTGCTTGGTGATCTCTCCAAGCCTCAGTTTCCCCATCTGTAAGACATGCTTACAATTTTGCGACCTCAGGGGGTTGTTCTGAGAGTTTTTATTGAGAAAACACACAGAATGTACTTAGTACGGTGCCTGGAACATAGTAAACGCCTCCAAAAATGTTTGCTGCAGAAACAAATGTAGCCCAGTTCCAGGTTCTTTGAAGCCCCTGCACCTCCACGAGACTGTCTCCACCTCCACGAGACTGTCTCCATTTCTTCCCTGACAACAATATTTCTGTTCTTTGATCCACATCAACTTCTTAATCACTTTGCAAGGATGGGAATGAGGGAAGTAAAACATGCCCGCAAAGTCCTTGAAATTATTGCCATTCAGGGATCAGAAGACGAAGATTAGTTGCCTGTCTCTGTCTCACAAACAAATTAACCAAGTGGCAGCTTTTGGTGCCAAATATGATTCTTGTCGAAAGGATTAGACGTAGTAAATCCAGCTACAATATACTGTGATCGTGTGTGTGCGTGTGGGTTTTTTTTAAAAGCAAATCTGCAATAATCGTACATTTACAACTAATAAATTGGGTCCTTTAATTCCTCTGCAGTAAGCCTTTGAAATATAATCTGTCATTTCAGACTTACAGAACATGACTTTTCATGATTATAATTCTCCAGCACACATGACTACTTATAATTAAATTCACTTTTAAGAAATCCAAAGCTTTTTGTGTGTGTGTGGATTATCTGTTTGTCTGATGTCATAATGGTAAAATGAATGTATAATCTGTTGAATAAATTTGGTTAGTTCTTATATAAAAAACACACTCTGCTATCAATCAAAAGCTGGAAAGATAAGATGGTGAACGAAGTATATACATTTCTCAGCAACAGGCTTAAACAAAGGCAGAACAAACCCAAGCATGCCTTCTCATCCCTGCCTCCTTTTAGGGCTGCTAACCCCATAAAAGAAGAACGTTTGAAAGAGTTGAGAAAACCCAAATGTTAAATTATGGCCAAATGATCTACTGGAGACCCATAAATTTTGAAAGGCAGTTGAATAAAAGCCCCAGAAAACAGACCCGAAATGGCCCCGAATCAGTGAATACGTGCCGGAAACATACAGACCCATAAAAGGAAGGACAACCACACAGGAAAAGATAAGCAGATAAAGGAAATGGGAACCTTGAACTCAGAGAAACGGACACAGCATTTGTGGTCTAAAGGTACCATCTTGAGGTTTTAATAAAGAATAGCCTAGAAGCTATGTTGCAGTTTTGCAACTCTTGACATAAATGACTTAATGTTTCATTCTTCAGCCAAAGGCCAAGTCTGGGTACACTTGTGGAAGTGTGTGTTCCCTCCTCGTGCCTCCAGAGAAGTAAACACTGCCTCAGAGATGGGATTTCAAGAATGACAGGACAGTTTTCCCCATCAGTGGAAATGTCCTCTCAGGTTGATACCTCTGCCTGAGGTCCAGGAGATCGCTGCCAAGGTAACAATTTTTCCTGAGAGATGCTACTTGAATGAGAGTCAAATATTTAGCATGAACCTGGGTACCTTTTGAGAGGAAGGGCTCCCTGGGAGAAGAGCCCACCCAGAGTGCCTTGCAGTCCCATGGAGCCTTAGATCAGCCCGTATCTTCAGGCCCTGTCTCAGGCGTCTCTTCCCTCCTTCTGGGGAGGCATTTATGGAGACATTTCTTGTGGTTATGGCCCAGGTGGGGCACAGGGAGGAAGTTGTGGCAGATTCAGGCAGGTGAGCCTGTTAAGACCAGCTTAATAGGTGAGCCTATTAAGACTGAGGTGACGTCAGCACAAAGGTTAGCATTGGCCTTGGGCCTGAAATGAGGTTAAAGACCAGACCAGAGGACTTCCCTGGTGGCACAGTGGTTAAGAATCTGCCTGCCAGTGCCGGAGACGCGTGTTTGAGGCCTGGTCGGGGAGGATTCCACATGCCGCGGAGCAACTGAGCCCGTGCGCCACAACTACTGAAGCCTGCGCACCTGGAGCCTGCACTCTGCAGCAAGAGAAGCTACAACAGTGAGAAGCCGGCGCACCACAATGAAGAGTAGCCCCCGCTTGCCACAGCTAGCGAAAGCCCGCGCACAGCAACAAAAGAACCGACACAACCAAAATAAATAAATAAAATAAATTTATTAAAAAAAGAAAGAAAGAAAGAAACAGACCAGAAATGGTCACAGATGACAGCTTCAGGTATCAAAGAAGAAGCCTAAAGAAGGGAAGGCATGAGCCCAAGGTCACATGCAGCTTAGGAGACAGGATAGGCCTCAAGAACGTGACTTTGGGGACTTCCCTTGTGGTCCAGTGGTTAAGACTCCCTGCTTCCAATGCAGGGGGCGTGGGTCCGATCCCTGGTTGGGGAACTAAGATCCCACATGCTGACTTTTGATCCTTGGTCTGTGCTTAAAACACACGCGCGTGCGCGCACACACACACACACACACACACACACACTATTATTTAAAAACTATATCTGGCTGCCTCCCTCTGTCAAGTCAAGATAAGACCAGAATGGGGCTGGAGATAAGATTGGACTTGGGGGTAGACTTATTTCTATTTCTATCACATTCCCTTATACCTGGGAGCATTACTGAATATTCACTGGATGGATGGATGGATGCACGGATGGATGGATAGATGAATAGATAAGTGAATAAATGGTTGGATGGATAAATGGATGGGTGGACAGACGGATGGATGGATACTGACATTAAAGAAGGGACAAAACTGAGGCCTAATAGTTGCCTCCTAGGACTGAAGGCCAAAGTTCATCCACACAAATGCTTTATTTTGGTCATAGAGGTGACCCACACAAGGGCTTTAAATATTTAAAAATGTTAAATATTTAAATAATAAGTAGCCACTACAAAACCAGGAGATTTCACATTAAAAAAATACAGATTTCTGGATTTTCTTAAAAAAAAAATCAGAAGATGTGGTGACACCCAGCTTGCATCCCACATATAAACAATCTTGAAGCTGAGTAGCAGCTGCCCCTTTCAAGGGGAGACTGATTTTGAGTTCACCACAATCCCCACCACTCCCTACCACCCTGCATCTTCCCCACATCCTCAGTTATGTCCCTCGTCTAGCCCCATAGGTATCTGCATTTTTATCTTCTGAGTTAAAAACATCCCTGTGTCGCTCCTGTTTCCCTTGGTTCACCGATGCTGCCCCAGTCACTCTGAGGCTGTGTTTCCTCACTTTCCTTCCCCCTGCTCTTCCACCCCGCCCCTCATTCTGCAGTTCTGGGCTACGTACCCAGGTGATGTTAACCCCTGCCTTCTAACTCGGGCAACTCAAGATACAGGGAAGGCTCAAGCAGGTATCTGCAGCCCGCCTCCCTCCAGTCTCCCAAGGGGATGGTAAAGGGTCTGGACAAGGGCTCCCCCATGGCAGAGAAAAAGGGTGGGTCGAGTGTCTCCTCTGAGTGGACAAGCAGGCAGGCTTGCGGGAAGGAACAGCCTACCATCCAAAAGTGAAAATGGAATGATTCCCGAAAAAGTCCCCAGTGCACTTTTGTATTTCACTGGCATTTTTTTTTTTTTTTTGCGGTACGCGGGCCTCTCACTGCTGTGGCCTCTCCCGTCGCGGAGCACAGGCTCCGGACGCACAGGCTCAGCGGCCATGGCTCACGGGCCCAGCGGCTCCGCGGCATGTGGGATCTTCCCGGACCAGGGCACGAACCCGTGTCCCCTGCATAGGCAGGCGGACTCTCAACCACTGCACCACCAGGGAAGCCCATGTAATCTTTTTAAATCTGAAAATTTCTGAATACTGAAATACATCTGGCCCCAACAGTTTCAGATAAGGGTTTGTAGTCTTCTACTCAAAACCAGGAAGTATTTTTAAGGTTAACTTAATCTATGTCCTGCAAACAGATTGTACCTTTTTCTTCCCCCCTGTGCTCTACAGTAGGCCCTCACCAGCCATCTACTTCACACATAGTAGTGTACATATGTCAATCCCAATCTCCCAGTCCATCTGTCCCTCCCCCTCGGTGTCCATACGTTTGTTCTCTACGTCTGTGTCTCTATTTCTGCTTTGCAAATAGGTTCATCTGTACCATTTTTCTAAATTCCACATATATGCGTCAATATACGATATTTGTTTTTCTCTTTCTGACTTACTTTACTCTGTATGACAGAGTTTCAGTTTAGGAAGGTGAAAAATTTGGGAGATGGACAATGGTGAGAGGTGCACAACGATATGAATGGATTAGTGCCACTGAACTGCACAGTTAAATATGGTTAAAATAATACGTTTATATTATGTGACTTTTACCACAATAAAAAAGCATTGAAAAAAAACCCAGGAAGACTTTCGTGTAAAACTCAATAGTTCCAGCTTCCTCGAAGGGGTGGCAAGAAGGAATTCCTGGCAGTCCAGTGGTTAGGACTCCACACTTTCACTGCCGAGGGCCCGGGTTCGATCCCTGGTTGGGGAACTAAGATCCTGCAAACAGTGCAGTATGGCCAAAAAAAAAAAAAAAAAAAAAGTGGTGGAAGGAGGGCCAGCCTTTCCCCACAGTGCCATTGTCATGCACCCCTGGGGTGACAACTGTTGAACTCTGAGAGGCCTCTGCCCCCTTGGAAAGGGCCTGCCCTCTGCATTCTGGCCTGGTCCCCACTGCTGTGCACCCATAGCCCAAGATAAGCCAAGGATAGAGAAGATTCGGACAATTCTCTTTCAAGGCGTGGATGTGGGGTGGTGGTAGGGACTGTGGCAGCCCGCAGTTTCCTAATGTCATTCCTAGGTACCTCTGTCTCCCTCAGGCCCACTGTTTGTCATCCCTGTGAAGCTGTGGAATCCTAAGAGCAGAGCTGGACAGTCTCTTCCACTCTCCAGCATCAGTTCATATCACTGTCACAACAGCCCTGGGCGAGCCTTATTCTGCCCACTTTCAGGTGAAGAGACAGAGGGGTCCAACATACTCTGTGTCTTGCCCAAGGCCACGCCCTTAGGAAGCGCCGGGGCTGGACCTGAGAGCTTCCCTTGACCATCATCTGTGGGTCAGTCTGGAGAAGTGACTGGAGCAGGGGACCCCCTGACCTGGTCCAGGCTTGAAAGGAGGGAGAGGAAGACAGTCAGTGTCAGGAAAGTCCAAAATTGGAGTAAATGGAGGATGTGAACGTGAAGAGCTTTCCGGTTGTTTGGTTCAATGCTCTTGTTTTCTCCCTGGAAGAAATGGCGGACGTGGTGGCTTAAAGGAGACACAGTAGGCTGGGAATAGAGGAAAGGGTCATCGTAGTCGTAGTAGGGACCTTAACTCTGGACTTTGCCATTTAATATCCCTCTCCCCCTGCAATCTCTTTAACTTGCTTAGCTAGAGGGAGGGGAACTCTGGTCTGTCCATCCGTCCAACCATCCGTGCCTGTGGGTCTTTGTTCTTTCGCCCCCTCCTCCAGAGCATGCCCATGGGTGAGCTTTCCATGACACGTTCCCTCTTTGGACTTTGAGAAGTAAAACCCGAGCCCGTGCTGTTGTGTAGCCACACGTGAGCCTGGAGGGATGTTACAATTCAGCTGGAGAGGGGCCCAGTGAGATAGAAGCATAGATTAAAAAAAAAAAAAAAAGGGATTTCAGGCAGGAGGAAAAAATAAAATAAAGAGGCGCCTCTTTAAAATGTCCTGTGAAATGGGGAGCATTGGCCCCTCAGCACAAACGTCCATGGGAGATGACTCCTTTGGAAAGCGGTGAGTTTTGTGTAAGCACAGACGCATTTTGTTTTCCTAGGAGGAATCGATGATTAAATTATCAGAAACCAAGCTCAAAACCAGGCTGCTTGCATATTCCCCCATACCTCCCCAGTGTCCCCTGCTTATGAGGTGCCAGCTTTATCTCGGAAGCTTTAGTTTAAATGCCCAACACATCTTATTAATGAAAGTAATAAGCTGTTGTTTATATATGTCATAATGGGGAATGACTATTTAATATAAATCTGACATTTAAATTCCACTTAGTTCTGAGATGTGGACCATATCAAGGCGTAACTCTTTACCCTGGAGTAAAAACTCCCTGGGTCTGCATTTTCCAGCATTGAAGTTTTCAAAGTAATCAGGTTCCTTTTTTTTTTTTTTTTCCAGAGGAACCAAATTGTGAAGACATCTGTTCTGTTATTAATTTCACATAAATCTTAAGCTCCTCAAGGCCAGAAATGAGGCTTCATTCGCGTCGAATTAATGAAACATGACGGTGAGTCCCTTGCATGGAAATGCTGTCGCACAATTCTGAGCTGCTTAGAGTACTGAGTAATCTCAGGAACTACCAGGGGACAGCCGCGTGAAATCCGCCCTCCCCTCCCCCCAGCCACCCGAACACCATATCTGAAAATATCACAACACTAACTGTATCCTGAAAGATTAATGGAGAGATGAACATTTCTGGGAAATGAATCAGACTTTCTCGGTAAAGGATACACACATCCTGGGCAAAAGCAGATTGCACAGTGTAAGAGCTCTTCAGATACAGTTTAATAACTGTGCCCCGGGAGGCCCTATGTACACCCGAAAGGAGGGGGGGGGGTGTTCCTGAGATGCCCTGCAAAGATGTCTTTGGAGAGGATGTTGGAGATATGGGTCAAATCTAGGCGGCATAGATTTGAGATGGGAAACCTGGGCTGGCCGAAGCATGATACATGTGTTGGGTGTGAGAATGTGTGTGTGTTTATGTGTGAATGAACATGTGTGTGAGTGCGTGTATGAAATCAAGTTTGTGTGTGAAAATGTGTGCGCTGTTTATGAGTGTGCGTGAGAATATGTGTGTGTGTCTGTGTGCAGGAATGTGGGTGAGTTTGTGTGAGAGCGTTCATGATTTTGTGTGTGTGTGTGCACGTGTTTGGTGTATGTGTGAGGGTGTGTGTATACAGAATGTATGAGTCGGTGTGTGTGTTGTATGTGTGAGCATAAGTGGCACATATGTCCGGAGAGCACCCGTGTGTGTAGGTGTGTGAGCTTATACGAGTGTGTGAGTGTGTACGTAGGAAACCTCTCTGGATGGACATGAATTTGTCAGTGGGAGATGCATCTCAAATAGCTCAGCACAATCTTGTACCCGGCTGAGCTATTCTTGAAAGAAACTTGCTTCTGAAACTTGCTTCTGGGCTTTTGCATGTGTGGGGCATGATTTTTTTGTCAAATAACTGAGATTTACCAGCAGAAAGAGTGTCTGGAGGGAGACAGGGAAGGGGGGGGGCTGAGATTTCTTAATCAAACTTCCAAGTGTTATTTTTGGTCTTCCGCTGAGCTGGGACCCCAAAAATAATCTGCATACGATATTTACATCTCAAATCTTCAGAGCCTCATTAGCTTTGATATTTATTTATTTATTTGCAAAAAGGAATTTAAATCAAACAGAGAGGCACAAAAGCAAAACCTTTGAATACAGGGCAAAATTAATTAAAACAGGCAGCCAATGGGTAGAATGGAATACAACAGAATTCAGAGAAAGGACAATGAAAGTAATTAGGCTCTGATGGGAAAAATCTCTCGTTCAGAAACTCCTTTCTACCACCTCCCCCCCCACACCGATGTTTTAGTGATCATCTACGGGTAATGAATAAATCACCAATATTGCTATTGGAAGAAAAGTTCGGAATTTGAAACCCTGTTTTTCCAGAAGTTTCCTTCTTCATTTTCCTAAGACTCTGATCTTCCAAACTAAGCCAATCAGATTATTGGAGGTTGTGTTTATTATGTTTTGGAGAAAACAGTCTAGTCTGTACCAGCAGCCGTCCATCCCCAAAATAGCATGTAGGTGGGCTGAATTTAACTGACAGCAGAGAAAGCCACATTCAAACGCAAGGGATGTTGAACTCCAACAGTTAGCATTAACCCAAGTGGTGGAACCAATTTGTGTATATGAACAGATACAGTCCCAGCCACATTTTGCCCCTGGATGTTTTGAGGCTTTGTTTTACCATCCATGCTTTGTAGATCTGTGAAAAACATTTCCATCCCTCCAGTTGAAAAACCCTTGACCAACAAGATAAGAAAGACTTTTAGCTTTGTTTAGCATAAGACTACATCAAGGAGTCTGGCTTTCTTGTCAGAGTTCTTTTGAATGAAATGATCAGTTAGTATTTATGCATTTTGTCCTTCTGTATTATGCAAGAGCACAAATGTACAACTGTCATAGTGGGACAATTCAGTGCATAGCCAGGCTGTCACAAAGTTTTAAAGTTGGCCACATGTGTCTTTGGCAAGTCCTAGGTCTGCTTTCAGCTTCATTTAGAATCTCCTTTCTACCATCCCCCTCCCCCCAAGCCCAGCACTTAAGTCTCTCAGGTTGACCCTGGGTCATTTCCAGCTTCAAGAGAGTGGACTTCGAGAAATACCATGATAAGCCTTAGTTCAATTTTAAAAGATGACGAAAATGCTAATGGGGAAATTTTAGGCTTTGTGGCCGTTGGATGAAAGAGATATTTTTCAACAAAAAAATTGTTCCAATGATTCCTCAAAACAATTATTCTCCAATGCATAGAGATAGGCTTGTTTTGATAAGTCAGTAGATTAAACCAGATCTCAGTTTTCCTCTGTGTAAAGTGGAAGGAGTTGAATTGGAACTAGAATGATCTTTAAGATTTCTCAAAGCAGGTATAATTAGTGATTCTGGCACACACACATACACATATATATGTATGTGTGTATATTATACCTATAAATTACACACATATATAAATTACATATATATATACACAGAGAGAGAGAGAGAGAGAGAATAACTTTTCTATGTACAATGAAAATCAAGGGTCTCACTTATAAGTAGTATACAGATTCATTCATTCATTTATTCATTCATGTGTGTCTGTCCCCCATGGGCCAGGTCCTGTATCCCACAGTTCTTCTATATCATTTCATTTAATCCTACAACAACCTTTTGAGCTGGGTTTTCCTAATGGGAGTGATAGTCAATCTATTAAACTATCAATACACTACAATAGGGGCCAAACAGAAAGGACACGGAACAAAGCCCTTGTCTGTGTCAGCTGTTCATTGCAAGATGAGAAGAGGTACGGCTTTGGAGGAGGTAGGGAGAGCCAGGGTGGCTGGTAAGATGGAGGGGGGCTTGGGAGGCTATTTAACAACTGACCTGGGAAGGGCTTTCAGTTTTAAACAACCAGGACAAGCTGGACCACTAACCATATCTGGATATGGTTGAACATCAGCCCTGATTTTCAGTCTCCAGATTCTGCAGAGGACAGAGATGAAGCTCTGGGAGCGCAAGTAACCTTCTCAAGGGCAACCCACTAGGCAGTGACAGGCCTGAGTTGGAAGCCACTTTAAGTCTTTAAGACCCCAAAGTTCACGTTCTTAACCATCGTGCTGACAGCAGAGATGTCTGTAAGCTGACCTCAGTAAGTCCCAGGGTGGCCCAGTGCTTCTTTCCCAAGATCCCAAGGAGATGTTCCAGAATCCAGTTTGAGTCAGTGTAGAGCTGCCAGATTTAGCAAATAAAAATACAGGACGCTCAGTGAAATCCGAATTTCAGAGAAACAGCCCTAATGTTTTTGCATATTTTAGCATATTGCACGGTACAGAGTTATACTAAAAAATTATTCATTATTTATCTGAAATGCAAATTTAACTGGACATCTTGTATTTTATCTGGCAAATCTAACTGGGGGGTGAGGGAACAGTCACAGAGATGCCAAGGCATTTCAGTGCAGAAATATTTTCTTTTCTATGAGCTCCCTTCTCAGAAGCTGAGAGGTCTCAGGGCAGTAGGAAATCCTTCTAACCTCACTCCTTGTACCTTCTTGATTCTGAAGTCAAAATGCCAGGGCAGAGGTCATGTAAGCTAAGACACTGCCTCTTCCGGTCCTCCCTCCACACAAGAAGGCAGAACCCACGGCACGGTGGCTTGGCTTTGAAGCCAGGGAACATTGTCCACGAGGCGTGTCCTCCTCTCCAAAGCACATGGAAACTATTGCCTTCCAGAAGGTCTTCATGGTTAGTCTGCTGGAAGTCTCATGGTTTTTCAGCTGCAGTTATAATTTCTGTAGCACCCCCTGCCCCAGCTCAGATGGTATTGATTAGAACACATTGCTTTTGAAAAGAAAACTGCATCTTAATTAAAGGTTGGCAATCCAAAGCCTGTTTGCAGATGAGAAAAATTAAACAACTACTATGAAGGGGGCAGCGCATCTCCTCTGTCGGTTAAAACCCCAGTCCACATGCTGAGGTTCTCCCGTGTTTCAGGCTATCCCCTCATCTTCATCGGATGCTGTAGGTACAGCAAATAGAAATGAACCACAAGACTAAAGGGAGGAGCTTTTGGAGCAAAAACGGGCTTGTCTTCTCTGGTACTCATTCTTCTTCATGGGCTGCAGCCCAAACACAATGCCTGGGGTGGGAGTGGGGTTAGGGAAGGTTGTTTGGTGTCCAGAAATCAGCCCCATTGTGCACCCCAGTGCATCGGAAACTGAGCCACTGGTGTGGATACTGGGCCTGGTTCTGGGGCTAGGTGGAGGCTGGAAGGATCTGGCCTTTGCCTCACTTCTGAACCAAGATGGACATAAGCTGGTGGAGGATAAAAACGCCCCTTGTCTGGGGTGGAGGGCTTCTTAACTTGGGTCCCATGGAGCAGAAGCCCCTTAAAGGATCCATGGGGCAGAATTCAGCGAGTCTGTGAACTTAGATGGGAAAAATTTATACACACACGCACACACACACACACACACATACACTTTTTTTTTTCTAATTCCTAACTGAAAGTTAGCATTTCCTCCAATTTTGAATGTAGGTAACAAACCATAACCATATTGGCACTACATGTGGCTTCTGTCATCAACAGAAATCATAGATATTTAATGTCACATTTATAGTTGCTCTAGGATATCGTAAAATAGACTCATTATATCTTGAAATTATAATAGCTATTAGATCCACCTCTATGTCTTGCTATTTAAAGGTTAATAGAAGCACATGAATTCCTATATCTTTTAAAATTATTTGAATAACTGTCATTTAATATGTTTTTTCTTTGTAATCCTATTTTTAAATTTTATGCCTGTAAAAACATTATCTGTAACAAACCTTGAAGATGTTAAGTGAAATAAGCCTGTCACAAAAGGACAAATACTATATGATTCTACTTATTTAAGGTACCCAGAGGAGTTGAATCACATTCAAAAAAAGACATTGTTCTGTAAAGGGGTTCATGGGCCTCACTGGAGGGGTCCATGGTACAAACCAGGCTAAGACACTCTGATTCTGGGGGAACTGCCCTTCTTCATACCTGTATATCTTCCCAAGCCTGCTCTACCTGGAGGAATCTTCCTCCCTCTTCAGGGCTCAGCTCAAATGCCACTGGCCTTGTGGCTCTTGTTCTGTCCCCAAGGCTCACCTGGGGATAAATTCTTCATATCCCTCTAAGCATCCCTCTAGCATCCCAGTTGGACCCTGCTGCCTACCAAGAGCCTGAGGTTTTGTTCTCTGCTTTAGTTAGGGGTTATTAGCCAAGTATCAGAGAAGTGTTCAAGCCATGTTAGTGCCAAACTGAGACTCCTCCTTGGTGCAATGAGGAAACTTGCTTTATGAGTCAATATCACTTAATGCTTTTTCCACATAACATCCACATATATCTCAAGGTAACTTCCCACATTTTGTGAGACATTACATAATCTTAGTGAATCTATAGATCCTAGGATGTTTGTACTATCAGGAACAGCATTTTACAGAGGAGGAACTAAGACTCAGAAAGGTGAACTTGTCTGACCCCAGAAATTTTTTGCATCGAACATCCTTCTGTAGTGATGTTCCTTAGGAGAAGCCCAGGGCTGCATTAGATGAAGATCAGAGAATCTGGCTTTGAACGTGACAGAGAAAAACGACGGACAAAACAAGCAAGGACTGTCAGATCCTCAGAGTGGGAAGGGCCATCTAGTTTGTCCTACCTGTTTTAGATGAGGACACTGGGGCATGGGGAGGGCACACAGAAGAGCTGAGGCCAGGCTGGTGGCCCCAGTGCCCTGGCACCAGCTCAAGCGCTGGTCCAGGCTTCCATCCTCACACAGGTTTATACAAACTATGGTTTCTTCTTCAATCTGCATCCTGGAGATGGAGGGAATGGGAGAGAGGGTCTGGATTTGGAGCGTGTCCTGCTTCTCAGAACCCATGTCACTTCTTGGGTGGACACCAAGACCGTGGTCGCAATCACTGTGCTAGCCCCTTGATGTGGGTTTTCTCAATGATTCCAAACTTCCATCACTTGTGGCTTCCTTTACAACTTTGGCCATATATGAGTGTCATTGAAACTTATCTACTTAGTGCTCCCACCCCCCTAAATGGACCTGCTTTTATTGAAACTTAAATCCATTTACTTACAAAGTGAAATTTATATCACCAGTGTAAATAGAAAGCCAATAACCATATACATTACTTCCATCAAAAACTTTTTCTTGGGCTTTCCTGGTGGCGCAGTGGTTGAGGGTCCGCCTGCCGATGCGGGGGACACGGGTTCGTGCCCCGGTCCGGGAAGATCCCACGTGCCGCGGAGCAGCTGGGCCCGTGAACCATGGCCGCTGAGCCTGCGCGTCCGGAACCTGTGCTCCGCGGCGGGAGAGGCCACAGCAGTGAGAGGCCCGCGTACCGCAAAAAAAAAAAATCTTAAATTCTACCTCGGTATTGCTGCCTAGAATAGACTCAGCACCTTAAGTCTTCTCTCTCTTTGTTAAAACACAAAGAAAACACTTGTTAGGTGTTAAAGACACACTAGCATCAAATGGAGACTTTCTTAATGTAATTAGGAGGGTCAAAAGGGAATTTACAAGGACATAACGTACTAACTGTGTGAATCAATGATATTTACTGTCTTACCTGAGCATCATCTAAAATCCTTTTGGGTGTCATCTGTGGTCTCTGTGCATCTCCAAATACTCCATTATCCCAGTTCCTCTTCGAAACAACCCTATGCTGTTAGTACTAGTACTAGTTAGTATTACTAGTAGCAGTTATTACTAGTACTAGTTAGTTAGCACTAGTACAAGTTAGTACTACTAGTAGTTAGTACTAGAACTAGTTACTACTACCCCATTTGATGGATACAGAGAGGCTGCTCAGTTAGCCCGAGGTGGCACAGCCAGCAGGGGCAGCCCTGCTCTCGTTGACTCTGCGGCTGGGGCTCCTCTCCCCCAGGCTGCCTGACCACAGTGGTGTTCTGTTCCATGGCTACATCTGCCCAGGAAAAGAGCATCTGGCAGCATCCTGTGACCCCTCAGGAGCTGCCTAGGCCAGGCGTCCATCCAAGCACAACCTCCACTGTACAGGGCCCTGTGCTGAGACAGAGTGCCTACCAGCAGCCCCGCCTGTGCAGGACAGAAATGCACGTGCACAATGCTGGGCCTCCTCAGACTTAGCAAATGAGGATGACACTGATGCAGGAAAGGAGGAATGGACAGAGGGGGAAGGAGGTGAGGGCAAGGGATGGAGAGGAGGAGAGGAGCCTCAGGGTCTTCATCTGGAAAACAGGGATAATAAATCCTGCTGCAAGTCTGTTCTCTATGTCTGTGAGTCTGTTTCTGTTTCTTAGATAAGTTCATTTGTGTCATATTTTAGATTCCACATATAAGTGATATCGTATG
Organism: Monodon monoceros; assembly: GCF_005190385.1. Taxonomy (NCBI): domain Eukaryota; kingdom Metazoa; phylum Chordata; class Mammalia; order Artiodactyla; family Monodontidae; genus Monodon; species Monodon monoceros. The sequence continues at coordinate 29,046,491 of NW_021703766.1, forward strand.
GTATTTGTCTTTCTCTGTCTGATTTACTTCACTTGGTATGATAATCTCTAGGTCCCTCCATGTTGCTGCATTTGGCATTATATCATTCTTTTTTATGGCTGAGTAATATTCCATGGCGTACATATGTACCACATCTTCTTTATCCATAATGGAAAAGAATATGGAAAAGAATGTATATATGTATAACTGAATCACTTTGTCGTACAGCAGAAATTAACACAACATTGGAAATCGACTATACTTCAATAAAATACATTTAAAAAACCCCCCTACTTCACAAGATAGGTGATTGTCAGGAGGATTTGAGCACATAGTAGGTGCTTCACTCTCCCTCTTCCCTCCCTTCCCCTCCCCTCCTCTCTCTACGTACACACAAAATACGCACATGAGTGTGTATATTGTTTTAAGTGAAAAGAGGGATTTTGTAGTTGAGCACATGAGAATAAATGTGACACGTGGGACAAGAAAGACACAGGCAGATACAGCCCCTTGAGTTTCAGGGCAACCTTACCAGAAAGTGGAGTAAGGGGTCCCTCAAGAGTGATCGTCTGACATGGACCAGGAAGTCCCTCATGGCCAACAGCCTGTAATCCCACCATTGGAATCTCACGCCTTTGAGCTTGGCTCTGTCCTCGCTTCTGTAGGTTCCCTAGAGAAATGCAAGAGCCAACACATAAAGCAGAAATGGGTACGTCAGGTGCCTTCTTTCAAAAGAGACTCTGGGAAAGGGGGGACCCCAAGAAATGGAAGGAAGGGGCAAAGGACTGGACCTACCCAAGGGGCGTGCCTTTCCCTCCCCCGTGGGCTGAGAGGTCCTGAGGCTTCGCACATGCCTAGGCGTGGGTTGGGTGGCCAAAGCCAGCAGATTGTAAGAAGGCAGAGGAAACCATTCTCAGGGTGCGGGGTGCGTGCTTGCGCGTCAGTTTCCTCCACGCCGGCCTCTTATCTCCCGCAGGCAGAAAGGCGAGGCTGATGTGAAGTGTCGATTACACCCAGACCAGGCCTGCTTCTCATCGCTGGCAAACCACTTCCTCAGGCTCCCTTGAGCTCGGCACATCTGGCAACCTGGTGGGCTTTTTCTCAGGACCAGGGAAAACAAACACAGCGGCGCGGGTGTGCACGCTGTATAAATACAGCCGCGGTGCGCCAAGAAGGCTTAGAGGGGGAGCCTGGGATCAGATGTTCTAAGTTGCTCTGTGCGCTGCAGTAAGCCTGTCTCCTCCGCGGGGCCTCAGTTTCCTGAACTGTAAACTTGTGGAGCGGCGACAAGGCTAGTTGATGTCTAAGAACTCTTCTTGTTCTTTAATGATATGGATACTGCTCTTGGATAAAAATACAGATACACAAGAATGCACAGAGAAATACTCGTGAATTTTAGTGCGTACTGAAGCCCCATCTCTGCAGGGCCAAATACCTAGACAGTAAGAAAAATCCATCTTGACAGAATCTCAATTATCAGCCAAAGGGAGGGAGTGATGCAGACTTAAGGGTCATATTTTTTTGCTCTGAGTTAAATCTGAACCCAGACATCAGGGTTCAGCCACCGGAGGCCTTCTTTCTTTTGCACTGTATGGTATTTTTTAAAACCGAGTACACATTTGAATAACAAGATTTCCCATGAAAATTCCAATATCTGACATCTCTACAAAAATCAGCGGATCTGAGACCATCAGCAGGAATTGAGTCAGCCTGTCACGGCCATAGTCTGTTCATCCTTGTCCCTACTAGGTGACATTAATGTCACCTAACCCGGCCTAGGTGTTTGAGTTTGAGACTTTCTTTTACAAGGCGAGTATCTGGATGCTTGAGGCAGAAAGAGAGACACCCCAGTTGGAAGTGTTATTCTCTTCCCTGGTGACTGGTAAGGGCACAGCCCTGAGTGTGCCCCACCTTAACCTGGTGGGCTTAACTGCCTCATCCCAGAGCCGGCCTTGCCCAGTCCCCTCTCCCTCGTTGGCTGTGAACAAGGCTGGGGACATGTGGCTGTCTGAGCCCTCTGGAAGACTGGCTGCTTCGCCCCTCAGAAGCAAGTATCAGCCTGAGCAGGGCTGGGGCCCATATGCGTCCCAGGAACGCCCCAACCTCCCATTTGATATGGGTTTCCTGCTCAACCTTGCAGCACCTACTGCCAACTCGTGGCTTTCATGTCTTCTGCCCAGGGCCTTTTTCCAACGTGTGAAATTGCATTCTCTTTTTGTTCCTCAGGTGGGTCCCCATGCTTGCTGAAGGGGTTTTGAGATTGAGGCTTTTGCAAAAAATGACTTTCTGCGGCTTCCCTGGTGGTGCAGTGGTTGAGAGTCCGCCTGCCGATGCAGGCGACGCGGGTTCGTGCCCCAGTCCGGGAGGATCCCACATGCCGCGGAGCGGCTGGGCCCGTGAGCCATGGCTGCTGAGCCTGCGCATCCGGAGCCTGTGCTCCGCAAGGGGAGGGGCCACAGCAGTGAGAGGCCTGCGTACCGCAAAAAAAAAAAAAAAGACTTTCTGGGTTAAGGCTTTTGCAAAAATGACAGTTCGGAGAGACTTTTCCCTCCCTGACTTTCAAGACCCCTCCTACCTCGCCTGTCTTAACTCTCCAGCTCTGTCCCCAGCTGGCTGTGCCCCAGCGGGGGCCAGAGAGGGATGGCTGGGGGCGATAGCCAGAGAAGGCTTCCAGAGGAGGGACTACTTGGCCATGGCTGTGGGTCGACTGCTAAACATGGCAGGTGAGTCACGTGAGGAAAAGAGAAGAGCCGGTGGCAGGTCACCGAGGTAGGAAAGTGTCAGGCATATTCTGCGGAACATTTGATGGGAGGAATGTAAGGCACCTGCGGGCATCTGTTTTAGGGGCTTGCGGACTAAAGGATGGTGAAGGAGGAAGAGTATGCAGGACCCAGAGTGCCAAGGGCCGTGGATGTCATGCTACACTTTGTCCTGCTGCCAGCGGAACCATTGGAGGTTTAAAGCCACAGAGCAATGCAGTCAGATCTGCTTTTTGGAAACAATAACGGACCGACTGGAAGAGAGACAAGGAAAGCGGAGAGAAAACAACAGCAAGTGTCCACACCTGAGACAGTGGTTGAACTGGATGGTGGTGGCCTGATGGCGGGCGGTGGGTGAGGACACCCACTTGATGGGAGGGACACTTCTCTGGATCGGGTGTGGAAGAGGAGGAAGACGGATGGGTTGGAAGTGATCCCAACGTGCCTGACCTGGGCTCCTGGATATCGTGACTCCAGTAAGACTAAAGAGGGGGAGTAGCTCAGGGGAAAACCCAGTGAGTCTGGTTTTACACTTAGATAAGTAATTCATATATAAAACAGAGATGCAGTTTTGGATTTGTGGTACCACTTTGCACACTCTCCAAACTATGGGCGTGCATGCCTGATTTTTGAACTCATGAAAGATTCATGCTGTGTTGGCACACAGAGAACTTTGGTATCAAGGAAAAGTCCTCTCCTTTCTGCCCTTGCTGCTAGGGAGCATCACTTCAGCCTTCCAGGCCTGGCTCAAATGTCATCTGTTCCAGGCAGAACTCCTCCCAGGTTCTGATTTCATAGCAGCCCTCATTCCATGGACCTAGAGTTCACTGTCAATGACTCTCTCTCAGTGATAAGCATATTGATTTAATCTTTAAACCTGCCATCTGTCACAGTGTTAAATATATCGAAATTGTCACTAAAAGTTGAAGAATGAATCCATGATATTTTTTATATCCTTCTTACAGCTTTGGATTCAAGGCACAGAGAAATGCAGCCACTGGTCCCAGATCACACAGTGATCTTAGACCAGATCCCCAGGCACTTTTCTCAGTTTTGGTCTTTCCCAGTGACTTCACATTCATGTTTTACAAAACACTTATCTGCCCCACACAGTTATTTAGAAGTTAGAGCCCACATGGAAATTGGGAGTTTTCACAACTAGGTCTGAAATTTTTGTTTCTTTGGATAAGTCAGACAATCTGGAGACATTGAACAGGCTCCTCTTCCCAATTTTCCACACTCCCCACCATTCCCCAAGATTCCCCCAACAGTAGGGAGGGAAGACAGTTGCTATGTAGTATTGTGCTTGTATTGTTGTTGTTTTTTCCTGCATAGAGGAGCATTATTATACAGCCATGCCCTTAACAAATGTGGATGCAAAATGAAGCTGGAGTGGGCCTTGTGTTTGGAGAGGATGAGAGAGGACATATTTTTTGGTGGAAGTAATGACTATTTCTATGTGCTATCTTTAATATGCAAATGACCCCCTATTTCCCTCACTTTCACTGTTACTCCTGTGCCTAAGGACCCAAGCATCAAGGCCCCCCCCACAGAGGCAGTTGGACACAGTGGTTAGGAGCATGGCTTTCTGGGTGACCTTGGGCAATTTCCTTAAACTCTCCCTGCCTCTGTGTCCTCATTGCAAAACGGGGTGATGATGATAATTGTACTTCTTGGAGGTAGTTATGAGGACTGAATGAGTCAAGAAGCGCAAGGAGCTCAGAAGAGCCCCTGATCACTAGCAAGTGCACGGAAGAAAGGAGCTATTTTTGTCACTCTGATGCAAGGTAACATATTGACATTCACTTACTAGTTAATTGGCTTGGTAAACATCTATCAGTAGGATGCTTTTGAAAAATGCCAGACTATAAATTTTAAAGGTTTCTTGGTCTAGGTCTGTAACTCAGTGGTTCTCAATCATGATGTTCATGGACTCATCTGGGGAATTCTGGCAAAATACTGATGCTGGGGACCCCACCTAAGACCAAAGAGCAGATACTCAGGAGGCAGAATCCATGGCTCTCATACTGATGACAAACTATGGCAAGTTATGGTCAAGATGGGGCACTGTCTTCAAGCCAGCGCCAGGTCGTACATGACCCTGATAGTGGGTACTTCCTTAAATTTTGCACCCTGGTGCCTCATTTGCCTCGCCTGACCCTGGCCCTGCCCCAGACCTCTAGAACAGAAACTCCATGAGGGCAGGGATCTTTTTTTTTTTTTTTGGTTTATTTTCTTCCTCCTGCTCTATCCCCATTACCTGGAAAAGCAGCAAACACAGTATGCCCTCAATAAATATTTATTGAAATAATGGATGAATGAATGGGCCCATCATCCTAAAGTTCGAGCTACAGCTGCCTCTTTGCTGGAGACAGCTGCGTCTGCTCTACACAAACCAGAGGAGCGTAGTTTGGACGCTGAGCGTTTCTAGAGGGAAACTTGGAGGTCAGTTGGGACAGGAGTTCCCAGAGGAAAGGCGTTCAGTCTCACTGTCAAGATGTTTGCCTTACCTGCATCCCTCTTGAAATATTATTTCTTTACATCAATCCATGTTTACTTATCTACGTTTGTCTGATAAAGAAGCCTTTAAAAATCAGTTCTGTAAAGGAAAAACTATTTTTACTTGCCATGAATGGGTAACTGTAAAAATAAGGGCAGGGCTTCCCTGGTGGCGCAGTGGTTGAGAGTCCGCCTGCCGATGCAGGGGACACGGGTTCATGCCCCGGTCTGGGAGGATCCCGCGTGCCGCGGAGCGGCTGGGCCCGTGAGCCATGGCCGCTGAGCCTGCGCGTCCGGAGCCTGTGCTCCGCAAAGGGAGAGGCCACAACAGTGAGAGGCCCGCGTACCGCAAAAAAAAAAAAAAAAAAAAGGACAAAAGAAAGAAATCGTGTTATTAACTTTAGTTGGATGCCATTGCCTGTGGAGGGATGGGAGCCTGAGTCCTCCTCTCTTATTATTATGAAGGGAGGTCTAAGAACATAAGAGAGGTGTTAAAGACATACTAGTTTTGGACTGGCGACTTTCTCTTGGGGGGAAGCAGAAAGCTTGAAAGAGAGCTCAAAAGTGATACCTTTCTCCCTCCGTGCATCAGTATGATTTAATGCTATATTCAGGTTTATCACCCAATCCCATCCATATGGTACCCAAACATCATTGTGCCCATCCCACTGGGGAAATCCTCAGTTAGTCCAACCCTCTCATTTTACAAGACTTTTAAGCTCAAAGAGGAGAAGGGTTTACCCAATGGCACATTCATTTATTCATCCATGCATTCATTTGACATCTATCTACGGAACGCCTCCAATATGCCTGGCACTGTGAACAAGACAGGCCCAGTCCCTGTTACCATGGAGCTACCATCCTAGGGCCAGAGGAGGGACTCTATCCCAGGTCCCCTGATTCCTTGTCTACTGCTCCTTCCCTGCCCCTTCCCATCCGGTAGGAGGTGTTTTCATAATTCCCGTCCATACCCTGCCTGTACGGATGACTTGGACCCTCAGTGTTGCATTAAACATCTTTTCATTTTAATAAAGCAGCTACATTTTCACTCCATCCCGGGCTCCCCGTCCCTGCAACACACACTTTGAGAATGCTGCTAACTTCAGCGTCTGGCTTCCAGACCCAGACGTCAAAACAACTACCTTTCATCTCAGGTTTGTAACACAGAAAACCTTCAATATTGGGAACAGATAGCCTCGAAGGTGGGTTCATATCTCTCAGCAAGATTGCTGTAACTTAACTCTCCCGCGTCCGATCAAGGCTTTCTCTCTGCCTCGTAGGTATTTTAATACAAATGTTCCTTTCATTTGACTGATTGAAGGTCTTCAACCTGCAGTAAATGAAACATCTGATCCCCTTGAATCCAAATCACTTTTTCTTTGATTTTCTTTTACTTCTATTTCTTCGTCCTTTGTTCTACAGCTCGAGTCAAATTTCCCTTTAGAAATTGAAAGAATGTGTGTGGCGTTTGCCTGCCTTAAAAAAAAAAAAAAAAAGCAACACCAGGCTCTAGTGAAACTGCAGGCTCATGGACTAGAATATTAAGATCGGATTCAATGGCTGCCTGTGGCCACAATGTGCTTTACGTGCCATTGTCCCCCCAGTTTCGGGCAACGGCCACACACATTGGCCTCTGTGTAGGAGTCACCAAAGCTGACTTCTTGAGTAACCCTTAGGTTTGGGAGAAAATATGACTAAAGATTTTTACCCCTGCTCAAAGAGCTAAGTTATCCGTGCACAAAGGCCTACATGTTGGCATCTAGCTATGGAGGTGAGCATTTAATTGCCTTTATAATGACTTATCCCATCCACATAGTAACGGGTCCCCAGTTGCAGGCAAAGCATGTTCGTACTTAGGTATGTCAGCAGCTGGAGACCTTCACCTTTTAGCTTTGCTGGCAACATGGACAACACTGACAAGTACAAGTTCAGGCAGGTGCCAAATCCAGGTTACTCTGATATTCTTTTCAAGGAACATTTAGGCTCAACATGACTCTGCTTTCACAAATGGCCCACATGGCCATTTTAAGATGAATATGTGTGGATATTATCTGAAAGGGCCCAGGCTTTAAAATCAGACAGCCTTTGGCTGGACGTCGGGCTCCATCACTTTGTAGCATGTGGTCCTCGGACAAGTCAGCTAAATTCTCTGAGCCTTTAGTTCCACCATCTGTGAAATAATGACAGTAGAACTGTTGAGATATTATGATTTTTAAAAAAATCATGCCATAAAGGATTCAACTAAGAAAAGGGATCTTACTTCATGCCCCTCTCTCTGGAAGGAAAAAGCTACTGCGATTTCTTGTCTGGATATATTTCTTCCACGGTTCCTAAATAATTTTTGTTGGCAATGTGGTGAGTGAAGGCAGGAAGGTGTTTCAATGCTATAGGACCTTTGATCTTCAGTTGGTACCTTGGAATGGCCCAGAATTACTAGTGCTACAGGATAAGCCCAAGGTGATTTAGACAGAAATTAACTACCCACCTCATTGTAACAAAACGTTTGAGAGAATGAGAAAGCGAAGAGAGAGAAAGAGAGATTGCCACCACGACTGGCACATGTCCCAAGCCGAACCACAGATACCTGAGTTGGGCATGAGGGTATCAAGGTATATTTACAGACCCAGCGCCATGGCTGGTTGAATTGACTATGTGAACTGGAGTCTAAACTCTGGCCAGTGGCAGCATCCTGGCCCTGGGCTTTTAGAAATCCCAGCCTAGGGAGGAGGCCTTGGCGTCCCCATCCTGAATGGGCCCAGCTGAGCTGCAGGAAGGCCCGAGCTCAGGCTGATTTCCCTGTTGATACATCCCTAGGAGCTCAGCCCAGGGCTGTGTTGGGAGAGTGTAAGCTCTTTAACACACGCTGTCGTTAGTTTTAAAGGGTCTCGTTGTCCTTAAAGCTCTCTCAGCAGCCATGCCTCTCTCTTCCTTCCTTGCTCCCTTTCTTGGTTTTTCATCTCTGGTTTGTTTCAAGCATGATTGGAAACCTGATGTTGTGAGTTTGCATGGAGGAGGTGAAGGCGTCTCCCGTCCTCCTGCTTTGCCTTCTTGCAGGAAGGCAAACATCAAAAGGCCCTGCGCCGGCTCCCCACGAGGCCCAGATCTTCCTGTATAATGTGGAGAGGAAATTGGGGCCTTTGTGCTTCCCTTGCTCAGATCATATCAATTCAGTTTTCCCCTTCACTTAATTTGTAGTTGGAGTTGTCCTTGCAGGCAGGGCAGCGGTGGGTGAAGTGGAAGGTCAGGAAGGGGAGAGGAAACGGACTGGATGCTGGGGCTGGTAAAGACTCCCGGAGATTTTGGAAATGAGGGTGGAGCAGAGGGTAAACCTTTGGTCAAGGGATTGGAGAGGGGCTACAGTATTAACCCCGAGTGTCCCCGGCCTCCCCGGGACTTGGCTACTTTGTGTTCTGAATCCATAAAACAAGGAGCTGGGAACAGATGAATGTTAGATGCCTCTTCAGCCATGATTTTGTGATTCTACACCGGTTCTGTCTCTTAAAATATGACTTTGGCCATGTCACTATCTCTAGGCCCCCTTTTAATCATCTCTATGCTGGAGGTTGTGAGGTGACTCAACAAGATAATATCCACAAAGGTGCTTAGCTGGCTCCTGGAGCAAGAGGAGCCTGATGGATGCCACTTAAACATGCATCTCTTCTCTGTGACTCCTGTGTCCACATGGGGAGTGCCCAGGGAATTCCTAATTTGATATATTTGTTCTCTTAAACATTTGAGGCTTTGTGGGCCATGTATGGTCTCTGTTGCACACTTTTTCCCTCCGCCTTTTTTTTTTTAAGTCTTTATTGAATTTGTTACAATATTGCTTCTGTTTTATGTTTTGGTTATTTGGGCCCGAGGCACGTGAGATCTTAGCTCCCTGACCAGGGATCGAACCCACAGCTCCTGCATTGGAAGGCGAAGTCCTAACCACTGAACCACCAGGGAAGTCCCTCCCTCCGACTTTTAAAAAATGTGAAAACCCGTCCTAGCTCGCAGGCTATACAAAAACATATAGAGGACTGGAGCTGGCCTGTGAGCCATATTTTGCCACCGCCTGCCCGAGAGAGACAGACTGTTGAGGTTCAAATGCCAGCTTAGTCACTTACTAGCTGTGTGACATTGGGCAAGTGATTTAACCTCTCTGATCAGCATTTTCTTCATCTATCAAATAGGGCTTATAACTACCCTATAAGAACGATGTATACAGATACAACACTTAGAATATCTGGCAGACAGTTAGCCCTTAACAGTGCTTTATTATTAATGTTATTAATTTGCAGCTGGGAATTTAGGGCCTGCTTGGATAAGAGCTTGGTTGGGGATAGAACTTCATTTTTTTTTTGCCACAGGGTCAAGGGAGAAGGGGGTTCTCTGAGCACAAAGCCCGGGGCATCTCTGGGCCTAAGATGCATGCATGCATTCATTCATTACCTCACTCATTCACAAACCCTTTATTGAGGGTTTACAACATGCCAGGCGCTATAATAAGAACCGAAGACACAGCAGAGTACAAAATGGACCAAATCCCTGCCCCCAACGGGTTCATATGCTAGTGGAGGGATATAGATGATACACATACAAATAAGGTCATATTTAATATGTCAGAATGTGTCAGGAAAAATAAAGCAGAGTAGGGAGGGTTAGGAAATGCTGCAGGGGGATGATTGTTTTGTGTGGGGAGATCTGAGAAGGCCTCACTGGGAAGGTGTTCTATGAACAGAGACCTGAATGCAAGGATGGAGGGAGTCAGCCACGTGAATGTTTGGAAGAAGAGAATTCCAGGCACAAGGAGTCACAGGGGTACAAAGACGCTGGGGCTGGAACATAGTTGTCCTGTAACAGGAACACAGTGGGAGCCGGAACACCAGGAACATGTGATGAGGCCAGAGTTAAGCGTACTAAAGGGAGATGGTAGAACAGATATCCGAGAAGGACGAGGCTGGGGAAGGCGTGCAGACCGTGTTAGGCCTTGTAGGTCACTGTAAGGCCTTCATGCCTGAGGATGCTGGGGAGGCAGCCAGAGTCTTCTCTCATTCCCTCTGCAGTTACTTCTTCAACATCCAGTATTCATATCCGCACAGCACCCACTCTGTGCTAGTTATTCTCTCCGTGGTGTCAGTCACACACCACTCTCTGTGCTCTCAAGGAACTCAAAATCAAGTGGGGGTAGACAGGCATTCATTCAATAAACCCTCCAAAGTCAGACCACTGCCCTGGAGAGTGATGGGGAGAAGAGGCTTTAAGGGACACTGAGGCGGTCTGGCAATCAGGGAAGGCTGCCTGAGGAAGGAGTGGAGGAAAGAGCTGGGCGTTTGGCAGGTGGCAGCATGGCCCCTTCTAGGAGCTCAGAGAAGCCAGTGCGGCTGCAGGTCGGAGAGTGAAGGGGAGCATGGCGGGCATGTGCAGCTGGAACTGTGGGCTGGGGCTCCCCACACCTTGTGGGCTGGGTAGGGCTCCTCCTTTCTCCTGTGTGCAAGGAGGCCTCTGAAGTGGGCAAAGCAGGGAATGACACAATCATATATGCAATTGGACTGGATCACTTTGGCTGCCCCCATGGAGGGGGCATCAGAGTAGATTTGGGGCCACCTGTTAAGAGGCTATTATACAGTTATCAAGCTGAAAAATTATAGTTGCTTTGCCCTATTTACCATAGCCAAGACATGGATAAAGAAGATGTGTTATATATATATATGTGTGTGTGTGTGTGTGTGTGTGTGTGTGTTATATATATGTTATATATATGTGTTATATGTATATATATATATATACTACCCAGCCATAAAAGAGAATGGAATAATGCCATTTGCAGCAACATAGATGGACCTAGAGATTATCATACTAAGTGAAGTACATCAGACAGAGAAAGACCAATACCCTATGACAATACTTATATGTGGAATCTAACATATGACACAAATGAACTTATTTACAAAACAGAAATAGACTCACAGACATAGAAAACAAACTTACGGTTGCCAAAAGGGATAGTGGGGGGGGAGAGATAAATTAGGAGTTTGGGATTAGCAGATACAAACTACTATATATAAAATAGATAAACAACAAGGTCCTACTGTATCGCATAGGGAACTATTTTCAATATCTTGTAATAAACTATAATGGAAAGGAATATGAAAAAGAATATATATATATATGTAACTGAAGCACTGTGCTGTACACCAGAAATGAACACAACATTGTAAATTAACTATACTTAAATTGAAAAAAATAAAATTATAGTTGCTTTGATGAGAGTAGAGGAAGGGAGGCCTGAGGTTGGTGGCTGCACCCAAGAATATTTTGCAGGTAGGATTGAGAAGACTTGGTAGAAAGATGAGGCAGGAGGTGTAAGGGAGAAGAAGGCATCAAAATGCCTCTGAGGTTTGGGATTTGTGCCCCCAGATGAAGGGCAACCAGGGTGCTGGCAGGAGGGTGAAAGCCTTGGCAGTTCACACTGCTGGGATCTGCTGGAACAGGCGCCTTGTTGGTAAGGACCACAGCTGAGTTCCCTCCCCGGCGCCTGGCTCCTGACCTGGTCGACGGCAGGTGCGGGGTCAGTGCAGCGTTGAGGGTCCCTTCAAGCCAGTCTCCCTCGAGAGGGTCAGGAGAGAACCTGACAACAAACAGAGCTGGCCAAAGTGGAGGGCCATCCAAACTCGGTTTGGAAGCGATGAGAATAAGGCTTGAAATATCTGGGGTGGGGTGGCGTTTCTGCAACGAACAGTGAAAAAGTGGCCATGGGGCTTCCCTGGTGGCGCAGTGGTTGAGTCTGCCTGCTAATGCAGGGGACACGGGTTCGTGCCCCGGTCCGGGAAGATCCCACATGCTGTGGAGCGGCTGGGCCCATGAGCCATGGCCACTGAGCCTGCGCATCTGGAGCCTGTGCTCCGCAACGGGAGAGGTCACAACAGTGAGAGGCCTGCGTACCGCCAAAAAAAAAAAAAAAGTGGCCATGACTTTACCCATCAATTTCTCAAGGTGGCTTTTGACTGCCTGAGTCCCCCTCCTCCTTTCACGCCTTCCCTCCAGTCTCTCTCTCGGTGATGATCCCTCCTTTCCCTCTAAGAGCCTATTTCCAGAGTTCACTTTGGAAGGGACCCTCCAAGCTCCTTCCTACTTAAAGCCTCTGCACATACTGTCCTTTGTGTTGTGAGTGCCTGTCACTCCACCCTACCCCACCTCGGTAACTCCTTCTGTCCTTCTGTGCCACTTGTCACCTGCTCAGGTAGCCTTCCCAGAGCCACTGGCCTAAATTATTCATTCCCACAGCATCCTGTACTTGTCCTGTGTGGCCCTTCTCACCGCTGTCATGAATTCCATATTCTTGTCCTTTTCTCTCCCTCTCAGTAGTTTATGGTCCCCTTTTCCTGGAACTGGGCCAGCACAGAGATGTGTTCAATGACCAGTTACTGAATGAACGAATGAATGAATGGGCTGGGGTTATCCAGTCTTAGGGCTGGATGAGCCACCAACAAACTCATATTTTCCAAAAGTGTTTCGGAAAGAAGAGATTTTGCTTGACACTCCCTAGGCACATCTGCATTTTATGAGATGAAGCAAACCTTGGGCTAAAGGAATGCACCTCTTGTAATGGAGAAAGTATTTTAAAAATATTAAATGCCTGTGGTTTTCATCCAACTCCTCTATAAATAATGTTGTCTACAGCCATCCTCCCGTGATTGCTCCAGTGAAGGGTGAATGTCACCTTGGGAACGAATATGCTATGAGGTAGGAAATGCCCAGACTGGACAAGAAGAGGAAGGAGAAAGCCCCTTCCTGGCAGGTGAGAGGTGAGTGGAAAGTGAAGGGCGTGGTCGTGTAGGGGATGCAAGCAATGTGCCACCAGAGGACCACCCTCCTTAGGGCTGGGACAACTGTCTCTACATAAGCAACAGCTTGAGTGTCCAGATGGGATAGATCACTGGGAGGCTGTGGTTCTGGGAGCAAAGCAGACACCAGCAGCTGCCTTGCAGAAGGCACTAGCGAGCACTCAGAAGGCACAGTGTGGACAAGGGGTCCCCTCTCCCCACTGTCATAAACACGGAGACTAGATGGGACTGTTTGAACTCAGAGGAGATGCTTCAAACTGAGGGAGTGGAGTCGTCTTTAAATAGCAAGCTTAAAATATCCATTCCTGAACCCACTACCCAACATGCATCCCCAGTGGCAAGAGGTTTGGGGAAAGGAGAAGATCAGTTATACAGAATAAAGCTGCTACATTTTCTTTGCACATCTGAGTAGCAGTGTGATTGAAATGGAGACCCCCTGCCTCCACACCCTGTGATGGTAGAACCTTAGGCTGGCCTTAATATTACCCCGAAAGATGTTTGCCTGTTGGCACCATCCCAGCCACTCAACAATTCCAAGCCTGCTTTCTTCTCCATGATGTGCTTTGCCCCCTCATCCTCTTCCATCCCTTTTGCAATGACGATGCCCAGCACTGAATGACTGCAGTAGTCCAACAGCAAATATGAAGTGGGGGTCTTGGGGCTGAGCTGGACAGGTTCCTAGTCTTCCAGCTCAGCTTCCCAGGCCCCCAGAATCTTTTACCTGAGACAGTGACGCACAGGAAACACCAGCGACCATGGAGGTGTGTGTCTGCATCCATCCATCCTTCCTTATGTCCGAGATGGGCTGTCTCAGCCTCACCTGTCCATGTGCAGATGCCGGAGCCTTGGCTGCATCCAACCATCCCCTCACAGGTTCTGTACTCTTAGTCTCTTTAAGTGAGCACACTGACTCCACCGTTCTCTTATGTGGACACTCTGGCCTACAGATCCCACTGCTAAAAATTAATACCCGGTCTTTCAGTTCCTGGCTCATCCTCTGGTTCACTTCAGTTACTCTCTGCTCCTACTAGGAGTTAAATATTCCTGTCATGGCTTGACCCCTTTGCAAATGTCTGATGGTCGTATCATAAAACAATGGCAAGGCAGTTTAATTGCATCCTTTTTTTAAACTGCATATTCACATCTGATGGAGAATAATAATGCTTAGCACTCACAAGAGAACTTTTCATCTTCAAAGCACTGTGCTACCATTAAAGGCCACATTTGCTGAAGATAGATTCGCTTTCCTTTGTGTCACGCTGAATCACATCAGATTGAATTTAGAGGGGACAAGTAGCAGGGGACGCCTTAAAATGCTGAGTTGTGCTTGAAAACAGGCTGAAAATAAGCACTGGAGAGATCTCAGGATAATTGTCATTTCCATCTCAATTCCTCTCAGTTGTGTCCCAGTCATGCTTTCTTCTTATTTCCTTTTTTGGGCAAGATAGGGTATATGATGCTGCAGTAACAAACCATCCCCTGATTGCAAAGTCTTAAGATGTCAGAAGTTGATTTCTGACTCATGCTGCATATCCAGTGGCTCACCTGGGGCTTTGCTCCATTTCTCCTCTGCACAAGGGACCCGAGATGTACGTGTGGCCCAGCAATTGAAATGATGACAAATGTCATTCAAAGGAAAAGAGAGAGTGTGGGTAATCACACGCTGGTTCTTTAAAGTTTCCACCTGGAATTGGCACATGTCACTTCTGGTCACAATTCATTGGCAAGCAAGTCATATGGCCACATCTCTCATAAGCCTGAGACCTGTCACGACCTTCTAAATCTCTCTCTGATCACTTTCCTTCCTCTTCATTTCTACCAAACCCACCAGCCTCTCTCCTTGCCTAGACTTCTGCAGGAGTCCCTATCTGATTTCCCTAAATTCACTCTTGTTTCTTTCTCTCTATCTGCTGTCCATACTCCAATCCAAGTGAAATTTTCAGTATGCAAATCTGATTTCATTGCCCTCACCTCAAGTTAAACCATTTCACTGGCTTTCCATTGCTCTTAAAACACAGACCCTCCCGCCCAGTGTCCGACAGATGAATGGATAAAGAAGATGTGGTACATATATACAATGGAATATTACTCAGCCATAAAAAGGAATGAAACTGGGTCATTTGTAGAGACATGGATGGACCTGAAGACTGTCATACAGAGTAAGTCAGAAAGAGAAAAACAAATATCGTCTATTAACGCATATATGTGAAATCTAGAAAAATGGTGCAGATGAACCAGTTTGCAAGGAAGAAATAGAGACACAGATGTAGAGAACAAATGTATGGACACCAAGGGGGGAAAGGGGGTGGTGGATGAATTGGGAGATTGGGATTGACATATACACTAATATGTATAAAATAGATAACTGACGAGAACCTGCTATATAGCACAGGGAACTCCACTTTGCTGTACAGTAGAAACTAACACAACATTGTAAAATAACTATATCCCAATTAAAAAACAAAACAAAGCACAGACACCCCCCACCACTCCCTGCCAGCCTCATCTCGAGTCACACTTCCTATCACTCTCCTTCTATGGCCTCGTTTTGTTTTTGTTCAGCTGTGTATTCCCACAGCCTAATCGCATAGTGCTTGGCACTCCATACATATTGATTGATTCAATGAACAAATGAATGCGTGAATTTCTCTCAAGTTTGTCTCCCATTTCTATTTGCCCAAATATCCAGTTCGGGTCAAAGACAAATCCCTTTGTGTACTTTCCTTATGACGTTTATCTTATGCTTCCTTAGTCTACAATCATTGTGAATTTGTCTCTCCTTCCCCTGTGGTGCCTAGGACTTTCAGAGCCTTGCCCATCATAGACTCTTAGCATATGGCGTTAAATAGACCTGAAGTAGCTAAACTCACCCTTTCTGGTTTTGATACAGAAGGAAGTCTGCACGGTGTCCCTGTCATACTCCATGGGGTCTGGCTCTGCCCATCTCCCTGACCTCATCCTCATCTCTGCCTCTTCACCCCATTCATCCCTCTCTAAAGGATGCTCTAGCCCCAGGTCTTTGCATGATTGTCTCCCTCAATTAATTCAGGTAACTACTCAAATCTCTCCAGAAAAGTCTTCCTAATCAAAAATGGCACAGCCGGGCTTCCCTGGTGGCGCAGTGGTTGAGGGTCTGCCTGCCGATGCAGGGGACACGGGTTCGTGCCCCGGCCCGGGAAGATCCCACATGCCACGGAGCGGCTGGGCCCGTGAGCCGTGGCCGCTGAGCCTGCGCGTCCGGAGCCTGTGCTCTGCAATGGGAGAGGCCACAACAGTGAGAGGCCTGCGTGCCGCAAAAAAAAAAAAAAAAAAAAAAGGCACACCCTTTTTTCTATTTTTAAGTCATTCTCTCTTTCTAAATTGTTTATTACAGCTTTTATAAGGACATGTTATATAAATATAAGTAAATAAATATTTATTTTCGGACCCTTCATTGGGATGTATAGTCCATGAGGGTGGGAGCCATTGCTTATCATAACATCTTCAGCCTCTAGAATGGTGCTTGGCACAGAGGGGATCAATGAACACCTGTGAATGAATGAATGATTATTAATTATGATGCCAACTAACTGGCTAGTTTTGTCACTGGGGGAAATAATTAAGAGATTTAACTTGATGGTTTGATATTTGGGTTGTAGTTTAACAGGTATTTTCTAGTTGTTCTTGTAGGAATAGTTGGGATTGTCTTTCAAATTTCAATCTATTTCTCTTTCCACTTCCATGTCTCTTTCTGACTCTGCCTCTCACTTTCTCAACCAAAAGTCTTACACAAATATACACATACATCTCCTCAGAACAACTTTATTAGATCATTAGCTGAGGTGATGGAAAGTTGACTCTCTTTGATTTCATTCTTCATGTGTTGTAAATTTCAAATAAATTAAGCTCATCCCAAGAAAACAAAGTATTCATTTTGCAGTTTTCTGAGAATTATTGGAACCAGGTCTTCAACACGAGATATGAGTCTATAAATATTTCCAATCCTTAAAGCAGTAATTACATTTAGGTGCTGATTCACATGTAAATGCTTTCGTATTTCCACCACATGCATGTTGGAGCGTACACATTTTTCTTTTCTTCTTGTTCTTTTTTTTTTCTTCAGAAAAGCATATAAAATACAAATCTTTCTACTTCAAAGTGGCAGCAGAGGAGTTAGAGTTCTAAATATTCTCTGATTTGGAATGGTGTTCCACTAGCATGAAACCAACATTTCATCAAAGTGGTTTGCTTCAATCAGGGTTGTACCGGTGAGATATAAATTATAAATCATATCTTCTGTTTTACATGGGAAACAGGAACTCGGAGGTGGATCGTGCTCGAACAGATGGACTCGAGGTGGTTTCATGTTTTCTGCTTATGTTTTGCTTCTAATGTCGTTTTCAAAGATTCCATCATTAACTTCAGAGGCGCCCAGGCAAAGAACTTTCAACAACTAAATATGGGTTTTGGCAAAGGTTCCAGCTGCCAAACAAGGCAGGGTGGCGTGGGGTGCCTGGGAAGCACAAACAGACCAGAGCGGTGGGCACAGGGAAGGGGGAACAGTAGGGGACAGAGAAGGGACATTCCCCCCCCCCCCACTGCATTCTCAGTTCCCCTCAGCGAAGTAATGTGGGACTGACTTTATCTGCATCCCGTTGATTACACTGGGCTCCAGTTTCCTAGCTATTCAGTATTCAGAATCAGTAATAGGAGGAGTTTGGACCGAATCGGGGCTGATATGCTGTGATTCTGCTGTATAAGGTGTTGAATGTTGAAATACTATTTGTTAAAAAGTCCCCTCTAGGGACTTCCCTGGTGGTCCAGGAGTTAAGACTCCACACTTCCATTGCAGGGGGCGCGGGTTCCATCCTTGGTCGGGGAACTAAGATTCCCACATGCCTTGTGGTACGCCCCAAAAAAAAAAAAAGCCCCCTCTATTGGCTTCCTGGAGCTGCTATAACAAATAACCACAGGCTGGGAGGCTTAACACAACAGAAATGTATTCTCTTACACTTTTGGAGGCTAGACATCCAAAATCAAGGTGTGAGCAGGGTCACGCTCCCTCTGAAGGCTTTAGGAAAGAGTACTTCTTTGCCTCTTCCGATTTCTGGTGGCCCCAGATGTTCCTTGGCTTGTGGCAGCATCAATGCTGTCTGTGCCTCCATCTTCACGTGGCCTTCTCCGTGTGTCTCTGTGTCCCCTCTTCTTCTTTTTTTTATTTTAATTTTATTTTATTTATTTATTTATTTTGCGGTACGCGGGCCTCTCACTGTCGTGGCCTCCCCCGTTGCGGAGCACAGGCTCTGGACGCGCAGGCTCAGTGGCCATGGCTCACGGGCCCAGCCGCTCCGCGGCATGTGGGATCCTCCCGGACCGGGGCACGAACCCGCGCCCCCTGCATCGGCAGGCGGACTCTCAACCACTGCGTCACCAGGGAAGCCCCCCTCTTCTTCTTATAAAGGGCACCAGATGATTTCATCTTGTGATCCTTAACTAATAACATCTGCAAAGACCTTATTTTCTAACTAAGTTTGCCTTTCTGAGGTTGTGGATGAACATGAATTTTGGGGGGGCACTATCTCACACAGGACACCCTCTGAATGCCTCTGCTGCGCTGGCTTTCTTGGCTCTTTCCTTGGACTCCCTGAACCTGCCCTGCATCCAGCAAGTAAGGTATTATTTCCTGGCACAGCAGGGCACCTCAGGACCCTGCTCCATGCCTCTGGATAGGACTAGAGGATCCGAAGGGCCCTGTCTGCTCTGGCATCCTGACCCAGCCAACAGCACAGACAGTACAAGGGGAGAGCAGAGATGAGCCCGGGGAGGACCAAAGTGGCTTCAGACGTAGGTGGAGGGAAGACGTGATTGGGGAGCGTATTCTGGGAAGACTGGGACCCAGTGCTGTGGTGTGTACATGTGTGTACGTGAGTGTGTGTGTGCATGTGTAGCCGGGGTGGAGGTGTGTGTTGAGAGCAACCTCTGCTTAGCCAGACTGGATGCCTTCACTATGTGACCGGGCAAACAAGGTTTTCATACACCGAAACTTTTACCTGTGTTGTTTCTTCGCCTGGAGCGTTCTTCTTCCTCTTCTTAGGCTGTATTCCTCATCCTTCAAGGCTTTCTGGAATTTGGTTCATAATGATTGTGCTGAGGATCCATTCCTTATATTTCCCCTGCTCTGAACTACAAGGCAAGGAGAGGTGGGGCCAGAGCCCTGCAGGCTACAGTTCCCAGGTCCTGAGTCAGCTGGATTCAACCAATGGGAGGCACTGCTGGGCCCTGGAGGGTGGGAGGAAGGGAGAAGCCAGGGTATTTTTCCACTCCCTCTCTGCCTCTGGTGGGGTCTCCAGCAGCAGCTGTGTCTCCTCCAGAGTTCCAGTTTCCCTGGGCTGACCTTCAGTAGTTCCATCTTTCTCTGGGTCATGCCTGGCCCCTGGCTCACATAACCCCCCCTCCTCCCTTTGTCTTTCCAGCTTAGGGGTGGTACCTGCATCCTGCTATTGTTAAGATCTCAGCTGCTTCCCAATCCCATGTTTGACTTTCTCTACCATAGGTAACCAGTTCCCTGTATTAAATTCCTTCTGTTTTAAATACTCAGACTATTTGACTGAAGTGCCTTTGTTGTAGCACCATCCACACTGGTTTGCCGTTCAGCTATTTATCTCTCTGCCTCTCCAACGAGATGATGAATTTGAAATGAGCAGGACCTGTGTTTTCCTGATTTTTGGACCCTCTCCCAGATCAGAGCCTTCTTCTCCCATCCTGCCCTGTCCAGGGCTTTTCACAGAGTAGGTTTCCATTACCTGTCTGTTGGTTTAATGAAGAAATGGTAGACAAGATCAGCTTTCCACAAGCCTGAACACTGGAGAGACTGTCTTCTCTTTCCTTGACACAATTTACAGGAGTCTTTTCTTTGCCTAGCACTTGTCACAGTGTATCGTTGTAGCTATTTGCATGTTCATTTGATTAAGGTCTATCTTTTCTCTTTATCCTCAAGGAGCAAAGCATGGAGCAGTTGGCTGAACCCACTACATTGTGCTAGCACAGGGCCTAGCAGATAATAAGTGCTCATGAAAACTTTACTAAATGAACTATGGATAGTTCAGGCGGGCTTTCAGAATTTCTAATTGCTTTGATCTTAAAGAGAAAACTTTGCTTACTTTGGAATAAAAGAGAAAATATATTGGAAATAAATAAAATTGAAAGACAGAGAAAGTATTTAAAAATATTTTTGCTTGCATGACTAAAATAATGTTCCCTTTCACTCTTACTGACTATTATAGACTTTATCTCAGTTGACTTTAGAGATCTCTGTTAAACAGGGAAAGAGAAAGATTATTTCCCCTCCTGCAGCTGCAGAGACATGGGAGGGCCTCTCTTCCCCATCATTCCGTGACTCTCAGGGTGGCCCTTTGCTGAACCCTGCACTTATCAGACTCCAGTATTTTGTAGGTTACACGTCTGAGTCTCTCACAAGCAGGAGGGCAGGAACTGTGTTGGGTCATTAGTGCTGATCAAAAACGCTCCAGTTCTTCCCTTCTTCCAGCACGTGGTAGGATTGCATTTCCAGCCCCCCGTAAAGGTAGGCATGGCAATGACATGTCAACAGAAGGGACACGTGTCACTTCCAGAAGGAAGCTTAAAGAGTGAATGCGTGATTTACTACATCATTTTCCCACTCCTGCAGAAATGCAGAAGCTCCTGTCCAGCCTGGGTCCCTGAGAAATTAAGAGGAGCAGAGCCCCCTGCTGACCTGTGAAGTCAACTCCCTGTTTTACCATTCTGAGATGCTTGTTTTGTAGCATGATCCAACATCTCCTGACTGATATTCATACCTTATTCACTTTTCTAGCTCCTGGATCCAGGATAGTACCTGACATATTATAGGCCCTCAATAATTATTTGCCAAATTAATAAATGAATGAAGACAGAGTCCTTACCTTCCAAAGGAACAGTTTTCATGTGAGTCAACTGAGTAGGAAGGAGGTGAGGGTGGGAATAGAGAAAATGCCAAAGGTGAGTTTGTTGTAGAAGTAGATGGATTAATTCCCAAACTGGAATGCTAGCACCTGTCCAATCCTGTCTCCTTGGCAGGCTTAAAGATTAAAATATAACTCTCTTGATATTGACTTTAGCAGTGCCTTGGTAGTTAAAAAAATTTTAAAAGGCAGAAAAAAGAATTAATACTTGACTGCTGAGCTAAAACGAGACAGAGGAATCAGCAGGTGGTGAGTAATCCACTCCCCTCCCCTCATTTCTTTTCTCATGGCTTAATTAATTAATTTTAAAAAATTGAATTAATTTACAATACTATATTAGTTTCAGGTGTGCAGCATAATGATTCAGTATTTTTGCAAATTATACTCCATTAAAATGTATAACATGAGAATGGCTATAAATCCCTGTGCTGTACAATATATTCATGTAACTTATCTATTTTATACATTGTAGTTTGTATCTCTTAATCCCATACCCCTGCCTTGCCTCTCCCCTACGCACTCTCCCCACTGGTAACCACTAGTTTGTTTTCTTCATCTGTGAGTCTCTTTCTGTTTTGCATATGCATTTGGTTTTTTTAGAATTTTTTATTTATTTTATTTTATTTTTTTGGCTGCGTTGGGTCTTCCTTGCTGCGCACGGGCTTTCTCTAGTTGCGGCGAGCGAGGGTTTCTCTTCATTGTCGTGGGTGGGCTTCTCATTGCGGTGGCTTCTCTTGTTGTGGAGCACAGGCTCTAGGCGCGCGGGCTTCAGTAGGTGGGGCATGTGGGCTCTGTAGTTGTGGCTCGCGGGCTCTAGAGAGCAGGCTCAGTAGCTGTGGCGCACGGGCTTAGCTGCTCTGCGGCACATGGGATCTTCCCAGACCAGGGATTGAACCTGTGTCCCCTGCACTGGCAGGCGGATTCTTAACCACTGCGCCACCAGAGGAGTCCCTGTTTTATTTTTTAGATTCCACATATAAGTGATATCATACTGTATTTGTCTTTCTCTGTCTGCCTTATTTCGCTAAGCATAACAGTCTCTAGGTTCATCCATATCAGGGCTTAATTTAGTTGGGCTAATTTATCTGCTCTCCATTGCTCTTATCTATTCACAGATTCCTCCTTCGGTTTAATCTGCAGATATGGTGAGTAGCTACTAGGCGCCAGCTCCTGGCTTAGGTAATAGGTGATACAATGTGATCTATTCTCTTTAGAAACTCACAGTTGCTTAGGGAGAAAGGCCCAAGGTAGGTGCTGTCACGCCCAGGCCCAAGATGCTTGGGGGAACCCCACTCAGCACCTGCAAGAAGTAACTGTGCATTTCCCCCTAACGTCCTCGGAACCTTGATTCCTTGCTCCTCCAAAGTCCTTTAAATTGCTGCCCCATCCATGACCAGCACAGCAACTCTTGGAAGGAGGAAAGGCAGGTCATATTCTCTTTATTTGCAAGATGGGGAAGCAGAGGCACTGAGGGAGTAGGACATTCAGCCGAGGTCAGTGTCGGAGCTGGGGTGGGGACTTTGTGGTCAAGATTTCTAGAGTCAGAGGAGACCAACCCCTCATTTCTAGGCAAAGAAACCAGTTCAGCACAGACCAGAGGCTTCCTCAAGGCCACTGAACTAGTTCTCTGGGTCTGCAAGATTCCAGGATGTGTCTTATCCAAGCCTCACAGGCTATTTAAAAAGCCAGGTTCATGTTGATTGGTTTTGCTTCAAATCAAAACCAACTAGATACAAGAGTCAGAAACATCAGGCAGTTGACTGCCTTCTCAAGACCCTCCTTGCCCTGACATGCACGGATGAAACAGACCTGATTCTGGCCCGCACGCTGAGTGGACTTCCTAACAGCCCGGTATGCCAGTTGCACATAATCAATGTTGTTGGTTGTTTGTGCCGGCGTCCCTTAACACCAGAAGCCGAGGAGGCAGGTGGATAATTTTGCACTGGGGGAGAAGGAAAGCAGGCCTACCAGGTATCTGTTACTCGGAGAGAGATGAAAGAGAATCAGCAGGTTCTTTTCGAAGCTGAAAACAGCCCGCGTCACGTGGATGGCCAGCCAGCTGGGCGACAGGAATTTCTTCCACTGTGGTTGACCGGACCAGGAAAACTTCTCTGGGCTGCTTGTGTTAATAGGTTGTTAATGATTGATGCGGGGGTCTTTTATGTCACCAAATGAAAGGCAGAAACAAGGGGCCCGACTTTGGAGTTGATGACTAGACCAGCACTTGTTCCGTGCAAAGGCGGAATTTTAAAACATTTATGTTGGCTGAACTTGAGCTGGGCTACACAACAGCTCGTTGGAGGAATGAAACGATCTTCTCTGGTGCTCGCCTTCCTTTGTTCTTTCACTCAGACATTAAAAATACAGCAGGCTAAAAGGAGAAAATAAATTTCAAAGATCCTGCTAGATGTCAGGTGCAAAGAGGAGGCGAGATGCAGGGTGAGTTTGCTAAACAGATAAAGCAAGTGGGTAGGGATGTGTAGTAGATTCTTTGGAGACAGAGACCTCACACTGTCCAGCCTCCTTGAGGTATTTCTTATACACGGACCTAGTGCACCTGCTACCCTATTTCCTGAGTTAGGGTTTTTTACAGAGCATTCTAGAATGCCGTAGTGAAATAGCTTTTGTCTGTGCTCTTGTCTCTGAGAGTGGCTTGGATACTTCAAAACAATAAACTTATTTATTGATGTGTAATATAAATACAGAAAAGTAATTTCTGGAAATCATGAATGTGCACCTTTATATATATATACACGTGTTCACTAATTGAATACACCTGTGTAACCCCCACTGGCATCAGTGAACAGAACATTAGTTTGGACACATATTATTGCTCTGGAACTCTCTTCCCATTGCAGATCAGATTCTCACATACTTTGATAATAGCTAGGGTGACCATATAATTTATCTTCCCAACTGGGAAACCTTTGGGAGTAAAAATGTACAACAGGCATACATTGGAATTGTCCCAGGAAGCTAGGATATGTGCTCACCGTACCAATAACAACAGTACACATTTATCAAGCGCTGTGTTCTTGAGTCTCCATTTGGTACTGCTGTGCACCATCCTTTTGCTGCCTTCTCTCCCTGCTCTGGGATCCAGGACGTGGACTCTTGTGTACCACATATCTGCGTTTCATTGCCCTTTGGCTTCAGCCAGTGGGAAGCCCAACAGGAGATCCTAGGTTGGGAGGAGAGAGAAGTGGGAGCATTTCTTTCTTGCTCCCTCCCTCCACTGGCGCAGCATCTCTGGCTGTGGCTTCCTCCTTCCATGTCTACAGCTCTTGCTAGGTTGGCCCTCCTCCAAGCCCCAGTCCTCTCTGGCCTCCACTAACACAATTTCCTCTCCTTGACTTTCAGGGCTAAGAGATGGAGCAGTTTTTCTCTACTGCTAGTTTTTAGGTGCTTGGTTCCTACACCTGCCCAGACCTCTGTGAGTAGTTCCTTCATTGTAGCTTTCTCATTGGAACCTCCCAAGTGAATTGTTTCTTGCCAGGATCCTGACTGATACAACTGCTTGCTATGAGCCACTACTTTATCCACATCAACTCATTATGTCCTTACAATAGTCCATGAAGTGATGACTATTGTTATCTCCTTTTCGTAGATAACAGACTAAGGACAGAGATGTTAAATCATTTACTAAGACGTACGGGGAGAAAGTAGTGTAATCGATTCTTATAGGAGTGACTGGAATCTAGGGACAGTGAAATAGGTCTTTCTCAGAACGGCACTCAAACCGATGACTTCGGGGCCTCTGACCACATCCCGTAATGACCAGGCAGCTCCTAGCAGTTCAGTGCAAACCCTGCAATTCAGAGAAGAGACTCAGATAAGAATAAGACTCATGCTGGCTTTCATCAGACAGGTAAAGCATCGACCGTCTACATTTTTGTCTTTTTGAGCCATTGCTTTAATATTGTAGAGCAGTAAGGTCACCAGACCTGGAGCATCAGCTCCTCCTGGGAATTTGCTAAAAATGTGAAATCCCGGGCCTCACCCCAGACCTACTGAATCCGATTATCTGCAGTGGGGTCCAGCAACCTGTATTTTAAGAAGCCCCTCGGGGGATACTGATGCTCTGGCCCTTGGGCTCTTGCAGCTTCCTGCCTGAAGCCTGACCCTATCTGGCTTTCAGAGTTCCTTGGGATTTCCCAAATTCTTTCTTTTTCTGATGGGATTGAGAATAAGTGAGTAGATGACATGAAACCCTCAGTATCCCTGCCTTCCGGCTTCCCCTGTGGACCCCATCTCTATTTGTGCAGCTGTTAAAATCATTGAAGAAGTTGTTCATGAATATTTCAGGGCCTCAGACAAATCCCGAGTCTGATTAGAAGAGCACAGAGGGAAGAACCCCAGAACTGGCTGCCCTTCCAGGCTGTTGCAATAGAACTAGGTATTTATTCATTGAATCCTTGTGGGGCCCCCAAATCTGGAAGGAAGAGGCCTTGGTCAACCTCTTTCTGATGAAGGGTAGAGGTTATGAAGGGTAGAGGTGATGGCTGACCTCCTCCATGCCCAGGAGTTTCTAGAGGAAGACTGATGGGGACTTTCTCAACCCTGTGATTTATGTGGGGCTCCATTACTTGGCGATAAGTAACAGAAACTAAATTAAAGAGAAACAAAAGAAATCTATTAGAAGGTGTATCAGTTAGGGTTCAATCAAAGAAACAAAACCAGTAGAGGATATATATTAAGAGGTTTATTGCAAGGAATTGGCTGGCTAAGCAAGTCCTAAATCTGAAGGATAGGCCATCAGGAAGGGCAGGCTGGAACTGTCAGGCATGGGCTGAAGCTGTCATCCACAGGAAGGATTTCTTCTCTTCTAGAAAGCCTCCATTCTACTCTTAAGGCCTTTCACCAGATTGAATCAGCCCTGCCCAGATTATCTAGTATAATCTCCCTATCAAAAGTCAACTGATTAGGGACCTTAATCACATCTACAAATTCCTTCATAGTAGCACTGACGTTAATATTTGATTAATAACTGGAGACTGTAGCCTAGCCGCATGGACTCATAAAACTGACCATCAGAGAAGGGCATGGAATAGTTCCAAGAATAAAGGAAAAGCCACACTAAAAGAATCAAGGACTTTTCTAAAATCCAAGTAGCAGGTGTGCATGGAATTCTTCTTCTGGGAACCATATTTAGGGAGAAGAGTTCCAAACAATTTTGACCTCATATGATTTCTCTCCCAGTTACAATTCTTGGATTGATGTGATACCTTCAATTCAATTCCTTCATTTGCTCTATACATTTGCCCTCTCTCACAAGGAGAACAGTGGCTCCCAACAATATTGATATATTGACTCATTTGCCCTATCTTACAATACACACAAAATCATTTCAGATTTGCTACCTGGATACTCCTATGGACAAAAGATGCTTTAAGTAAAGTTCAAGATTTCTTTATACTTATTTTGTTCTTAGACTATATCCCACAATACGTGAACAGTCAGAATATTATGTTCAGAAGTTGCTAGAAGTACTTTTTGTGTGGGTGTGTGGTTATATTATCATCGTGATATATAGTTCAGTTCATTCATATCTCTTTGATTTCAATGTTAGGGTTTGCTTTCTAGACCCTTTTAAATTTAATTCTGTTCTTTTAAAATATTCACAAGGTTCACACGTCAGAGCCTTATTTAAAAGTGTGTATTCAGTAAAGTCTCCTTCCCATCTCCCTCTCTTTTGCCCTTTTCCAGCCCATCATAATAAGAAACAATTTTCATTCATTTCTGGTTTACCTTTCCTCAGTTTCTTTTTACAAAAATATGATATATATATATGTTCTCATTTCCTCATGTTTCTTACACAAAAGTTAGCATTTATATACATTAAATTAAAAAAAATTGTGGTAAAAAATACATATACAAAACTTACCATCTTAGCCATCTTAAGTGTATGTTCAGTACTGTTAAATATATTCACACTGATGTACAAAAAAGCTTTAGAATTTTTTCATTTTTCCAAACTAAAACTCTATACCCATTCACTTCCCTCTCCCTGCAGCCTTTGGCAGCCACCGTACTTACTGTTTCTTTTTTTTTTTTTTAATTCAAACTCATCATATTCTTTATTTTATTTTCATTTTTAAATTTTTGGCCGTGCCGCGCAGCTTGTGGGATCTTAGTTCCACGACCAGGGGTTGAACCCGGGGCCCCGGCAGTGAAAGCACTGAGTCCTAACCACTGGACCTCCAGGGAACTCTCCATGCTTATTGTTTCTGTGAAACAGACTAGCAGTCCTGTTGAGTCAAAGGAGGGGAGACCAGTGAGGGTGGTTGGCCTTCAGTGTCTCAATTGTCATAGCAACAGGCAGAGTGGAAATGTTATCATAATGATACAGATGAAGAAACAGAGACTTGGGCTCTAGTCGGGGAATCAGACCCAAAAAAGTAAATAAACGAAAACATGGCCAGTTGTCATAAAAGCCATGAGAAAAGATAAAATGAGGCTGACATGGGAGTTGGGGGAGAACCTAGGGAGGACTCTATTCAAAAGAGTGAGAAGGAGTTAGCTAAGAGACGAAGGGAACAGGAGGGGATCATATCGGGTGGTGGGAACAGCATGTACAAAGGCCCTGAGTCAGGAATGTGTGGACTGTGCTGGAGAAACCGAGGGAAAGAGTTTGGGGTTTACTCTAAGTAGCTCCCTCTGTTTATCTCCTATTTCACATGCTCATGCATGTGCTGCGTTAGCTCCAGTCCAGCTGTTCCGTTCTTTGGGGTAGAATGTGGAGCCATTTCTTAATTGCTCTATATTTAGCTTTGTTTAAAAATCTATAATTTAAAAACCGCCAAGGGTTGGGCTGGTAATTGAGTTTCCATGGTCCATTTACTCCTTGGCCTTTGCTCCTGAGCTGGCCTACCAAGGTGACGGCGTGTGCCAGTCCCAATGGAAGTATTTGTTAGCAGAACATCTGCTCCCCCAGAGCTGACCCGGTCTAGTTGCCAAATCCCAAAACTAATCTCAGGGCCTCTTAGTTTAGTTTCCTACAAAGGGGGGCTGGAGAGGGACAGCAGAATCCCTGGGGCTTAGTGGAGTGGGTGGAGAATAGCATCACAGGTCCGGTATCAATTTAAGCCTAGGCTGTGCTATTTATAAACCACATTGCTTCCTGTCTCTGGGCCTCAGTTTCCTCGCCTATCAAATGGATTAGATGAACTCAGGTGTCCTGAATCTAGAAGGTATTCTTATTTACTATTAGTGGGATTGTCAATTGGTACATCTTGTTGTAGGGTTGTTTGACCATATCACAATTTTAAAGGCACTTTCTCTCTGTTCCAGCAGGTCCACCTCAAAGAATCTTTCTTCCAGATGTGCTCACACTTTTGTACAGTTAAGCATGCACTGTTTGTAAGAGCAAAGGATCGGAAACCACCTGAATGTCCATCATTAGGGAACTGGTTATATAAATTACGGTGCGTCCGTACAAAGGAATATTATGCAGCCTTTGAAAAGAGGGCGGCGGCTCTCTTTATATGGATAAGGTGCCTAAAATGTATCATTGTGTAAAGTGGCAAAATATTAGTGCATTTGTGGTTTTTGAAAAGGTAATGACGTAATATGTTTGCCTGGCCTATTGTATCCCTAGAAAGAGAAGGAACTGGTAGCAGTGGTTGTCACAGGAGCCTTCAGGACAGAGTGGGAGGGAGGGTCCTTTTCACTACATATGCCATCGGTACAACTTGAAGTATTTCCCAAATGCATAATTAATCAATTAAATAAAAATTTTTAAAGTTTTAAATGCCTATAGAACCCAGATAGGTAACATAAGTGACTGAAACAGGCTAGGAGTGAAACGCCAGGGAGCAGTGGGGATGTTGGTGACCTGGAGTGCTCAAGTCCGCAGAAAGGGGCAGCTGTCAACCTCACTTGGCTGTGCCCATGGGGCAGGGGACCAGTGTAGCCAGACCTGATTTCCCAAGAGAAATAGAAACTGACATTTTAATGTGAACTCTCTGATGCTTAAGTGTTGGCAACTGATTAAAACTCTGATAAACCAAACAAAACTCTGTGGGTCCAAAAAGTCTGGTAGCTGATGTATTAGGTGTATTTTTTTTTTTGGGGGCCTCTCACTGTTGTGGCCTCCCCCGCTGCGGAGCACAGGCTCCGGACGCGCAGGCTCAGCGGCCATGGCTCACGAACCCAGCCGCTCCACGGCATGTGGGATCTTCCCGGACCGGGGCACGGACCCGTGTCCCCTGCATCGGCAGGCGGACTCTCAACCACTGCACCACCAGGGAAGCCCTATTAGGCGCTTTTTAAGTTTCCTTTCAGTTTTGACAGTCCTCTGCCCGGGGCAACTGCAGCCACTGCACACGTATTTGCAAGCGCAAAATGGGTTCTTTTCAGGTTGTTACTAGTAACTGTGCAAATGGTGGCCCTGGCACAGTGATGGCTCCACACCAGCTGCCGTGGTAAATGGGAAAAGCACTGGGCTTTAGTAAACACGGGATGCTTGATTGGAGGCCAGCCTCGGTTTTTTCATCTATGAAATGGAGACAACCACCAACGTGCCCTGCCTGTAGTTGTAAGGATCATATGAATTGTTGAATATAAGAGTGTTTTGAAAGTGGCAGGGTGTGCATATGACGTTGTTTCAAGGACACAAAGCCTGGGCGGCCAGCATCAGCCCTCCCGGTCACTTTCCTTCCTTCTCCCATCCTCACGGGACCTTGGAGAGTTTTCAGTCCCAGAGAGGAAGTTCAGCGAAGCCAGTGTTACACCCATCCAGACCCTAATCCTACTCCAGCAAATTCACCAACCCTAAATGGATAAACATGCACGCCTGTGTTCAAGCTCACATCCTCCCAACATATTAGAATGGAAATGCTGTTTAGTAAGAACTGTGTTTGAGCCCAGAAAGAGGTTATTTTCTACCACGTGTGAAATGTCTTGACCCAGAAACAAAAAAATGTTCCCATTAGAGCAGTACAGAAACCTTCTACAGCAGACCCAAAATTTCTTAAGTAGTCCCTGTTTTTGCCCTAATATCAATACGCTTTTATTGTCTACATTTATACAGTGGTGAGTAGATAAGAGCCTCCTTTAGTGTGGCTGAAGTTCTGAGCTCCACAAGAAAGATGTTAGCATTCAGCAGGCGATAAATAATGTATTAAAAAGCAATTATTTATTTCTTTCCCTCTAATGGCTAGTAGCTGCCTGTTTCCCCTTGAATGGATCTGTTTCCTAGACTATAGCTCTCAAAAAACATAATAATAAAGCTGGCCTTTCTAAATAAGAACACTGATTATGGAGGATGCTTTGCCGGGCTTGCAGGGGCTGTGAAGTGTCTGGTCAGCACTGTGCAGAGAATGTGATTATCTCCTCACACAAGGCTCCCCCAGAACAATCCAGAAAGAGAAACCTCAAAGACACACTTGAAAGATGATGGTAAGAGTGGAATGCATCAGTCAACTTGGGAGGGACACCATCACCGTGTTTCCCCAATTATGGGCCCGATGCAAGTCTGGAGAGCTCTTTGTATAAAACACTCGAATGCAAATCAACGCTGGAGCCTGCAAGCTCCCCGCGCCCTGGCCCCGCCTGATCGAGATGCTTCTGGACTTCAGCAGAACCTGGAGGCCAGAATGACGCTTCTCTTCACATCACTAATGAATTCGTGGCTGGGCGTCTCAGACTCTCATCTCCTCTGCCTGCGTCTCCTCAGTCCCTGTCCAGCCAGCCTGGGGACCACTGAGCAGTCACTGCTGTGCTGAGTGTCAGGCGCTGGGAGCTTTCAGCCTCCAATCAGCCAAACCAGTGACTTGGAAACAGAAAGAGGCAGTTCCAGGATTTGAACCCAGGACTTGCTACCTCCAACGCCCAAGTTCTTTGCACTAAGGAAACCTCCTGGGCTTCTAATTGTTTAGGAAAAAAAAAGATAAGTCCATAGCCTGGCATTCAAGGTCTCAGTTCCCCTGACCCTTCTTATATCTGCCAGCATCTCCGAACCGGCACAGACAGCCTCTGTGCTTACCATTTCTGGAACGCTCTTTGAACTATGTTGCAAGTGCCCTTTATCTGGGATCCTGGTCCCTCATCTCTCCTCTCTTATGCTGCTCATGGCTTAACGTAAGCTCTGGGAAGCCTGCCCTCTCCTCTTCATTGTGGGGTATGCAGCCTGGTCCTGTGCTAGACCTTCTGCATGTCTGAATCACCCCTCCCCCACCCCCATACATCACAGAGCACATCTATAGCAATATCCCATTTTCCCTATAGTTCTTGTCCAACTATTACATTTGGCCTAGAAGAAATGCTTTGGTTCTAGCCCCAGTTTTACTATTTGTAAACTTTGGGATGTTTGGCAAGTGATAATTGCTTCCCAGCCTCACTTTTCTCATTTTGATGGAATAACAATCCATGGTCTGTTAACAGAGTTCTTGGGGGTGGGGAAAGAGACAATAAGATAACTGAAAACCATGTTTTGAACTTGTAAAATAAGTTGTATTAGTATAACTATTACACGTTTTGAATTTTTCTCCGTCACATTTCGCCCATCAAATGTTCCTGTGAAAAGGAGGTAGGAGAAAGCATTTTCGCAGTTTTTATAGATGGGAAAACAGGACGCTATAAAGCCTGAGTGACTGATTTAAAGACAAAACAGAATAGAAACAGAGCCCTGAGAGGGTCTTTAACTTCCTAACTTTTTGCCTTTTTGTTAGATTACAGGTCTCTTTAACAGTCCTCCTGTTCTTATTCTCAGAGAAATAATACTTTTAATGACTCGAATTAAGAAAGCTTTTAGTGAGTATGTACTTTGCACCAGAAAGAGATTCAATGGTTCGGGCTGGCTCAAGGAGCCTTAGTTTATTAGTTTCAGCCCAAGAGATGGAGCTACAGTAAGAGCTTAGAGAGGAGGTAGGATAGACCAGTGGTCGGGCATGTGGGCTGCCTGCCCCTTCGTCCTCTGCACCACTGACCAGCTGGGCAACATTGGGCATGTTGGTTACCTGCACATTGTCTCAGTTTCCTCATCTGTTAAAGAGTATCCCTGAAGCCTTAATACTTGTAAAGTGCTCAGAGCAATGCCTCAATTACTACTACTGTTCCTTTGCACAACAAATATTTGGTAAATGCCTACAGGGCAGTAGGCATTGTTTTAGGCACTGGGCATACAGCAGTGACCGGAACAAGAAGTCCCTGCTCTCATGGGGCTTATAGTCACAAAGGCAGGCAAAAATAAACACATCAATGAATACAAACATTTTAAAGCCATCTGGTTAGCTTTTCTTACAAACTGTCATTTTATAGATTATCACCTTTTCCACTTGATTTTATTGGCAGAGAATGTGAACGGCTATTGGGTCATTGATTCTAGATTTCTAAAGACTCATTTTCTAAAGATCCTGATTTTATATTGGTGTTTCATTGCTGATTGCTCACTAGAAAATAGCCACCCAGGAGACAATCCTACTGTAGCCTGGAACTAAAACCAGTTTGGTTTTTTGATACTAAATGGTATAAACTCTGGGTTTGCTTAAATTGGGGCTTGCAAATTTAAATTACTGCTGAGGTCAGGTGAGTCACATCAAAAGAGGCAGCCGGCTGGGACTGGGCCTGGGAGACTGCTGTCACATGGGGAAGTGGACCCAGTAAGGCCAGATCTTCTGATATTTTTCTGAGATGGGACGATTCAGAAATTTTTGTATGAAATTTCCAGATTTTTATTTAGTGGAAACACATTCACCTTTAAGATGAAGCTGTTGAATTAGGCCTAGTGTGGATTAAACAGAACCCTTCTGTAGGCCAAGCTCAGCCTGAGAACCACCAGTCTGCAAAGATCCTTGGTTTATATCACTGCATATGATTTTCAACTTTGTCCTAAACTGCCCTGCCGTTTGAAGACACTGCAGTTTCCTTCCTTTTGTCCGTCTCTTTCCCCAGCATCTCTGTGGCAGCAGTCCTTGTAAATAGATTTTCTGTGCCAGGTCATTGCAGCACCGGAGAGGCTGGTGAGCTTGGGTAATGGAATCCTCTCCATGGCAGCCTGTTTTTCGGAGGGTCTTAGAGTCCATCTGAGCTTGGGGAAAAGAACCCAGTCCTGCTTTCCCAGCTTTAATAATCACTGACTCTTTGTACTTTCCATCTTTCTGGTGATGTTTGTTTTCTTTGCATATTAATATGTCCCACAGAAGAATGCTTAAATCCAAGAGGGAGCAGGCGTGGGGAATGTGTACAGACACATTCATAGTCCTTCTGGCATAATACAGATGAAACCGGAACCCCTTGGGCCTCCTCTGCTTACCCCAGACATCCAGGAGACTTTGGCTCTTTGTTTTCCAAAGATTACAGGATTAGAGTCACTGGTCACCCTGTCCCAGAATACAATCAGCCGCCTGGCTGAGCTGGGCTCAATTCTGCGCCAATGGTGAGTGACTGGCAGAGAATTTGGGGCCAGGCCTCTATATGAGTGTGAGTGAGTCTTTATTCCTGTGGTCTCAGAGCCAAGGAAGGCAGCTTTGAATCATAACAAGCTTTTCAAGGCTTTGGACTCTGGCCTTCACTAAATGGAATTCAGAGGTGATGAGTATGAATTTTGACTGATATTTTGAAGCAGCCCTTTCAGCAAACCCACAAAACCCCATCAACTTCGATGGGAGCGGTTCTGAAAGTTGAGCGTGCGTCGGAATCACCTGGAGGGCTTGGAAACACGGGTTTCTGGCCCCTCTTCCAGATTTTGATTCCAAAGGTCTAGGAGAGGACCTATCCTACCTCCGGGAAACTTGCATTTTTGGCCAATTTCTAGGTGATGTTGATGGTGCGGTCCAGGGATCACACTTTGAGAACCAGTGCTCTAAGGAATTGGCAAACAGGTGTCTAAAAAATCAGGAAATGCTTCCCCTTACTTGTCTTACTATTAGAGGCTGCCAGTCCTAGTGGAAATCAAGTCAGGAAACCTAGGTTCCAGCCCTGACCCTCTGTTACCAGCTCTGTGGTCTTGGGCAAGACACTTACCTTCTCTGAACCTCGGTTTTCCCACCTGGAAACTGAAAATAGTAATTCCAGTCATGCTTCCTTCCCAGGGTCTGGGGAGATGCCAATGACCTTAGGGGTACGTGTGCTCGAGACCCTCCATTCAGGCGCGAGGGACTCTTACTGAGAGTGTGGAACCTTAGGAATTAGTTTTCCGGTCTGTTCTTGTTTGTCACTCTGGGGAGACCTCATCTGTAAGACTATTTTAAGGTGAGAGACCCTCAGAATTTGGGATCAAAAGGTTATTTTCCTGAAGAATGAATCCTTTCTGAGAGAAAACACTGTAACTTCCTCCATCTCCAAGAACACTTTCCAACCTGAGAAATGGGTTGACTTAGTGGAGTAAGGGGAAGCCCCCAAAATAATGGCAACTTGTGGATGTTCTAAACAGACAGCATTCCTGTTCATGTTGGGGATTCATTTTAAAGATCATAGACATATAAAAAAAGATTGCTGACTTGGAAAATTCAGCATCAAGGAAGAGCTTAAATAGGCCAAGACAATAAGTAGATGTTAAAATGGTGGAGAGCAGGATGGGGTCTCTTCAGAACGACCGGGAATTGCCTTGCTGAGCACACTCAAAGCTTCTTCCCCAGCCCAGTGGATAGAAATTCTCCCACAATCCACTCTGGATTTCTTTCCTGATTACAAACAAATTTCTTTCACCTGTTGGCCCAGCCCATATCCATACTGGGCAAAACAAGAATGTTTACTCTTATATTGCCCAGGCTTTTCTGCAATATCAAAGCTAAATCGTGTGCTGAGTTGTCAGTTGACTGTCTGGCAATCTGACAAGGGCTGCAAAAGGATAACAGTCCAGATGAAGAGAGCAACCTGGGACTGTGAGATAAGATGAGCGTCCCACCTTCCCTGTTCCTAGGCATGAAATCCCAGCATCCTCCAAAGGAAGACTAGAGAGACCTTATCGTGCAGTTTTCAGCTTTCATCCAGTTTGTTCCTTAATCGGCCAATTGATTATAAGCATAGTGTATGCCTACCATGGGCCATCTGTAAAAAATCTAGAGCCAGATTGATGATAAATTTAATATCGTCCCTCAGCTCTCAGCTGTGAAGTGGGCAATTTCATCAAAGCAAAGAGGAAAAGAATGTGAGAGACCCCCCGCTCCGGTTCCCCCTGCCACCAACAGTCCCACATCCAGTGTCAGCCGTTCCTTGAATCAAAGATTAATGGTGTGATATTGTGCATTCAGAGTGAGACCAAGAGTTCCCAAGGGTCTGATAGAAGTTGAGGCAGGAAGGACTGAGTTGCAAAAATGAAATCATGGCATGTTGCAGTCAAAAGAATGTTTATAGAGCATCAGGTCCAGCTTTACGTATGGGGAAACTGAGGTCCACAGATGGGAAAGGACATGTCCAAGTCACTTGGGTTTTAGTAAAAGGATTACAGAACTGAAAGTCAAAGCCGGAAGGACTTTAAGGTCATCCAACCTATCTACCCATTCAATGGGTACCTATCAGGAGACAGAATTCCCCTCTGCTGCTGGAATACCTCCTGTGACAGAGAACTTACTGCTCTCAGGGCCGTCTCATTACTTTTTCCCGTAGCTGGGAGCAATAGAAAGTCAGTGTTTTCTTTCTGTCTTCCCGTGGCTTCCTATTTCTATCCCTGGGGATATGTGATTAAATCCCAATCTTTCCTTTAATTGCCAGTCCTGTGGATATTTGAGGTCATCTATCATGTTTTCTATAAACATTTTCTTTTTTTGGCCTGTGACGAGCATCCCTTATGCCTCTTGTGATTCACTGTCCAGGCCTCTCACCACCTAAACACTGCCCACATTTATCCGAATCCCTCTTGAAAGTATGGTGCCTCAAACTGAACGCAGTCTTCCTGTGTCTAATTTACATGATTATGTCCTTTGCTCTAAAGACTTCATATCTATTAATTCATCCTAAGATCATATTGACTGCTCTCAGAATAAACCATTTAGGGTTCCTTTTGTTGTAAATGATGAAAATTAAATTCTAACCAGCTTAAGTAAAAGTGGGAATTTAATAGCTCACGTAAGCAAAAAATCAGGGATAGAACTTCAGGGATGAATGGCTCAGGCAACATTTGCTTGAGGTGGGTATCTCTGTAAGTATTTGCCCAGCTTTGCAACTGTTGGCTCCATTGCTAAGTAAGATAAATGCCTGCCATGCCCTCTTAGTCCGTTCGGGCTGCTATAACAAAATGCCACAGGCCGAGTAGCTTATAAAGAACAGAAATTTATTTCTCATAGTTCTGGAGGCTGTAAGTCCGACGTCAGAGTGCCAGCATGGCTGGGTGAGGGATGTCTTCCAGGTCAGACTTCCCATTGTGTTCTCACGTGGTGGAAGGGGCTAGGGATCTCTCAGGAGCCTCTTTTATAGGATGCTAATCCCATTCATGAGGGTTCCACTGTCATGGCTTAGGCACCTCCCAAAGGCTCCACCTTCTAATACCACCATCTGTCGGGGTTACGATTCCAACATGTGAATTTTGGGAGAACACATTCAGACCATAGCACAGGCCAAGCTTAAATTTCAAAGTACCCAGTACATGGGAATAAAAGAGAGTGGGCCTCTGTATTAGGCTGCTAGGGCTACCGTAACAAAGTACCATAAATCGAGTAGCTTAAACAACAGAAATTGATTGTCTCATGGTTCTGGAGACTAGAAGTCTGAGATCAAAATGTTGCCAGGGTTGGTTTTTTCCGAAGGCTGTGAGGAAGAATCTGTTCCATGCCTCTCGCCCAGCTTCTGGTGGTTTGCTGGAAATATATGGTGTTCTTTGGCTTGTAAAAGCCTCATCCCAGCCTTTCATCTTTACATGGCGTTCCCCTGTGTGTGTGTCTGTCTGTGTCCAAATTTCCTCTTTTCATAAGGATGCTAGTCACAGTGTATTAGGAGTCCCGCTTACTGCGGTAAGACCTCATTTTAACTAATCACCTCTGCAACGATCCTGTACCCCAGTAGGGTCATATTGTCAGGTATTTAGAGTTAGGACTTCAACATATGTATTTTGGGGAGGACACAGTTCAAACCATAACAACCTCTTTCATAAGAGTACTGCCAAGAACACCCAAGGCTGCATTTCATGGGCTCTAATGAATCACACACCCATCCCTGAACTAATTAATCACAGTGATGCCAGGACAGAGACACATGTCTTTCCCTAGAACCACTGGTGAAGCCAACGCAACCTAAACCACAGGGACTGAGGGTGGGGGAGGGGAGGGTCTCGAGGAAAATGAAGGTGCCCTTAGAAGAGGCAGTAATGGGTGCTGGATGCACAAAACCGGTAGATATTTACTACACAAGGGAAACTGAGCAAACGCGAAACCATGGCCCAGGACTTGGGCAACAGCTGAGGCTGCAGAAATAGGCAACTTCAAGGATGCGCTTGACTCTTGCCCATTAAAAAGAAATCATTGTGTGTGTTGTCATGAATCAAGCCGGGAAGTTGAGCGGCCAAACTGTTTTCAGTTCTTACAAGGCATCACGGAAGCCGCTTCGGCTCCTGGTAGCTTTGTGTTTTGCATTCATTTCTTTTCATACCGGGAGATTAAAACAATAGCTTCTGGTTATCATCCCACATATTATTGATTAAAATCCTTGCCTGAAGACCTTCCATCTCACTTTCCAGCGTGGCATGATTTACTTTTCTTTTTACTCCCTGTAACATGTGATTAATGCTGATCTCCGGAGTCCCGGTGAGATGAAGCTGGGTGTCAGGTACAATTTGTCAGCTTGGAAGTATAGATTATTTTATGTTTCTCGAACTTTGTGGCCAAGGGAACACAGCTCTTGATGGTTAAATCCATCCACACTTTCCCCTGGGCTATGAAATGCCAGAAACATTAAATAGCCCACTTAATACATAACCTCATTCTGTATGCTTGACTATTTTGTTTTTAATTTTTCTTCCCTTTCCCGGCTGCTCACATGAAATGGGATCAAAGAAAAAAATTATCCTCACTGGATTTTGTTAAAATATTAATAGGTTAGGGTTGACTGGCTAAATTGAATATCTTTGCTGATCTCACTTGCATGTTTAACTTGTGCTTAGGAAAATATGTTTCCTAGGTGATAACCTTTTATGTACCAGCCCGACTTCATTGAAATGCATAGAGATAAAAATATGTCACGCTCAGCGGCTATGCTATTCTTGTGTGGCACTGTGATTATTCAGATGGTAATTGACCCCCACCTGTAGACAGCTCCGATTCTGTAGTCAATCATTTCATTTGATGTTAAAATATGTGAAAGTACAATTATATAATTTACATTACAAATCATGCTGAATGCTAGGGGTCTCTGAACCGCTGACAAATGCAAAGGAATCGGGGTTGGGGGAGAGAACTCTGGTCAATAAATGAAGTGAATTACACCAGGCGAAGGGTTCACTTTTCTTATTTGTGTCCATAACAAGAGCTTTTGTGTATGCGTCATTGAAAGAGTAGCTATGGCCTTCTCTCTGCGCCATAAATGGCAACGTTTTGGACGCCTTTCTAAGGATGTTTCCCCTTTTTCTGGCAAAGAATCACTCCTCCCATTAGCTAAAGGAGTGAGGGCTTGTTCAGGCCAGAAGGGAAAGCAGAGAATCTAATGAAGGGAAGACGGCGTCAGGTCTGGGAGGTGGCGGTGGCTATTTGGTGCCAAAGCCAACACAGGTGTGAGTGGTAGACTGTAAATGACGCTTGCACGTTTCCAGACTTCAGATCTCGGCCATCAAACTTGAAACATGTACTACTATTATTAGGAGTCATGGCTATTATTTATCTAGTATTTCATATGTTCCCGGACACTGGGATAAACGTTTTAGATACATTATCTAGGTAACCCTCCCAACACAGTCATATGACTTGGATCTGCTGTCAGTGCCGTTTTTAGATGAAGAGAATGGGCGCAGACTCGTTAGCAGGCTTGCCCAGGGCCATTCAGTTAGAAGATGGAAAGCGGCTTGTGGCAGAACCTGGGCCGGTGACCACCCTCCCAATTCTGGATCAGCCATCAAATGCTTATGGTCGCCATGCAGGACTAGAAAGGAGCACAGGACACGGTTTCTGTCTCAGTGGGGCTTTGGGGAAAGCAGGTGGGTTGGGGTGGGAGTGGGCATCCTTGGTGAGGGTGGTCCAAGTAGGGAACTCACCAGCCATAGGGTTCCGATGGAGATGGAGTAGCCACTGAGGTACAGTGGAGGACTGTCTCCAGTCCTGCTGCGGCGCTCTCGTAGGTCAGGGGAGGCAGCATGATTATGTCTCCTGTGGATGCATAATACTTCCTGCATCAGAGCCATCCAAACAAAGCCAGACTCTCGATCTTCCTTCTACCACATTCCAAAGCAGCTGGGCTGGGCTGTCCCCGGGGCCTCTGGCTTCCAGAGTGGGTGCAGTGCTGGTCTGGGCACATGAACGAGAAAGCTTCACTCCCTGCAAAGTGATTTTGGGCAACTAGAGCTGGGTTGGTTTCCGATGTGGACACCTGATCCCTGAAACGTGCTGGGAATCGCGCCCTGTTGGCTAAGGAGCGCAGGTTTGCTGCCAGCGCCTCTCACAGGGGCAGGGGCCAGCTTCTGCGCCACATCCTCAGGCAGCCCTCGGGAAGAGTACATTCGTACAACATCGCCTGGAGCAGATGCCGGACATCAGACAACTGCCTCCATGATGTTCATATCCCATCCTCCTATCTCTTAATCACTTCACTTTGTTATACAGCAGCAACTAACACACCATTGTAAAGCAGTTATACTCTGATGACGATGTAAAAAAAAAAGTGCACAGGTTGGAGATAAACAGCTGGGTTCCAATCCCCGCTCTGCCATGTGCTGGCTGTGAGATCTGCATAAGTTAACCTCAGTTCGCCTCAGTTTCCCTACCTGTAAGTGAAGTGAATAATAGTACCCACCTTATAGAGTTGTTCTAAGAATTGAGTTAAAATGCAAAGCACTTAGAACAATGCCTGATACATAGTAAGAGAATATGTAAAGTGTTAAATAAAATGTCCTTTGTTCTTGAGTAAGGATGATTTTTTTTACCCGATTGTATATGAGAGCTAAATATATTTCTAATAAACTTAAAACATACACATAACTACTAAATATTGTTTTAAAATCTGTTTATGGACTCCAAGTGGTCCGGGCACTGCACTCTGTGAACCCCCAAAGAGTCAAGTTCAAACCCTCGGGCCTGGCATTCTAAGTGGCCCCCAAAATTGTCCCCCGCTCATCTTTGCGGCAGTGTCTTCCCTAACAACGCACTACATACGTTGTTTTCTGTTGGGTTTTGTACTTAAACAGCATGAAGTCGGTTCATTATTTTATCAAGAGGCAGTACAGCTTAGTGGTTATGCACACAGCTCTGGTGTAAATGACATGGGTTTGAATCCCAGCTCCGTGCCATCTTGGCTGAGTAATATCAGTCACTCATCCCAGCTTTCACATCTGTAAAATGGGAATATAAATAGGATCTACTTCCTTAGAGAGTTAGGAGAATTAAGTGAGTTGATTCATGAAAGCATTTAGTACAGGGCATGGCTAAAGTGAATGCTCTTTAAATGTGAGCTAAGCTAGTCATTGGTATTTGGGTCACATTTTATGTTACATACAAGTCCTTAAGCCTGCACGAAGGCCCAGAGAATGAAGCAGCGGCTTCCTTGTCCAGGTTCTGGGACTAGTATTTGAGGAGCTCGAGGCCCTTTCTCCCCGACTGGAAGCTGCTGTGCTGAGGAAGGAGGGAGCTGACCTCGGGGGAGGGAGCCGGCCGTTTCTCCATTCAGTCAGAAATCCCAGCAACAGAAATCACCCACTTGGTGAACAAGCCAGACGCTCTGGCCAGGGAAAATTTCCCAGGCGCTTTCTGGAGGCTCATTTTGAAAGTGAATTGAGACATTATTTTTAATTAAAGTGGCAATCTGCCCCCATGAGTTTCTCCGTCCCTCGCTGCTCAAATGATGGCCTCTGTTCTGTCCCCGCCCTGCCTTCTCTTCCTCCTTTTAATTTCAAGCCCATAAGACGGCCAGTTTACTAAATTGGTTTTAATGGAAATTTAGCCAACATGAACAATAATGAAATGTAAAATTATTCCTTAGCTAATGAACAGCCAGTGGCTTTGGGGTTAATCGTTTGCTTCTGGTGTCAGCTTATTTATATTGAAATAGAATTGTAATAGGATTCCAAGCTAAAACTGTTTCATCTTCTCCATCATCACTTACCTTAGGGTTTATTCTTTATCATTTGTTATTGTTTAGCAATCGCTCTCACTTTGGTCCTACTTGTGAATTAATTAATTACCTAGTTAAACTTGGGTGATTTTTTTTTTCCTTTGAAAAAGAGAAAACTTGTCTTATTTTACCTTAGCGTTGTGCTTTTATTCCAAAGCTCTCCATACACATGGAAACATCTTCTTCATTGACTTTTACATCAACTGGTCATCTTGACCAGCCAGGAATCAAGGGGTTCTCCCTTCATCAACCATGGCTGATCCCCTCAGGGGTCTCCAGACAGAGTACAAAGGGGCAGGCAGCAGAGAGAGCAGCCACTTCTAGAAACTCATTTTCCTTCCCTAGGACTCAGTGTCCCATTTAAAAAGGTGGGGGGTTCGATCCCTAGAACAACGCTTTTTAAACCTGTGGAGGTTCTTCTGAAGTTATTGCTGGGGGATATTGATGGACTGGGGATCAGGTTCTCATTTGGAAGAGAACTGTTCATTCAAGAAGTTCTCTCTTTTAAAGGTAGATTTTTCTGAGTGAGTTTTTGTTTGGATAAACCAAAAGAGAGGGAGGTGAGGGTCACACTGTCTAAAAAAAAGTTTAGACTATGGACCAGATTTAGGGTTCCCAAATTTGGCTGCATCAAAATGACTCAAGCTCTTTTTTTTTTTAATTTTTAAAATTTATTTTTGGCTGCATTGGGTCTTTGTTGCTGTGCGTGGGCTTTCTCCAGTTGCGGCGAGCAGGGGCTACTCTTCGCTGCGGTACGCGGACTTCTCATTGCGGTGGCTTCTCTTGTTGTGGAGCACGGGCTCTAGGCACGTTGGCTTCAGTAGTTGCGGCATGCAGGCTCAGTAGTTGTGGCTCGCGGGCTCTGGAGCGCAGGCTCAGTAATTGTGGCGCACGGGCTTAGTTGCTCCGCGGCATGTGGGATCTTCCTGGACCAGGGCTCAAACCCGTGTCCCATGCATTGGCAGGTGGATTCTTAATCACTGTGCCACCGGGGAAGTCCCCCAAATCACTCAAGCTCTTGAAGTGCAACAAAAGCACAGGCAACAAAAGAAAAACAGAAAAATTGAACTATCGAACTTAAAAACTTCTGTGCATCAAAAGACACTATCAACAAAGTGAAAAGGCAGCCCATGGAATAGGACTGCAAATAATATACCTGAGAAGGGATTACTGTCCAGTATATGTAAAGAACTTCCACAACTCAACAACAGAAAAAAACCAAACAATCGATTCAAAAATGGGCAAAAGACTTGAATAGATATTTCCCCAAAGAAGACATACAAATGGCCAAATAAGCCCTTGCAAAGATGCTCAACAGCCCTAATCACTGGGGAAATGTAAATCAAAACCACAGTAAGATGCCACTTCACATCTACCTGCTTAGATCTAAGGATGATTACGAAGATTAGATGATAAAATACATGGAAAGTATTTAGCACAGTGATATCTAAATAAATTATTAATAAATTATTAGTTATATCTAAATAAATTATTAATAAATTATTAGTTCTCCTGGCACATATTGCACACCTTGCCAAGGTGCAAGGTGCTCTAGGTTATACGGACCATGTCCTACCAATGAGTTTGCAAGAGGACTGAGAGAAAAGTTAAATGGTACTAAAAGATTAAAATGTTTAAAAATAGGTTGGTTTCTGATGACAGGTATTTATATCAAGCAGTTCTTATTTTTTCCTTATTTAGAAAGAGCAGGATATTAAAAACAAAACAAACAAAACAATCTTATTTTTCAGTCTTTAAGGCTGTCTAGTTTCTAAAACGCCTGCCTGTGAAGTTAACACCGGCCATCCTGGATTAGGCCTGCTCCCGTTACACCCATCTGGAATTCACTAGAAGGCCAAATCAAGGCATTTTACCCAGGCCGAATTAGGTTAGACTTTCCAAGGAGAAGTCAGGACTAGCCCAGCAAAGCTACCAAGTGTTATGAGCTGTAATGTCAGAACCTGAAGGTGCCTTTAGTGTCTAGTTCAACTACTGCATCCTGTAGCCTGTTCAACTACTGCACTCTGAGACCCAGAAGGGGGAAGGACCCCTGCATCAGTCAGGTCTTAGGACACAGAAGGGGGTGCACATGTGATATTCTAATTGTCTCTTGGTCTGCCTTTGCACCGTTCCCTACTGAGCATCTGTCCCCCCGTGGGGCCTCTGCCTCTCCCATCCTCAGGTGACCTTCCACCCAATCCTTGTTAAAACTGTTGAAAATTATTAAAGAAGACCATATAGGTGATACAAACAAACTTGAACGCTCCATGAACTGGGCAGTGTCTGTTCCCAAGGGTCCAGAGAACTGCAGAATGGGGCAGGAGGCAGGAAGCTTTTATAAGGTAAAGAATAAGGAACAAGGAAGAGATAGATAGAAAACAGAAAAGGAACAAGCAAGTAAGTATAGAGCCCAGAGTTGGCTTGGCATCTGGGGGCTGGCTGACTGGATATCCTGTGTTTCTGGTCCAGCGGGGCATTTACAGGAACAAAGAAGTTGCCTGAGTTTTGGTTTGCTGACCTGGCACCCCAGGCAGGAGTGGCTCCATCTTGAGTCTAGAAAGTTATTTCAACACAACCCTTGCTCATTCAGCATCACATTGAAGGGTGAACTGTGACCTTGATGGGGACGTTTGCAGCACCGTGGTAGACTGGTTGAA
This sequence comes from Monodon monoceros, assembly GCF_005190385.1. Classification (NCBI taxonomy): domain Eukaryota; kingdom Metazoa; phylum Chordata; class Mammalia; order Artiodactyla; family Monodontidae; genus Monodon; species Monodon monoceros. The sequence goes on from NW_021703766.1 coordinate 29,090,356, forward strand.
AGAGATTTCTTAGGCTGGGGACCTGTGATTCCTCAAGTAGCCCCACGCAGGGAGCCCCTGCCTTCTCCCACTTTGCACTGCTTCACAGGAAGGCTGGACCTGAGTTTGTCAACAGCTGTGGAACTGGAAGGTCCAAAGATGTCAAAGTAAGTGTTTACCAGACTTACCAAGTACAGGATTCCCCGCAGTCCAAAAGTACAACGTTTTGTACTTTTGTATGAAGAAGCAATTACTTCGTGACACATCTTTCTAACAGATGCACAAAATAAATCGAGATAAAGCACAGATGCTCACAGATACATAGTTCATACTATGAGTTCATAGCTCATAGTTCAAAGCTATGGCAGCCTGATGCTGAGACGCTGAGTGCAGTTCTTGGGAAGGAGCCTGGCAGCAGCACGCTCGCTCTTCCAGGTGCCTCTGTACTGGCTCCTGCAAAACAAACTCTGAATGTTACCTTCACTTTTTGCCTTTTTTTCCTAAAGGCTAAAACCTTCTTTGAATTTCTTTCCGTTAGTGAAAACATGTACTACTGGAGGTCTTTCCTAAAAGTGAGGTGGTGTTAAATTCGAATTTTCGAATAGTGGAGGAAGCCTGTACTCAGGACCCCCTAGTGTGCTTTCATAAAGGGCAGAATTCCTAAGCCCTTTCCTTGGAAACTCCAATTCAGTAGATCCCACGTGGAAACTGGGAATCTGAATGTTTAACAGCATCCAGGTGATGTTAGGATTTATCCAGCTGAGTCAATATTTCCTGTCTTTCCTTCCTCCGTGGATCTTGCAGATAAGAAAATCGAGTCTCAGAGATAAGAAGTAATATTTTCAAGTGTGGAAAACATAGTTCTAGAGCCCACCTACCTTTTTAAAAATAATTTGTCTTTGTCCGCAAAAGCTTGGAGGAAGACCTTAAAAGGATAACCGTTCCTTTGTTGTTCACAGCCTTGACCTTGGAGCAGCTCTTTCTCATCTCACCTTCAGGCTAATCATTGTCATTTTCCTTTGGCAATGACTTCAGAGTCACCCCACCGGTGAGTCCTCTATAAAAACACCCCCATGTCAGTTCACAGAGAGGAGTCACAATGTGCCTGGGAACAAATCTCTCCTCAAATTAGAAAAGAAAAACATCAGCCTCTAAATATATCAACTACGATGAACCTTCTATTTTTGATCCATTGTTGTATGGCTTGAGATCCTGAGCTATTAGCGTGGCTAAGCTTGGCCGAAATTAGACCGGAGATATTAAAAGCAATTAATGTTCTTCCCTTTCGTTTTATTTATTTATTTTTCAGTTTCACAATGCAATTACTTAAGAGGCTTTCAGGAGAAACCCTGAGAATCATTTTCAATCAGCAGAATGAAAACGTCGCCTTTTGTGATTTGGCAAATAAACGACGGGGTTGAAATGACGCCCTTCTATGTCACTGTGTACTATTCATTAAAGGCTAATTGCTGCGGTCTCTAAATGAAATACGGCAAACTGTTCCACCTCTATGCCAGTTTGTTTAAAATCTGCAAGAGCTTTATTATTAACACTATTTAATTATGAGAATGTCAGCCATGGAAAATTCCAAACCCACACTTTCCCTTCCTCATTAGTTACAGGGCAAAAATGAAACACTTTCAACAATGAAGGGTTCATATTTCAAGCTTATACAGTAGCTGCTAAAAGGCTATACTCAGAAAATCAATTTTATTAAAGTCCTTCCAGCACTAAAGGGACTTGCATGCAACTAAGCAATTTTAAAAACATGTCCAGGAGTTGTGACTTTTTGATCCATGTTTTTAGTGGGGTGATTTTGGACTGTTTTCAATATTGTCTCCTAACAGTGGGGTCAGAAGTGATTTGGGGAAGGGCTGAGAAAGGCAAAGGGAACACGTTCTCTCAATTCCTCCCTGCCTCAATTTCCATCAGACACGGGGATCTGTGGAGTATGCAATCCAGGAGAGAGAGGCGTGACAACTCGCAAGATTGAGAGTGGAGGCGGAAGGGCAGCAGGGGAAGGAGACAACATCTTTCCTCTTTTACTTTTTTTTCATTTTAAACTCAGGAAAATAAGATAATATATGGATCTAAGTCTCAGATATACAGGCTTAGGCCCTGAAGCCTGCATGAGATCTCCCCAGCTTCCCAACTTCCACTAACCCTCCCAGCATCATGTTTTGTTCAAACTCCTCATTTGGCAATCCATTTACTGCCTTCCTACAATCACCTACCTCATTTACTTCTGTCTTTGAACTTGTCTCTTCATGATGTGTGTGTGTTGCCTCCTCAAAAAGGTCCTGAGTGTTTTGAAAGCAGAGATCACCATCCATCTCTTGGAACCATGAAGCCAACCAACTCTTTTCCCAAACTATTACTTTCGTCTTTAAAGACTACTTATCTAGTTGTCTAATTATGTCTCTTCTCCCCAGCCTTTTTGCAAACTCTTTGGCGTGATGTGGCTATGTCACCAGTGTCCACTGGCACACAGCAGGAATCAAAATCATTTGGTTGGATCCATTGGTGTATTAATAATCAACGGATCCATCTCTGTGGTACCCAGATAGCCTGGCCTGGTGCTTTTGTTTTTGGGTAGGCTCACAATGATTTCTTTCAGCATTATTGTTTTAGTATTTTAATAGCATTTAGTATTTCAGTATTATTGTTTTTGGACTAATTGGCAGAAAAACATGGGAACGAAAGTACAAGCCCCCAGATCAGACAGACTGGGTCCGAATCCTGGCGATGCCTAGTCTCAGGGGTGGTATCTTCCCAAGGGACTCCCGACCACTTTAAGGCAAGAACTGGGCCCTTCTGCTTCCCAGTTTCTCTCCTGGTTTAGAGAAATGGCAAAGAACCTGGGCTTTGTCATCACAAAGGCCTCCATTTGAATAGGGATTTTGTTCTGTTCTCGTATGACCTTGAGCTTGTTATTTAACTCCTGGTTTCCTTAGGTATAAAATGTGCACAGCAATGTCTAGTCACAGGATTGTCCTAAGGATTAAATGAGAGGACATGTGCAGCATTAGCGCTGGATTGCGTACATGATAAGCTCAATAAATGGGGGTCTTGGATGACAAGAACAAACACCATGGCTATTGGTAGTTTGGTTGCAGGGGGACAAGGTTAAGGTTTCAGTGTAAGGGTATAGTGGAGAAGCCAGGATATTTGAGCTTAACCCAAGTCTTTGTGGCTGTAGGCAAGGCCTTCCATATCTCAGTTTTATCGTCTTTGAAATGGGTACAATCATATTTACCATGTTTGCATCCTAATGTTGTTGTGAGGCTAAAAGAATAGATCTCAAAGTAATGACACTATACACAATTACTCAGCTTCTATCTAAAATAAGTATTTCTTGAGGGCTTGATACTGGCCCAGCACTTATCACTGTGGTGAAGACATGTATAATCTAAACCCTGTCTTCCAGGATAAGGTAAGGCTAAGCCTAGCCTAATAATAAACTTACCATTTATTGAGCACTTGCTATAGAGCTGGCACAGTTGCCAGTACTTTGCAGGTTAACTCATTTTATCCTCATAACAAACCACTAGGACAGTGTTAGTTCCCTCTTAATTTACAGCTGAGGACCCTGAAGTTCAGAGAGGGGAGGTGATTTGCCCAAAGTCACACAGCTAATCAGTGGCAGAGCTGAGCGTCAAACCCAGGCTGTCTAGCTCTCCACTACAAGCTATCTGTAATTAGATGAGCTGCTTTCCTTCTCTGGGTCTTTGGTTTCCCTTTCTCAAGATGAGTGAGTAATTTTACCCTGATGTTCCTTGGAAACTGGAAGGCCTCGGGGACAGAGGGAAGGAGTGGAAAAGGGATTTTAGCAGTAAGAGTTGGGGAAGGCCATGAGTAGCACGGCCCTATTTTAATTAAAACAGAAAAATATTTCGTCAAATCCTTAGTATTTTCATATACAGCTCCCTTCCTTGTGTGTATATTTACAAAGATCCTCTCCAGTTCGAGGTCGGATAAAAAGCTCCCTATCATTTGGTCTATTTCTTGTATTATTTTAGTTTTACATTTATGTTTAATTGAAATGGAATTCATTTGAGCAGGGAGAGTGAGGTGAGGCTTTAACTTTGTATTTTCTAAATAGTTAATCAATTTCCTTGGCACAAGTTCATCAAATCATTATTAATTTCCTAACTTATTGGAAACACCTCCTTCATCAAACAAATGAATATGTAAATTTGAGTTTGTTTCCGAACTTTTTCTTAATTTGTGGATGTCTATCTACTCGTGTTTCAATACCACAGTGGCCGTTGCTGGCTGATTAAAGTAAATCCATACCCGATGACTGCACATTAATAATATTTAAAAACTGAGAACTTTGGATGTGAGGTCAAAGACAGCATGGACCCATTACCATTAGGACTTAACAGCTGGGCAGCCTTCCATTGGAATAGTGCAGTGATCTATCAAGACTCTGATTGGAAACATTGTGTTTGCCAATTAGTCATTTGACATATTGTCCACATGGTCAGTGGGAAGTCTTGGCAACCATCATTGAACATTTGTAAAAGATAAGGACACACTAGTTGGTTATGTGAAGTACGAAGAATATGGTGAACTTTCCTTGTTTCCTAGAGCCTGCAGAGGCATTTAGAGATGGTTTTCCATGTTCACTCAGGGTCAGCCCATGATACCCATCTGGGCAGAAGAAGCCACTGCAGTATGTGGAAAAATCCACTCCACACAGGGGAAATGTCCAGGGAGAAATTGTCTGCCTCTCCGGCTCACATCAGTGCTGTGTGCATCCATCCCACAGCAAGTACGCATTTGGAAACATTGGGATCCCTTCAGAGTTTAGAGCCAGAAGAAATAATGCTGTGTGAAGGGTCACCATTTGCTTTCTAAGTAAATGTGGACCAGTCTCTACTCTCTCTGACCCTCCATTTCTTGTTCTGTAAAGTGGAGATAATTGTCCTTGCCATCTTATATAGCTGTGAAAACCCAATATGACGATGCATGTGAAAACACAATTAACTTGTAGTCTTTTAAACAACTAAACAATGATAGTTACGACTACTACACTTGGGTCATGATTTTTTTAAATAGATGAATTGTTGAAGACCAGATATTTTTCTTTCCCTGTTGATTTGGAAAAAAGCCAGATTGTCCAATAGCCTCTAAATGTTTAAGTGAGAGGTACAGAATCCTCCAAACCTCAATAATAAGGAATGTGTCCAGTAGGGGCCATTCACTGGACAGCTATATGCTTAGTTTCATTTGTGTTATAGGATTTTTTTCCTACTGAAAAGAGGGTGCTAGAGACGCTGTACTTTATATAAAAGCCCGTCTTTTTTTTTTTTTTTTTAGTACTTGGGACACTTGGTAAATTCTCAGGTGTAGGCATGTGGCAATGCAATGCCTAATGAGCAGCTGGTGTCTTGCACTTCCATGGAAATCCATGTAGGCACTGGGTGCCTTTTCATCACCCCAAGCTTTAAGGTTATGGAATTTCACAAACTAATTATTTCTTCTCATTATCTTCTTCTACTTCTTCCATTCTCTTTTGAACCTGGTTCAATCAGGCTCCTCTCCACGGAGAAAGCTCTCGTCAAGGTCATGTTGCTAAATCTCACGGTCAAGTCTCAGGCTTCATCTTTTTTTTTTTTTTTTTTTTGCGGTACGCGGGCCTCTCACTGCTGTGGCCTCTCCCGTTGCGGAGCACAGGCTCCGGACGTGCAGGTTCAGCGGCCATGGCTCACGGGCCCAGCCGCTCCGCGGCATGTGGGATCCTCCCGGACTGGGGCACGAACCCATGTCCCCTGCATCGGCAGGTAGACTCTCAACCACTGCGCCACCAGGAAAGCCCTCTCCTCAATCTTTAAATGTTGAAGCATCTCTGGACTCAGCCCTCAGATTCCTTTCCTATCCTTCTCTTCCCTCCCCTTTCCTTTCATTCCCCTTCCATCCCTTTCCCCTCTTCTCTGCTTTTATTCATGACTTTGGTGATTTTTCTTCTCTGGCTACTCATTTAGTCTCATGGCTTTAAATACCATCATAAAACGTATCTCCAGATGAGACCTCTCTCTTGAACTTCAGACTCTCTACCCACTTAAGTGTCTAAAAGGAATCTCAATATTAACATGTCCAAAACCAAATTCCTAAGTCTCCCATTCCTTAGGACTTAGTTCTTTTGTAATGTCCCCATTTTGGAACATACCTCCATTTCCCCAATCTTGTAAGCCAACCCTCTCCTACTTCTTACTACCCCCAAGCTACTAACATGGTCCAAGCCACCAGTATCTCTTGCTTGGATGACAACAATGGCCTCCTATCTGGTTTCCTTCCTTCCATTCTTGTCATGTATTTACTGAATTAAATCTGAGTGATTCTGTCAAAATCGGAATCCGATTATGTCATTCTTCTTCTCAAAGCCCTCCAATAGCTTCTCTTACTTGAAGGAAAACGCAGATCCTTACAATGGCCATAAATAATCTCCTTTCCCAATCTAATTTCCCATTTGCCCCCTCCCTTATCCTGCCAGACTTGCATTTTTGTTACTCTGGTCTCAGGACTTTTGCACTTTCTGTTCCCACTGCCTGGACTGTTCTTCCATCAGATAGCTGCATGGTCTACACCCTTCCTTCCTTCTGATCTCTGCTCATATGTCACCCAATCAGTGAGGTCATCCTTGCTCACCACTTACACAATGACAAATCCTCCCCGTTGCCTTTCCTATCTTCTCTGCCTTGTTTTATTTTTCTTTCTTGAGCTTATCATTACCTGATATATGCTTGTGAAAGCACATAGTTGGTCCTTATGAATACTGTCAAATGAATGAATGAATGCGTGAATGAGCTCTGGCATACACAAATTCCTATGAAAGTACTTTCTGTTCAGTGGGCTTCTTCCTTCTGGGGTGGAGGGATATCCACTGGCCCCTGGCTCTGTTCCACGAGTCTCCAAGGGGTAGGGAGTGAGAGTAAAGCTTTGCCCAAACCTCTGAGGTCCAGATCCTGGTGATGGGCCAGGCTGGATGGGAAGGATTGAGGGTTTTGTGGGCATGGCAGGCATTTGGAGTCTTGAAAACGAGACAGAGCTACTTCACAAGGGAGACCAAAAACCAAGCCGTCTCCCATCGTAACCTGCCGCGTTTGCTGTCCTAGGTTTGTAGAGGATTTGCCTGGACTGATTTCCTCCAGGGAAACAGTAATGTGTGTCAGCAATTACTCTTTCAAGTCGAAGCACTATCTTTATCAGAGGGCACTCAGGCGCTTGCTCCGAGGGCTGTAGGACAGGGAGAGGGGCGATAAGGTAGCCAAATGGCTTCGGGAGGCCTCCTGAGTCCTGTGGCGGGGATGGGGGTGGGAGCGGACACCTCCCCACCCCAGACGTCTGGAGGGACCCCAGCCTGCGGAGCTCGCTTGAGACTCCAGAACACCCCTGAGCTGGAGCTCGGGAAACAGAGCCAAGCCGCACAGGGCCGGTTTTACGCTTTTACTTCTGAGATAGCGATCGTGGGGGAAGATTCCCTCCGTTTGTGGAATCATAAATTTTTTAAAGTCTCTGGGCTCCACTTTTAAATTTAGTGCCTGAATAAAATGTTGGCTGAGTTCCATATTCGATTATTAAAAATCATACTCAGGCCTCGGAGACGAGTATTTACACATTTTCCTGCTCATCTGAAGACCCACATATCAAAATATGGCTCACATCAGAGTGCGGTTTCCTGGGAAAAGAGGCTCCCGTGAGCCGAGTGCCACATTTGTTAAATGAGGGAGTTGTGCTAGAAAGTTGTGCTAGAAAGCCCTTAAAACTCTTTCTTGTTCTAACATTTGTAAGTGTTCTTGCTATGCTTTTACCAAATTCATTGTTTGTTTTTTCCCTTGAAGAACATGAATGCCTATGTATGTGTGTGTGTGCACACGCGTGTGTGTGTAAATTAATAAGAGATAGTTCTAGAAAGATACAGACTAAGCTGATAACAGTGGGTTACCTCTAGAGAGGGAGCTGGGGTGGGAAGGGGTAGAGATCAAAGGAGACTTTAACCTTATATGTAATATTTCATTATTTTCAAGGAATATGTATTCACATATTATTCAATTATTTTTTAAACTAGCACATGATTGCTGTAGATAATCCAGAAGCCATAGAAAAGGATAAAAATGAAAATAAAAATTTATCACATGTCTCAGACCCCGAAGATAACATTGTTGGTATTTTGGCATTTTTATTTTAGGAATAGTTTTCTAATTACAGGTCCACTCATACCAGGTGTTCCCATCAGGGTTACAAGGACATAGCTTTTAAAGACAGGCCGTAGCTTTGGTTCCATTGCCAAAAGGGATGATGCATCTTTTCCCCTAAATAAAAATCAGTAATAAAATACCCTGAGGAGTGAGATATGGAAAATGTCCATTTTGGCCCATTTGAAAAACATCTGTACTTTTTATTTTTCGTGGATTATGGATCATAAGAGTCCCAGGCATGATAAGTATTTACCCAAATGAGGGAGAGGGGAAAAGTCACTAACAGAAGAAGGAGAGAGGAAAGATGCTGCGATAAAGGGAAAGCTTCTCATTTCTATTTTTAAAGGAAGTTTAGTGAAAAGATAGCTTCCTCCCAATGGTTCTATTAGACCTACAGAAAGGTCATAAAAACACCTGTAGTGCAGGTATGGCTGACACAGCAAAATAAATAGATTCTTTAAAAAAGAAGGAGCCTATAAACAGCTAATCTGTATCTCGGAAATTTTTTTTTGCATGAACTTTTTAACTGGACTTGAACAATAGCAACAAAGTATGCATGTACAAGCACATACTTGTACACACACACTTTAAAAGTATCAAAATGGAAAAACAAACACCAGTAACTAGAAAAAAATTTTTTTTAATATTAAATGATTCTCAAAATAATGCCCCAAATATGAATGTACAATATAATGGTAATCTATACTATTACAAAAATAACAAAAACCTGAAAGAGACATAGCAATGCCACTTGTGTTAAGAGCACGGGAGGGTGAATGACTCAGCTTCCATTTTAGAAAAGAACAGGTGATTCTGGCTTGAGAGGAGGAGAGAGAACAGCAGTGGGATCAAGAATCCCATATTTGGTAGGAACTGACCAAGACAAGAGCCCTTTAGCCATTGGGGCCTCCTGACACCCAAGTAAGGCAAACCTTGGTGCAGTGTCCAGATATCAACCCTGCCCCCCCCATCTACTCAGCTTGCAAATCTGGGTCTCTGGGAGCTAAGTTCCTTTTCGGGGAGCCCCCTAATGTGTGTGTAAGTGTTGGGTAACAGGAGAAGTTGGCAAGGGTTTGGGTCGGGTGTAGGAGCCTTACTCTTAAGGGCAATTTCTGTTCCTTGCTTTATGCACTGAATCTGTCATTTTAATCACCTTCATAGTATCCCTCTACCTTCATAAACATCATTTCCCTGCAGGAAAAGCTGGGTCACAAATGAGGAAGACCTGATTCGAACACCAACCTCTGCATCCGGGAAACAGATGCATCATGGCTCAGGGTTAGCGGGAACGTCAAGGGTATCTATCAATAGTTCAACCTGCGTCTGATCCTTGAATCTCTCCAATGACATCCTGTTAGGCACTCTCCTCTTATATGCCCCCAGGGGAGAGGAGCTCACTACCTCCTCACATCTGAGAGTCAGTAACTTTTCCTCATATTGAGTTAAAACCCAGCTCTAAAAATCCTTCCTCCAATGGTCTATGCTGTGGGGTCTCCATGACAACAGGCTGTCACATCTCCCTGGAGTCCTCCTCTGCTTTCTTCAGCTATTCCTCACATACGTTTCCAGGTCTCTTTCCTAGGAGCTCACTGGGCTACCAATGCCCCCCACCCCGCCCACACACACACTGAACTGGGACGTCCGGAACCTCATCTGGGTTTGGGTTAATGGGTATCTACAATTCAGTTGTTCAAGGCAGAGATCCAATTGATGGACTAGATTGTATTATTTAGGACTCCTTCCACAGTCAGTGATCGAAACCCAACTCAAAAGGGCTAATTTTAAAATAGGGAGTTGAGTGGCTCACATCACTGAAAATCTAGGCATGGCTTCATCCATGGGCTCACTAATCCCCATCTCTCCCTTTGGCTTCTCCCTATGGGATCCCAGGATGGCAAGATGGCAACCAGCAGTGCCAGGCTTTCAGAGCTCTGAGCCCTGAAGGTTTGGGCCGGATTGCCGGGCTTGACTCTCATTGGCCTGAATTGAATCCTGTGCCCATCCTCACACAGATAGCTGAGGCCACAAGTATGGCACAGCTGTGACTGGCCAAGCGTGTGTCAAATCCCCACCCCTCGAGCTGATTTTGGAGCCAACTTTCCCTCAAACACATGAACCAAGAATGGGATTTGCCAGAGGGAAATGGGAATCCTGTCACTAGAAGGAGGGAGAGTAAAGCTGGGGGCGTGAATGTCCATCACATCAACTAAAGTCACCATGTAGTCCTGTTCAGAGGTCACCCATGGATCCTTGAAGGGTTAAGGAAGAGTCATGGTGGGTTATCTCTGCAGGCTGGGGAGGTCCTTTGTAAGCACAGAAACAGTCAGCTTCCCCCTTGGGCTTTTGATAAAAGCTTTTCCTCACAAGTTCCTTAGCTTTAGCACCATCTTTCACAGCTTTCAGGTTGTTGCCACATTGTTCAGAAGGAAAGTTGATTTTCTCACTTAAATTAGTTTGCTTAAAAAACCCCAACTGTTACCCTTCCTTTCGTCCCCCGCTTCCCCCGCTTTATTCAAAGACAATATCCCTTACCTGGGACCCACCAGAGCCTTTGGGTGTTAGATGTATATCCTGGGAATAGGGAATGAGGAGTCCAAGTGCAGATACCACCAGGCCCTTAAAGATGGTCTTTACCGGAAGGTGGGTGGTGCTGGGGCTCCAGGGGATGCTAAAGAGAACTCAAATGGTCACCAAAGGGGAACCCTATTGGAGCGACTCCTGTCCCACATGGATGACAGTTTGGGGAACAGGAATGAACGGGAATGAGATTGTCTAGTCACCAATGACTAGATATCAGACCCAAATGCACATGATGCCAAGCTTTTGTTCTTCCAAAGTTTTGACTAAAATACTAAAAGCCTGCAAGCAAAATACGGCAGAAATAGTTCAGTCAACACTGTGACAGAACATTAGCGCCCCAGTTATACAACATCGCCTTACAGACTGGTTCAACTAAGGTGCATTAGTTCGACTAGTAGAAAAATAGGTCAAAGACTTAACTAAGAAGTTCCTAAATGAATCAACACAAATGAAAGTTCAACCTTCATAACTTCATCGCAATCAAGAAATTTAAAACAACGAGATGCAATATTTGGGGACTATCTAAAAGGTAAATGTATTTAAAGTGATGCTACCCAGGGTTGGTGGAGATGTGAACATAAACTCTTGTACCCTGCTTAGGTGGGTTTGAAGTGATCCAAACTTTTTGGAGGGTGCTTTGACAATTTCTATCCAAAGCCTGAAAACTATGCGTGCCCTGTGACCCAGCAAGTCAACATTTAGGGACTCTCCTGAAGAAATTACCATAAACATTTATAAAGATTTATGTCTAAGAATAATTACTGAAGCCCTATTTGCAATAGCAAAAAGTTGACAAACCTGAATTACCAGTGATAGGAGATTGGTTAAGAGACCCCTGAAAATCATATTTTTGCAAGAATTTGATGACATGGGAAATGTTTATTATATATCTGAGATTGATGAGTAAAGTATGAAATAGTGTATAAATTATGTGTAACATATATATGCTTATATGTCATATATATTATGTAAGCTTGGAAGAAAAACTGGAAAGATAATCTCCAGAGTATTAACTATGGTTATTTCTAGGTTTGGGATAATGGGTGATTTTTTTGTATGTGTGTTTTCTATATTTTCTATGATTAAAAAAACAAAAACAAAAACAATGTTGACAATGGCTACCATTTATTGAGGACTTAATCACATGCCAGGCATTGTGATAAACTTTTTGTAGATTAATTCACCACACTACTACCTTGTAAAATAGGTATTGTAATTATACCCACTTTACAGATGAGGAAACTAAGGGGGTGTGCCCACCCAAAGCTCATGCCCCTCTTCTAGTCCTTGCCCTAGAAATCGCATACCCTGGAGTTTCCTGCTGAAAGGGCTCTGTTATGGGACGACAGATCAGGGCCAGTGAGGAAAGTGAGAGAGATTTCTACCTGCCATTCAGGTCCTCCTTTGTTAGTTAATGCTCACAGGTGTATGTTCTCCATCAATTTATCCTGCCCTTCTTTATCCTAAAAGGAGGAAGCAGAGCACACTGGAAGGAGCACAGTGTAGAATTTCAGTCCTGGTTTGGCTGTGTGACCTTGGGCAAGTCACTTCCCCTCTCTGGGCCTCAGAGTTTTCAGCTGTGGTTAGACTTGGTGCTCTGATGCTTCGTGACTCCACTCACTAAAGAAGATCTCTAGATAACTCAGGGGAATTGCTGAGAGCTGGGATAAGGGAATCCTTGTGCTTCAGGCAGCAAAGCAGGATATCTAGGCCCAAAATTCTTGACACCTTCCGAGGCACAGATGATGAAATCCATTCATTCATTTGCTCGTGTATGTAACGAATCACTCATTCGTTTGCTCGTGTATGTAACGAATCACTCATTCATTTGCTCGTGTATGTAACGAGTCACTCATTCATTTG
>NW_021703766.1:29102991-29371029 GCF_005190385.1 Monodon monoceros
TCGTGTATGTAACGAGTCACTCATTCATTTGCTCGTGTATGTAACGAATCACTCATTCATTTGCTCATGTATGTAACGAATTCCTGTGTACTACTTTCACACATGTGTTCTTATTCAGTCCTCCACGGGGGCTATACTTGGGCGGTTATTAAATGACTCATGATTGGCCTTTTGATTTCTGGAAAGACATACATTTTTATGTGCCTTCGTCAGTTATGGGACGAGAGAAGTCAAAGACAATTAAGGTTTTGTTGGCGTCCTCTTTGAACCCTCCAGGCGAGTTTAGTTTCAGAATCAGCTCTCATTTTATTTGTCATCATCCACCAACCTGCTGAGCATAAGTGAGGTCTGTGGGTAGCACCCAGAATAAGTGGGTGTTCACAGTCTGCGTATGCACCTAAATCCTGACCCATTTTCAGTTCCGTGCACCTTGATGAGGTGGCTGCTATGGGTTACATTGCCTGTAAGCACCGGGTCAGAGGTGAGAAGCCTGGAAAGGAGGGCCCCTGTGAATACACACAGTTCTGTGCAAGTAAAGGATCACATCAGCTCCATGCTTACAACCCTCCAACAGAGACCCCAATTCAAACTCCTCACCTGGAGTCCACGGATCCCAAGTGATGAAGCTCCACCCACCTCTCTGATCTCACCCCCTACTCCACCCTCCAGCATCCTCAGCTCCAGTGCCCTGGCCTTCTTTAGCCTACAGAGTTACACCAGCCTTATGTCCACCCTGGGAACTTTGCCATTACTGTCCCTTCTGCCTCGAATGCTCTTCCTCTGGATTTTCACATGGCTGGCTCCTTCTGGAGTTGACATTTAGGTGTCCCCAAAAAGGTATGGACCTGAGTTGTTTCAGTCACCACTGAGACTCTCCAGCACCTGAAACAATGTTTGGCCATAGCAGGCCCTCCATAAATATTTGGTACATGAATAATTCTTCCAGGAGACATCCCTGAGGTCTGCCTCGAGGAGGGGCATGTGAGCTGGGCCCAAAACACTAAGTAGCTCATTGGGTCTCCCTTCCTCTGTCCTGCTTCACATTTTTTCCATGCGGACACACAGCCTTTCCCAGGATGACCTCATCCATGCATGTACTCGATTTCAGCTACTATCTTTGCTGAGGCCTCTCACCGCGACGCCGGTTCACCGTCCCTCCCTTCCCCTCTCTTTGTCTGTTCTCAGCTGTCCTATTTCTGGTGCTTAATTACAGTCCTGCTATGCAGACAATGACGATGCCATCATTCTCAAAAGATGATTGTGTCTGCTCGCTCTTTTGTCCCAAACAGAAAGACGGCAAGACTGTCTAGGTCATAAAAATGAGTGCAGTGTTAGTTAGAAACCATTTCAGAAAGCACTTGTGTGATGCTGTCTGTCACCACCATGCTCATGAGGCTCACCCAAATGGCACACAGAGCTTCTGAGCTGCTTTGGGCAGGATGTCTTATTAGATTAATTACAATTTTTAGACCTGAACTTTTTTTTTTTTTAGAAGCTTTTAAAACAGGTTTTGTTTTGGTTGTTTTTTTTTTGGTTTGTTTGTTTGTTTGTTTGTTTTTGGTTTAAATGACAGGAACTAGAGTTCTTCCAGCCAGGAGCAAATTTAGATACTAAATAGTTTGGGTGGGAAACATGCTTTTGGGTTCAAGTCCAATTTAGGTTTTGGTAAACAGAGCTGTTGCCTTCACTGGACAAATTAGGCAAAAGGCCAGAGGCCCAAACTTCTCAAGGGCCTTCGAAAATGTTTGAGACTTGGGGAAAAAAAATCACTGGTTGCAAAAGGAGAAAAGAACGGTATCCACTGAAAATGAATAAATAATGTTATACACAAAACTAGAAACTTCTTTCCCATTTTGTGCAGCAAAAGAAAAAAAAAGTACATCTAAGGTGGGATTTGAGTGTGTTTTAGTATTTGATACAACATAGGAAGGAGCAAAGCAAAGTAGAGAGGTCCAGCCTGTGGAAACTTTTCGAAGGACTTGCTGCTAAACACGATGACCATTTTCTGTCTCTCCACCTCCCCAGAAGCCGCTTGAATGCTCGGGGGAGAAAGCTTTTGTGGGAGAGGCTTTTTAGTCCTCTATCATAAATCGGAGAGTTTAAATTTGACTGGCAAGAGGAAGATTTAAGAATTAAAACGATGAAAACTTATAAAATCTTTCCAACAGGACGGTAATTGCAGTAATAATCCCCTTTGTTATAGAAGCTACTGTATTATGGGTGACCTTGACTTCTATTATGTAGTGTTACCTTTAGCTCAGAATCTATAACTCAGGGGACTATTAATTATCTCGCCATAAGTGCCGGCTGGAGTGGGGGACTTTCTGGAGAAGTAAATGCCGCATCAATATGAAGTGGAGCCCCTCGGTTGCTTGATGGCTGTTATCAGTGATTAGAGCTCAGCAGCCCACGGTCAAAGCCAGGAGATTATTCCTGCTTAGGCTCCCAGGCCGCCTCAAACTTTTCTCATCGCTGTGACCTCTATCTGTGATTTACCCCAGCTTGCAAAACAAAACAAGTTTACATATAACGTTTAAACACTCCTACTTTTTCATCAACCACATCCTTGGGGTATGCTCTGCTGCTAAGAGTTGCACAAAAATAAAACACTGTCTTCGAATATTTTCTTCCTTGGGGTATTTTTTTATCCAGTTTGTGGTTTGATCTGTGGAATTTGGTATTCTCATCTTCCACCATTTATGATCATCAGGATAGAGAACATTAAGGAAAGCTATATCTAGCTCAGTAAATGTTGAATATGCTATGTTGGGGGAGACACAAAGAAGAGAGTTTTTAAAGTGAGCTAGAAATCAGGTAAAAGGCGGGCATTTCCTTTGCCATCTTTTCCTTAAAAGGGCGAGCCCGAGCCAATATTCTGACTACTCGGCATCCGCTGGAAATTGTATCCTTCGATTTCAATCTTCGGTTACAGCCAAGGAACTATTCCGAGAAGTTCTCAGCAGTCTTGACTAACCCCAGAGCAAAATTTCCATTTTCCCCCCTAATGCCCTAATTGAATTTAGGGGGTCGGTTATGTTTTGGATAGGCATCTATCCCACATCAATAGCATACATTCAAAAAGAGTCTTATGGAGTGGATCAGATAAATATGGGCTGCAAATGTGCTGATTTACCCCAGCTTGTAAAACAAAACAATTTACGTATACAATTTAAACATTCTTTCTAGTTTTTCATAAACCACATCCCTTGGGTGTATAATTGAGATTTCCTTGCCACCCAGAAGATAGCAAGATAGTCCGCTGGGCTTTGTTCCTCTTCTGCGGGAGGGTGGCTGGAGCTGTGAGCTGCTTCTTAGAAAGGAGCTGCTGCAGTTTCAGATTGGAGGCTGTCAGATGCTGGACCTGGCCGGCGACGCTAGGGAGCAGACTGACACAAGGATTATGGATGCGCTGCAGATGCCCCGTCTGAAGAGGCAGAAGCCGCTGCAAATAAAAGCCTTGTCTGTTTCCTTCTTTATTTTGGTTCTGTCTATTGCCACAGAGTGGGAGAGAAGAGAGGGAAGGAGGCACGTTTCATGCTCAAAGGCTCCTGCCAGCTTGAGCCAAAGGGATCGGTGTCCTCGCATGAAATTCAAGAGCAGTGGCCAAGGAGGAGGAGGGGATATTTTTGTACCTTGGATCTCCAGTGGTTGAGCCGTGGAGGAGAGGATGTAGATCTTCCCATAGATGAGGCTGTGTGGCCTGTCCTAGGACCTGAATGAAATCTACATCTGTAACCAAGGGGTGTGGGCACCTTTCTCCTAACTGATGACAGAATAACCTTAGTAGGTTGGCTCCTTCCAATTGCCTGACAGTAGAGGAATGAATGGAGGAAAAATAAATAAAAAATTTAAAAAGTCACAAATTGGAATGTTAAAAGAGATGACTTAGGGTGTCAAGTGGGAAAAGCCAGTGGTAGAATTTCACAAATGCATCCAGTGATAGTGTGCTGACTTATGGAGCCCTATGTATTTAACAAGAAACTAAGGGCAAGAAGGAAACACACAACATTCAGCCCAGCCTCTGGGGAAGGAGAAGGAAAAGAATAGAGGTTGAGACAGAGAGGGGGACAAAGAACACTTTTGTTTTATGTGCGTTGATTTATTTGTATTAAAATAATCTGATGCAGGGCTTCCCTGGTGGCACAGAAGTTGAGAGTCCGCCTGCCAATGCAGGGGACACGGGTTCGTGCCCCGGTCCAGGAAGATCCCACATGCCGCGGAGCGGCTGGGCCCGTGAGCCATGGCCGCTGAGCCTGCGCATCCGGAGCCTGTGCTCTGCAACGGGAGAGGCCACAACAGTGAGAGGCCCGTGTACTGCAAAAAAACCAAAAACCAAAAAACTGCATTTAAAATAATCTGATGCAAATCTGACGTTAACAAATATTTTTTTTCTTTTTGGGTTGTGAGAGCTTGTTTTTATTATTCTCTGCATTTTTTTGTATTTAAAGCAATATTTTTATTTTTAGGAGTTTATTAATTAATCTATTTATTTTTGCTGTGTTGGGTCTTCGTTTCTGTGCGAGGGCTTTCTCTAGTTGTGGCGAGCAGGGGCCGCTCTTCATCGCGGTGCGTGGGCCTCTCACTATCACGGCCTCTCTTGTTGCGGAGCACAGGCTCCAGACGCGCAGTAGTTGTGGCTCACGGGCCTAGTTGCTCCGCGGCATGTGGGATCCTCCCAGACCAGGGCTCGAACCCGTGTCCCCTGCATTAGCAGGCAGATTCTCAACCACTGCGCCACCAGGGAAGCCAAGCAATATTTTAAAAAGAAAAATAATTGGAAATGTGAGTGTGGAGACCACAGACAGAAGTCCACTTTCAGCATAGCTCAGGCCTTGGTTCCATAAGCCCCTAAGTCAGAATATAGCTCAAAAGTTGTAGAAGTCAATCACCAATTTTAAATTGCACCATTTGGGTGTAATTGAGTCTCTCCTCCCTCCCCTTCCCCCCCTCACCCCCCCTCCACCCCCCCAATCCACCCCCCCACCCCGTCTCCTTTTAGTCAAATTAAACTTATTGATTAGAACCCATTAGTATGTAATGGATTGTTAATTTGACTCTTTTTACAAATCATATTTATCTGCACCAATAAAATATTTGGATTTAATATTAATCTGTCACATTTATGGAGATGTTGATTGAGGGCCAGGCAATTTGAAGTGAAAGCAGGCAACTTATCCTTTACTCACACAAGGGAAAATGCACAATTAGCTCCATGAACTCTCCCAAAGGTGGGAAGCTTAAATATAAAGGAAATCTGAGAAAAGGAGAGAGAGGGCCCTCCCTCTTGCCTTTTCCTGTAAACTTGAAACTCCATCTCATGTTTGCATACTCCTCAGCAATAGAGCAGGATTGGGGTACCCCGTTGCGGTATTCGATTTATTTGTAATGTGGTTGCAAAGTCTCTGTTAGGAACAAGAATCAGGTTTTTGGTAAACATCAGTAGAACTGTGCCCTCTTGTGCTCATTTTGCCTCTTAAGGAAAACAGAACCCAAAGAAAGATCGACTCCTTGTCTTCCTTTGCTGGCAGAAGGCACTTAGCAGGCAGCTGCTCAAAGGGAAAACATGAATATATTTTCTGTATATTGCCAATATATAGTAACTGAATACTGCAGGTGATATGGCTGCTGGGAGTGCAGGACAAACGTACTGAACTGCTACCATTAATCGAGTGCCTCTTCTCTGCCTGGCTCCTGGGGTGATGATAAAAATATTTAACAACTAGTACAGCATGAGCACCCACCAATTGGAGAGGAAGCCAGCTGAAAACAAAACAGCTGGTTAAGTCTGGCATCCCAGCTGAGTTTCTGTCCTGCTTGTTTCTTGAACAGGAAATACTACATCTAAGTTCATTTAATACTCAATTATAGGAGCTGTATTTGCCTAGGCTAATAATGTGTTTGATTATTTTCTTACCTTCCTTTTTTTTTCTTGCTTTTAAAACATTTCATTTTTATATTCGTACCAGTCTTAATGCATATATTTTTCCGTTGTGTACTGGTTTTTGTTTTGCCAGGAGGTCCTAAACGTTTTGAGAAGCAGGAAGGCTATATGTTTTAAATAAATAAAAAATAAATACATGCTTTTCCTGATCCTGGCCAAATCCCATTACAAAGAGAACCAAGACACCATCAGAATTCCTTTGTTGCCCAGGGGTTGTCCTATCAATATTGTATAAAGCGAGCAGGTCATTGGCTAGGCCTCGGAATTCTTTTTGTTATTTCAAGGGTTTGGGGTGATATTTGTTGTAATGAGAGCAAATCTTTAAAAATAAAATTTCTTTTTGCAAGGCGGCAACAAAAAAGGCTTGCACAGCCAGTCCGGGCTATGTCAATGTTTGGTCCATGGTCTTTGCAGACAAAGAGCTTGGCTGGTCGTCATTAATGATGGAATGCATGATTGCTACAACTTTTTTGACAGCCAGCTTCGGTAGAAACTCTACACAGCCTATTGTCAAGTCGTTTTACCGAGCTCGGGAAATTTTTCCATTTGTCGCTTAACAGGCATGTGTCAGAAGTAGGATGCTTTGAACGCAATTGTGATTTTTTTCAATATCTCTTAAAAATGTATGTTCTTTCACCAGTATGAAATGACCTAGTTTTTGAAGCAGTAACCTTTATTAAAAAAAAAAACAAAAAACGAACTATTAACATTTGAGTTTTCATATTGAATACCAACATAATTTTTTTTTTCTCTAAGAAAAGCAACCCCCTTCATAAGCAGTCATTATTCTAGATAAGTTATGTGGTGAGCCAGGATACAGAGAGGAAGTGGGAAGTTTCCCGGGACTCAGCAGAAATTTGGTGTCAGAAACAGAAATAGCCCCTTGTAAGTGCTGGGTTAATAGTCATGTAGTTCTTCCTTTACTGGCCAGGTTCTAGGGGATAGATTTTTTTACACGAATACATTATGGCTCCAGACTGAACTGTAAAATCCTAGAGGACAGGGAATGGATTCCATTTGTTTATTTCTCTCTGCAGGCCCTAACAAAATAAGTGTTTGTTGATTATATGGTAGACTTGGGGATGAGAAATGTCCTTAAAGTCTTGATCCAGTTACTTCAAACTCTGGCAATGCTGAGATAGTAATATTTTGGACTGAGATAGTAATATTTTGAGGATTATTGAAATGTTGGGCAATTCTTGTGCTATTTGGCTGTTGTAGGAACTGAGTAACAAGGCAAAAGCATTTATAAAATACATAATAATGATTTATATAGTAAGTTATACTCCGTTAGGCAAAGATGTTATATAAACCACAAAGTATTTGGCCACTGTAGCTTTTAAGACATCTTAAGATGCTTAAATACCATGAGATTTGTAAATATTTTAATAGTTAAATGAATTTAACTTTGAAATTTACTTAATATTCTATGAGGTTTGAGGTTGGAACTTGTTTTTCTTTTTTGTGTTTGAATGTGCTTCTTTCAGGTTGATGCAAGCACGTCAGTTTGGGTACTTAATGGCATATCATAAAGGATTTAACTTAATTCCACCATAATGAATTAATTCTCCCAGTGACACTGTTTTCATTATAGATTTAATGACATCACCTTGGCCAAGATTCAGGAATTCAGAACTCTAAGTTCCCTGAATTATCTGAAAACGAAAATGGAAAGATGATTCTGCTTTGTGCCTATGTGTACTCTAACTGCGGATAAGAGCACATGGGGAACGTCTATTATTTTGAGTAGTTGAGTTAAAAATAAAACTCCTAACACCAGTGAGGAAATTGGATTGCACATTCTCTTAAATTGTCTTCGGGGACATTCATTTTACAAAACATGAAACCCAGAAGAAGAAGAGAGCCCGAGTGTTTCTTTTCATTTGCTTATGTCATGATATTTGTTGTAAACATAAAAGGATAAATACGCAATCTGAAATCATAATTCAGGAACAAGTTTTCTCCGGCTAAGGAAAGGGGGAGTGGGTGCAAAAAATATGCGTTTTCAAGGACTGTGTTTGATTTCCTTTTGGATTTGTTTATTTTGTGGAATTAGAGGGATGGTGCATCCTATTTTTACAGGCTTGTATTGTTACCCCAGGAATGTTTTGGCAGATGCGAAATTAGAAACAAATTTTGCATGTTCTCCAGTGCCCTTCAGGCCTTAAAGGACAGGAACAAAGTGTGGTGGTTTGTCATCAGAACTCCAGGAAGCCGCAAGGAAACAGATCTTAGGAACCAAATTGTTCAAAATGGGAAAGAAATGAAAAATGTACAGCAGATGCTCCCAGCCCAGAAGTGTAAGCCTCAGGAAGAAGGGACCACCAGTAATGCTAATTGGTCTTGAACAATGGCTGTTTGCATGGAGACACGAGAGAGAGCCCTGTTTCCCTCTGATTCTGTTCTATAGACATCGTTCCAGGATTTGAAATTGATAATTGTAGACACAAAGATACACTTGGCCTAATTTGCCAGCCTATTGGAGTCATGGGTGTCACCCTGCATGTCTGCATGTGTGCGGATGGTTCCTGCCGGCTCCAATAAAATTGGAAAACACAGAATCTGTATTTTTTTTTTTTCCTTCAGACTACTGAAAGGGGCTGGTTGTCAGTGCCCTGGGTGTTGAAATGAGAAATGTTATGCTGATTTTTTAGAAGTGTTCCTTATGCTTTTAGACCAGCAACACCGTCAAATCCGGTTATTTGGGCTAAAATCAGGGGTAGGAGAATAGGGCCAATCAGTAGATCACTAAATAGAAAATAAAGTCAATCACTGAATCAGATGTGAATTAGTGAATGCTTTAGCAGAGCAGATATAATTTCTAAATTCCATTTGTGAACAGGCCTTCTGCTTTAATCACTTAAGTATTTATTAACTCAGTGATTTCCAAACATCATTCATTCAGGTTCCAACTTTATGCTTTTTGTCTGCTCCAAATACAGCTTATCCTATCATTTACCTATTCTTCTATTCAAACAGACTTAATATTTAAATTAAATTTATTTTTAAGAGGAAGTTTGTATCACTTCTATGAATGGAAAAAAACCCACTAACTGCACCCCTTACCACCAATACAAAGTAACCATCAAAATAATTGTTGCTTGCCTAAGGCTTTCTGAGCCCCAGGCCTTCTCTTTCTTCATTAAAAAGGGAGATTATGCTGTGTCCTTTGTCAGAAAGGTGCTGAAGATGTGCTAGTACCAGTGGACACCATTTCTTTGATAATCAGAAGGATGTAAAAAGCAGTGAAAACAGGAATAAATGATTTGACTTCAGTGTTCACAGTGGTCCCATTCCTCTGGGTTAGAACCAGAAACTGGTTTTGCTTTCAAAATGCTTGTCTGTTGGGTGAGAAAATACTTGCCCATCAGAATGATTATCTTATCTATCTATTATTTTTCTGGATATGTGCTGAATTTTGTAGTATGCACTCTTAAGTTGTGTAGGAGTTTAGAATATGCTAGGCTAATTAACAGCTACCTTTTATTGAGTGCTTGTTACGTGTGGGCACTGTGTTAAATGTTTCTCATGCACTCTCAGATTTAATCCTGACAGTCGATCTAATTACACAGGCATCCCACTTAACAGATGTGGAACCTGAGGCCAAGAGAAGTTAATTGGCTCCAAATTATAAAGGTGACAACCCAATTTAGGCTGCCTACTGTGTAGGAGACATTAAGGAGGTCTTAATGTCTATATTTTACAACAAATAAAGCTTATTTTTATTTGGTATTTTATTCGCAGGCAAATATAAAGTCCCTTCTATAACAAGCTCCCTTCTGTATTGGTTAGCTATTGCCACAGCAAAGCTGCGAAACAAGCCATGCCAAAACTCAGTGACTTGAAACAATAATCATTTATTATTGCTCACACATCTGTGGGTTGATTGGAGAGATTCTGCTTCAGGACACCGCAGCTGAGACAGCTCTGATCCATGTGTGTCTCTCTCTCTCAATCTCCTCTGGAACCAGCAGGCTAACCAGGATATGATCTTAGAACGATGGCAGAGAAGCAAAAGAGCAAGTCTATCTTTGCAAGCACAATCACACGAGCACATTTCAAGCCTCCAATCACATCTGTGAACATCCTGTTGGCCAAAGCAAGTCACAGGGCTGAGCTTAAAGTCAAAGGGCAGAGAAATATACAACAAATATGTGATGAAGGGCATGGACACAGGGAGGGGTGACGAATTAGGGCCAATAACATAGACTCCACTCTCTCTTTTTAAGCACAGGAATATATCCCTTTCTGTGACTCTATCGGTTACCTGTTTATCTTCCTAGCTGCAAGGAGCATCTCAAGGCAATCCGAGTTCAATAGCAAGAATGTCGACCTACAGAAAGGAGGAATGTCCTAGTTCTAAGTACCTAATATAGTCCTCTTGGTTTTCATCATGAAGAAACTAAAGTCCAAGGAGGGAAAAGGCCTTTCCCAGGTCAAAGAATGAATGGATGGCAGAGGGGGCAATGGACCAGGATTTCCCCACTCCCATCTAGCGAGGCTCCCTCTCTGCAAAATCAATGAGGTCAGAATCGGGGGGGGGTTTCTTGAAGATTTTTTTTAAGTAAACGAGGGAGGTATTTCACTCCACAGAGAACAAGATGTCATATTTGAGTTAAAAGAGCAACACAATAAAAATGTTTGGAAAAGTTACCATAGAGATATTTTGGATTCATCCCTCCATTGTGTCTAAAATCAGATGTTACACATGAACGTAAGCTTACATTTAAGCTGATAATTTGAGATTGATTTGTACTGCTTTAAAGTATTTTAAAAACAAAAATATTAGTCAAATTTACATCATGCCATTTCAAACATGTTAGTTTTGTTTACACTTGGGCATGGACATATTTTCATTTCGGGTCTTGATGGTATAGCCTTTTATTTTCATAGATGAATAGATTTCAATTTTACTTGGGTAGGATTGACTACTTCCAAAGCTAGAAAAGGAAATAGCATGCCCATGAGGGAAGAGACACCTGTCTCTCTCAAGTAGTGAGTCTGGCTTTGCAGAGAAAAGCATGGACCAAGGGTCTGAACATCAAATGTGTCCTTGCCTAGGCAAACCCTCCGCACTGTATGGTGGCTCATCCCAAGACTGGAGCTGTCAGAAGGGTCATTGGCCTGCTCTGCCCACTGTACTTTTGCTCCCATCTTTCACATACCCGAGTGCTGAGCGCTCAGTCTGTGCAGTAAAGCTGTTTGGAATCCCTGCTAGAAGACACAGACTACAATTTGGGGGAGAATCAGAGAACTGCCAGAGCTGAAAGGATCTAAGAGGACATCTGGGGTGAGAGTCTCATTTTTGGGTGGGAACAGAGGCCCAGAGAGATGAAGCGTCTGGCCCACGTTAGCACAGCTCCTAAATGGTTGAGCAGAGGCTGGATCTGCAGATGTTATTTACGAAGATATTGTTCCGTTTTCCATAGTGAGGGCTCCTTGAGGGCTGGGTTTCTGCTGATTTCATCTCTGTCATCCCTGTTAACTTATTCGTGTCTTTAGGACTGACACAAGGATTCTCCACTGCTCCGTGAGTTATTCCCGGGGTACTGAGGACAGTCCTGTGCCTGTTGCAGGAAAGACTTGAAAATATGAGCTGTAACCAGTCCTTCCACTGCATTACATTTTGTGGTTTTAAATAGCATTTTACAAATTGGAATTGTGTGCTGTTGACTCAGTATTTCCACATTCCCTGGAATTACTTTAAAAGAAAAGAAAAAGTACAAATATATTTAAAATAGTAAAGCACAAAGATGTTCATGACAGTGATTTTTATAATAGCACAAGGTTTGTAGCAAAGCAGTGTCCAACAATAGGGGACTGTTGGAGTAAATGGTGGTCTTGTGTAGCCATTTCAAAGATGCAAAAATACAAATGGGATAATATTAAATAGAAAATAAAGTGTAAAACTGTATGTACCCTATGATCAGAACATGAGAATCAAAATATTTTCTTCAAAAAGCCCAACCCTAAATCATGAATGTTAGGAAACTAGAAAAAAAGTCCATATCGTTGTCTTGGACCGGGTAGATTGTAGGTAATGGATTTAAAAAACTGTATCTGGGAGTTTCTCTGTTTTGTTTAATGAGCATTTATTGTAGAAACAGCCTTTATTTCAAAATGAAGATCATACTGACATTTATTATCTCATTTGATCACTGCAGCCTCCTAACAGCCCAGATAAATCACCCCCCATTCAATATAAACAATGAAACTGAGGTTCGGAGATGTTTTTAAAAGCTTAATTCTTCTAGTAAATGTTGGCGCTGAAATTCATGATAAGATTTCCAGACTCCTGAACTGATGTTCTTACACAGTCCCCTCTGCTGGCTTGGCATATGCTCTTCAGTTTCGCCCAGCAACACAGTGCACCTTGTGGCAACTATGAAAAACCAGCACTTGGTTCTGTCATATTGGTTGGGTAAGAGGACCCTGTTCTGTTTTCCTGTCCCTTTATATGCTGTATTAACGTGCCTTTCTTAGTAGCAGGAAACTAGCTGTCTTGGCTAGGGAACTCACTAGGAAAGCTCTTTTTTAAGATACTTTTCTCAAAACCTGGAGCAGACAGAGTCTTAGAAACCCTAGGAGGTAGTGATTATTATTATTCCCATTGCACAGATAGGGAAGATGAGGCCCAGAGAGGTTAAGAAACTCTCCCAGGGTTACCACTTAGGAAAATCTAGCACTGTCAACCCCCAAGTCCACTCCCTTGGCTATTATGCCAGGGTCCCCCAAACTCATCCGATAGTAAGAAACCCATGTGGTCATGTAAAAATATAGATTTCCACACCCAACAGTCAGCAAACTCCAGTGCTGGATGGCCCATGCCAAACAACTAGCAAGATAGGAACACAACCCCACCAATTAGCAGAGAGGCTGCCTAAAATCATAATAATTTCACAGACACCCCAAAACACACCACTGGACATGGTGCTGCCCACCAGAAAGACAAGATCTAGCCTCATCCACCAGAACACAGGCACAAGTCCCCTCTACCAGGAAGCCTACAAAACCCACTGAACCAACCTAACCCACTGGGGGCAATGGAAACTATGAACCTGCAGTCTGTGAAAAGGAGACCCCATACACAGTAAGTTAAGCAAAATGAGAAGACAGAGAAATACACAGCTGATGAAGGAGCAAAGTAAAAACCCCCCAGACCAAACAAATGAAGAGGAAATAGGCAGTCTACCTGAAAAAGAATTCAGAATAATGATAGTAAAGATGATTCAAAATCTTGGAAATAGAATGGAGAAAATGCAAGAAATGTTTAACAAGAACCTAGAAGAACTAAAGAGCAAACAAACAATGATGAACAACACAATAAATGCAATTAAAAATTCTCTAGAAGAAATCAAAAGCAGAATAACTGAAGCAGAAGAACGGATAAGTGACCTCGAAGGTAAAATAGTGGGAGTAACTACCTCAGAGCAGAATAAAGAAAAAGGAATGAAAAGAATTGAGGACAATCTCAGAGACATCTGGGACCACATTAAACGCACCAACATTCGAATTATAGGGATCCCAGAAGAAGAAGAGAAAAAGAAAGGGACTGAGAAAATATTTGAAGAGATTGTACTTGAAAACAACCTCTAATATGGAAAAGGAAATAGTCATTCAAGTCCAGGAAGCACAAAGATTCCCATATAGGATAAATCCAAGGAGAAACACGTCAAGACACATATTAATCAAACTATCAAAAGTTAAATACAAAGAAAAACTATTAAAAGCAGCAAGGGAAAAACAACAAATAACATACAAGGGAATCCTCATAAGGTTAACAGCTGATCTTTCAGCAGAAACTCTGCAAGCCAGAAGGGAGTGGCAAGACATATTTAAAGTGATAAAAGGGAAAATCCTACAACCAAGATTACTCTACCCAACAAGGATCTCATTCAGATTTGACAGAGAAATTAAAACCTTTACAGACAAGCAAAAGTTAAGAGAATGCAGCACCACCAAACCAGCTTTACAACAAATGCTAAAGGAACTTCTCTAGGTAGGAAACACAAGAGAAGGAAAAGACTTACAATAACAAACCCAAAACAATTAAGAAATTGGTAATAGGTACATACATACTGATAATTACCTTAAATGTAAATGGATTAAATGCTCCAACCAAAAGACATAGACTAGCTGAATGGATACAAAAACAAGATCCATATATATGCTGTCTGCAAGAGACCCAATTCAGACGTAGGGACACATACAGACTGAGAGTGAGGGGATGGAAAAAGATATTCCATGCAAATGGAAATCAAAAGAAAGCTGGAGTAGCAATTCTCATATTAGACAAAATAGACTTTAAAATAAAGACTATTACAAGAGACAAAGAAGGACACTACCTAATGATCAATGGATCAATCCAAGAAGAAGATATAACAATTGTAAATATTTATGCACCCAACATAGGAGCACCTCAACACATAAGGCAAATGCTAACAGTCATAAAAGGGGAAATCAATAGTAACACAATCATAGTAGCGGACTTTAACACCCCACTTTCACCAATGGATAGATCATCCAAAATGAAAATAAATAAGGAAACACAAGCTTTAAATGACACATTAAACAAGATGGACTTAACTGATATTTATAGGACATTCCATCCAAAACAACAGAATACACTTTCTTCTCAAGTGCTCATGGAACATTCTGCAAGATAGATTATATCTTGGGTCACAAATCAAGCCTTGGTAAATTTAAGAAAATTGAAATCATATCAAGTATCTTGTCTGACCACAACTCTATGAGACTAGATGTCAAATACAGGAAAAAAAACTGTAAAAAATACAAACACACGGAGGCTAAGCAATACACTACTAAATAACCAAGAGATCACTGAAGAAATCAAAGAGGAAATCAAAAAATACCTAGAAACAAATGACAATGAGAACACGATGACCCAAAACCTATGGGATGCAGCAAAAGCAGTTATAAGAGGGAAGTTTATAGCAATAAATCCTACCTCAAGAAACAAGAAAAGTCTCAAATAAACAACTTAACCTTACACCTAAAGCAATTAGAGAAAGGAGAACAAAGAACCCCAAAGTTAGTGAAGGAAAGAAATCATAAAAATCAGTTCAGAAATAAATGAAGGAAACCATAGCAAAGATCAATAAAACTAAAGGCTTCTTCTTTGAGAACATAAACAAAATCGATAAACCATTAGCCAGACTCATCAAGAATAAAAGAGAAAAGACTCAAATCAACAGAATTAGAAATAAAAAAGGAGAAGTAACAAGTGACACTGCAGAAATACAAAGGACCATGAGAGATTACTACAAGCAACTATATGTCAATAAAACGGACAACCTGGAGGAAATGGACAAATTCTTAGAAAAGCACAACCTTCCAAGACTGAACCAGGAAGAAATAGAAAATATAAACAGACCGGTCACAAGCACTGAAATTGAGACTGTGATTAAAAATCTTCCAACAATCAAAAGCCCAGGACCAGATGGTTTCACAGGTGAATTCTATCAAACATTTAGAGACGAGCTTACATCTATCCTTCTCAAACTCTTCCAAAATATAGCGGAGGGAGGAACACTCCCAAACTCATTCTACAAGGCCACCATTATCCCAATACCAAAACCAGACAAACATGTCACAAAAAAAGAAAACTACAGGCCAATATCTCTGATGAACATAGATGCAAAGATCCTCAACGAATTACTAACAAACAGAATCCAACAGCATATTAAAAGGATCATAAACCATGATCAAGTGGGGTTTATCCCAGGAATGCAAGGATTCTTCAATATATGCAAATCAATCGATGTGATACACCATATTAACAAATTGAAGGATAAAAACCATATGATAATCTCAATAGAGGCAGAAAAAGCTTTTGACAAAATTCAACACCCATTTATGATAAAAACCCTCCAGAAAGTAGGCATAGAGGGAACTTACCTCAACATAATAAAGGCCATATATGACAAACCCACAGACAACTTGGTTCTCAATTGTGAAAAACTGAAACCATTTCCGGTAAGGCCGGGAACAAGACAAGGTTACCCACTCTCACCACTCTTACTCAACATAGTTTTGGGAGTTTTAGCCACAGCAATCAGAGAAGAAAAAGAAATAAAAGGAATCCAAATTGGAAAAGGAGAAGTAAAACTGTCACTGTTTGCAGATGATATGATACTATACATAGAGAATCCTAAAGATGCTACCAGAAAACTACTAGAGCTAATCAATGAATTTGGTAAAGTAGCAGGATACAAAATTAATGCACAGAAATCTCTTGTATTCCTATACACTCAGTAATGATGAATACTCTGAAAGAGAAATTAAGGAAACACTCCCATTTACCATTGTAACAAAAAGAATAAAATACCTAGGAATAAACCTAAGGAGGCAAAAGACCTGTATGCAGAAAACTATAAGACGCTGATGAAAGAAATTAAAGGAAATACAAACAGATGGAGAGAGAGACAATGTTCTTGGATTGGAAGAAGCAACATTGTGAAAATGACTATACTACCCAAAGCAATCTCCAGATTCAATGCAATACCTATCAAACTACCAATGGCATTTTTCACAGAACTAGAACCAAAAATTTCACAATTTGTATGGAAACACAAAAGACCCCGAATAGCCAAAGCAATTTTGAGGAAGGAAAACAGAGCTGGAAGAATCAAGCTCCCAGACTTCAGACTATACTACAAAGCTACAGTAATCCAGACAGTATGGTACTGGCACAAAAACAGAAATATAGATCAATGGAACAGGATAGAAAGCCCAGAGATAAACCCACACACATATGGTCACCTTATCTTTGGTAACGGAGGCAAGAATATACAATGGAGAAAAGACAGCCTCTTCAATAAGTGGTGCTGGGAAAACTGGACAGCTACATGTAAAAGAATGAAATTAGAACACTCCCTCACACCATACACAAAAATAAACTCAAAATGGATTAAAGACCTAAATGTAAGGCCAGAGCATATAAAACTCTTAGAGGAAAACATAGGCAGAGCACTCTATGGCATAAATCACAGCAAGATCCTTTTTGACCCACCTCCTGGAGAAATGGAAATAAAAACAAAAGGGACCTAATGAAACTTAAAAGCTTTTGCACAGCAAAGGAAACCATAAACAAGACGAAAAGACAACCCTCAGAATGGGAGAAAATATTTGCAAATGAAGCAACTGACAAAGGATTAATCTCCAAAATATACAAGCAGTTCATGCAGCTCAATATCAAAAAAACAAACAGCCCAATTCCAAAATGGGCAGAAGACCTAAATAGACATTTCTCCAAAGAAGATATACAGATTGCCAACAAACACATGAAAGGATGTTCAACATCACTAATCATTAGAGAAGTGCAAATCAAAGCTACAATGAGGTATCACCTCACACTGGTCAGAATGGCCATCATCAAAAAATCTGCAAATAATAAATGCTGGAGAGGGTGTGGAGAAAAGGGGACGCTCTTGCACTGTTGGTGGGAACGTAAATTGATACAGCCACTATGGAGAACAGTATGGAGGTTCCTTAAAAGCTAAAAATAGAACTACCATATGACCCTGCAATCCCACTACTGGACATATACCCTGAGAAAACCATAATTCAAAAAGAGTCATGTACCACAATGCTCATTGCAGCACTATTTACAATAGCCAGGACATGGAAGCAACCTAAGTGTCCATCGACAGATGAATGGATAAAGAAGATGTGGCAGATATATACAATGGAATATTATTCAGCCATAAAAGGAAACGAAATTGAGTTATTTGTAGTGAGGTGGATGGACCCAGAGTCTGTCATACAGAGTGAAGTAAGTCAGAAAGAGAAAAACAAATACCATATGCTAACACATATATATGGAATCTTAACAAAAAAAAAAGGTCCTCATGTATACACTACTAAACATAAAATAGATAGCTAGTGGGAAGCAGCCGCATAGCACAGGGAGATCAGCTCGGTGCTTTGTGACCACCTAGAGGGATGGAATAGGGAGGGTGGGACATAGACGCAAGAGGGAGGGAATATGGGGATATATGTATACATATAGCTGATTCACTTTGTTATACAGCAAAAACTAACACAACATTGTAAAGCAATTATACTCCAATAAAGATGTTAAAAAAATATATATATATATATTTCCAGGTCTCTCCCTTGTCAATTATGATTCAGTGGTTCTGGGGAGGGCCTGGGAATCTGGGTTTTTAGCATGTGCCTCTCATGATTCTCTTGATCATGTAACTACACTGTCTCATTTTAAGACACCAATCCTAGAGTCTGCCTGGCAAACACAAACTATTCCTGTTTCTCTTTTCTCTATTCTTACACCTGAACTCAGGTCGTGCTTTTAAAGTGTGAACTCAGCTAAACACAGCCCCGTCTTTATGTCCTGGGGGACAGCATGGTTGCTTTCTTCTCAATCAAAGAAAATGGTAGGTTGGGAATGCACAGTGATTGGGTTTTTTTGAGAATACATATGAAAAAAAACCCCAAACAAATTAAACCCTTGATTCATAATTGCCATCGGGCATCATTAAAGTTCTACTCAAATATATCATCAAAGTTTCGGAACATTCCTTAGCCCTCATGTCTTAGGAGAGGAAATGCTGTTATTGGTGCTGCTGTCTTTCATTTTTTTAAAAATTCTCCTCATATTACCAGGATTATGATAAATAACTTGTCTGGGACAACACAGTGTGATAAAAAAGTGCTGGACTGAGACTCAGGAGATCTTGGCGCTCCTGCACAATGGCTGTGTGCCCTGGAGAAAAGCATTCCCCGTTCCCTGGACTCAGTGTTCCAGTCTGTAGAATGGGAGGTAGGTGGACACGGTTCTCTCTAAAGCCCCTGCTATCCATGAATTAAACAGACAAACAAAATAAAACAAAATAAACCAATAAATAGAACCAATAACACAAAACCAAAACCAAAGACAGCTGTTCTAACTTGCGGCATGCCCAGCTCAAAACCCTTCCTGGTGGGTCGGTGCTGATATAGTCTTCTGATAAGATATTCAACAAATGTTCTTTGGGCCCCTGTTCTGTGCCAGGCAATTGAGGCGGGAGCTGGGGATAGAATAATAAGCCTCCCTAATCCCACTGAAAACCAAACCAAACCAAACAGAGTATTCTGACCTTAGAGCGTTTACAGTCTAGTGGAAGAGAAAGACAATTAATGAATTGCATAATAATGATATGCTTTATAATATATAATATTATATATTATACCAATAATATACTGACTATTTATATAATATCAGAACAGGGGCAAGTGCCATGAGGAAGAGGGGTTTCCTGGAGGAGGTAAGGATGGAGTAGGAAGTAGGAACTAAGGGCTCCCTGGGCCTTAAACCGTAATGGTTGTCAGTCAAATCTGATTTTCAATGATCTTTGTTTATAATCAGTAAACTTGCTCCAATTCCAGAAAATCTGAACAGTTGCTCTGGCCTGAGCCCTGTACCTACTCATGAAAACTAATGGCTACATTTTCAGGAATTTTGCAAGCTGTTAAACGCAGCTGTCATTAAAAATGAAACAGTTTAACCTTTCCATTAAGTAAATCATATTCAAAACAAAGGTAATATACTTTTAAAGGTCATCACTTCCTAATTATTGTTACTGTATTGCTGATCATGAGATTATTTATACATCTGTGGGATGGAAATGCTACGTTGTATGTACTATTCCAACTATGCCTCTTTCCCCAACTTCATGTTCTGTGATATATTAGTAGCTGTAAATTGACTACGGTAGGAGTATTTACCCTCCAGAAATCAGCCAACATGAGGAATCAGGGCTTCCCTTTTCTCCACCCTGCCGAGCCAGCCAGTTGTTAAACCAATGTACCACGACCTGAGCTGCCCTTCAGAGCCGCTCCCTCCAGGTGGCCATCGAGTCCATGAAGTCCAATCAGTCCACCCACTGCTGTGGGAGGACCAGGTGGAGGAGCTCGGTCCCCAAGGACCCACAGTTGCATCGGGTTGCCTTAGGAAGGCAGAGCTGAACCTCGGTGAGGATGAGCGTAGAATTGAGATCATTGCTGTGCCTCCAGGGCATTTGAGGCTCTGTCTGACTCAGTCGGAGCTGGCATCACTGGACACTTTGCTGCACTGCAGGCGGCCCTGCCACAGAGGTGAACGAATGAATCAACGTTTCCTCTGTGCTTGGAAGCCAACAGATGAGAGGCAAAGAGGAGGGAGGTGGAGGGTTTGTAAGGAGGGAGAATAAAAGGAGAGGTCTGTGGCTATTTCCTACTGGGGAAGTTTAATAACTACTATTTAAAAAAATGTAGTAATTCATTGTCATGATTTTAAAAATGTGAAACCAGGATTTATGAGGAGTGAAAAGGAGAGTCATCTTCCCCATCCACTCCCCAGCTGTGCTTTCCTAGGTAGCCTTCCAGACATTTCTATGCAGATGCTAAATTTCTTGTTCTCGCCCCACACCAGCTCTCTGTGTGTAGTTCAGTAACTTGTTTTGTTATTGTTGTTACTGCTCACTTAATGATGTAGCCGGGCTCTGCAGAGAGGCAGTGCAACCTAGTGTTTAGAGCATCACTCTGGAGCCAGACAGCCTTCGCTCACCAGCTACCAGCAATATAACCTTGGACAAGTTACTCCCCTTTCTGACTCCGTTTCCTAATCTGTAAAACTAGAACAGAGTAAAAGCATCTGTCTCGGGACTTTGTGAGCCTTCTGTAATGAATATACGCCAAGCATAAGAGAGGAAGTGACATGTGTTAACTCTCTATATCAGATCATTTCTCTCACATTATTTTTTAAGTCACCTACTATTCCATTATATGAATGTACTAAACTATATTTAAGCAGGCTCCTTTATATTTAGGTTATTTCCAGGCTTTTTTTTTTTTTTTTTGCTGCTACAAACAATGCTGCAGTATAATCACACAAATATATTTGCACAATTGTGTGAGTTTATGCATGGGAAAAAAATTCCTGGGAGTTAAACTACTGAGTCAAAATTTGATAGCTATTACCAAAATTACTCCAAATCAGTTTGCAACAAATATATGTTCTGCAAACAGAACATCAGAATGTCTGTTGAACTTCAAAGGCAATAACTGTAGACATTACCCAACCTTCTCATGTTTGCCAATGCAGTGAGTGAAAAGTGGTATCTTATTGTTTACATTTTCCAAATTACTAATATGTTTAACCACCTAGTCATATTTTTATTACCCATTAGTATTTCTTTAAAAAACATGAAATGCTTATGTTTTTTGCCCTTTTCTTTATATTTTTGCAGTTTGTCTTCTAATTTTTTTTTTAGCCACACAAAATATTTTTATGTAGTCAAATTTATCAATCTTTAACATAATAGTTTCTGGGTGGTATGCCATATATGGAATAGCCTTCTTCTGCCCTTTTATTAAAACACAATTATTTGGCCTCACTTTCAGTTCTTTCATGGCTTCACATTTTATATCTAAATATTTGAGACATCTGTAATAGTTGTAAAGTGCATTAATGATTAATTTCATTTTTTCCCAAATACTTAGCCAGTTTTCTCAGCACCATTTATTGAATAAGCCAGTTTCTCCATCAATTTATTTTTTTTAACATCTTTATTGGAGTATAATTGCTTTCTCCATCAATTTAAAATGACACTTTTATTATATGTAAGATCCCCATATGTATTTAGCTTGAATTCTTTTAATTCACTGATCTGCCTAAACAGCAGGATCATACTGTTCTAATTACTGCAGCTTCATAGTATGTTTTAATATACAGTAGTGTTAGTTCCTCTCAATATTTTTTATTTTCAGAATTTTCCTGGCTATCTTATAAGATTGCTTTTCTGTATGTATTTTGACACCCTTATGACAAGTTGCTCCCCAAAATCTCAGTGAATGTTTAATTAATAATCACCTCCTTGATGCATGTAATTAACTCAATGGCAGAGGTCCTTTTACAAGGTATACATATATTAAATCATCATATTGTACACTTTAAATATCACAATTTTAAAAAGTTGTACCTCAACAAAACTGGTGAAAAATAATCACCTCCTTCTTTGAAAAGTCCTTCCTGACTCATTTTCTCTCTTATTCCTCATAACAATTCTGGGAATCCCTCTTTACAGGTGAAAAATCTGAGACTCAGAGAAGTGATGACATTTGCCCATCGTCACCCAGCTGACACAGGGGCAATGTCCTAAGACTCAAACCCAGGTTTTCTGATTCTAAATCCAATGCTCTTTCCATCACACCCAGAGAAATATAAATGAAGGAGTAAGTTTGGAAAAGTGAGGAAAAAATACAGTTATCTTTATCAAGAGCCTAAAAAAAGAATCGGCCAACTTGAACTCACCTGGAATCCAGGTGTATGTAGAGCTGTGCAATGTGTAATATCAGATGAAGCCCCTGGTCCACCTACACTGTATGATTCTAACCTTCCTCGTACTAGTGCCTACGGCTGACTGCGGAGAAATAAGTAACAGAAAGTGCTACAGAACTTCTTGCTAATATCATGTGTTAAGTACAACCACACTGCTGCTTTGGGCTGCTTCCTTAAGAATGCAGAAAAAAATAATGCTGACACTTTGATCTCATGTTTTAAATCTGGCTGTTATAAATAGAATTTCAGCTTAAATATACTAATGATTTTTTTCGCTATGCAAATTATATTGGTTCCTTAGCAACAGAATAAATAAGTGTTTCTCCTCTAATTCTGTGTATGTTAGTTTAGAGAAGGCACACAATAAGTTAATTAGAGAGTGGTTGGGGGTGATTTGTAAATGTCATATTAACATGCTACTTGCTTCCTAGCGTCTGAAGACTTTAAAATAAATAGACGCCATTTTCTGGCATGGTTGTTTTTTTTTTTTTTTTTTTGTCTTTGGAACCTTTTCCCAACTAATATTTGGAATAAAGATTTAGAAGTGATATGCAAACCAAACATACCTTTGGTTGCAACTTCTAACTACATATGTGCTCAGTTTTGAAAAAACAGATATATAAAAATCTAATCTGAAAAATGAAGATAAATGGGGCATTATTAGAATCCTAGCGTATTAGAGGTAGTCCTTATAGCCCTTTCATTTACCGAGGGGACGACTTGGGCTTAGATGGGGCAAAGGCCTAGCATCTGTGCTTGGCTGTGAGGTAATAGAAAGTATCTATTGGTCTCTGCCCCCCGGATCCTGACACAGAGCTCCTGAAACCCTTGTGATTTCCTGGGTGATAGGAGTGTCTTTTGTGCCAATGAAGCGACTCAGGTGGGCTCCTTGATGAGAGCTGGTCACTGGAAAGACCAAGCCATGATTAGAAGTTTAGAATTTTCAGCCGCACAGCCCTCTGCCCCCATTCTCAGAGAAGGGAGGAGGGATGCAAACAGAGTTAATGATTGGTCATGCCTACGTGATGAAGGCTCCATAAAATCCCCAAAATATGGGGTTTGGAGAGCTTCTGGATTGGTGAGCATGGGGAGGTGCTAGGAGAGTGGTGAGCCTGGACAGGGCATGAAAGCTCCGTGTCCCTTCCCACATGCCTTGTTGCCCTGCACATCTCTTCCATCTGGATGCTCATCTGTATCCTTTATCATATCCTTCAGTAAACTGGTAAACGTAAGTGTTTCTCTGAGTTCTGTGAGCTGCTGTAGCAAAATAATCGAACCCAAGGAGGGTGTCGTTGGACCCTCCAATCTAAAGCCAGTTGGTCAGAAGCACAGGTGACAGCCTGGGCTTGCAACTGGCATTTGAAGTGTGTGCATGGGGGACAATCATGTGGGACTGAGTCCTTAACCTGTAGGATCTAATGCTATCTTCAGGTAGGAGGGGTTCAGAAGTGAGTTAAGTTGTAGGATACCCAGCTGGTGTTGCAGAGAATCGCTTGTTGAGGAGGAAAAACATATTGGTGACCAGAAGTGTCAGAAGTGAAGTGTCTGTGTGAGCGTGGCATTAGTGTGAGAGTAAAGGGGACACACGGGAAACAAATACACAGTAAGAAAGAACTGGGTTTTTCCCACACAGGTGGGAAGTTGAGTTTTCCCTTTACACTGGTGAAGCTTCAACTCAAACCCAGGACTCCCTCTTCTGTCTGCCATGTCCCCTCTCATTCCAAGGCTTGCCCTTATAGTCCTTAAATAACCAGCTCTTTACTGTTTGTTGGTAAGGCTGTGTTTATATTTCTGTCTGTTTTGGACTCGATTTCTGCCAAAAGTTACCCTTCTATCCCTTCCTCCCACCATGGGTGAGCTGTATTATATCTGATTAATGAACTGTTTGCAGGGAGAACAGAGGGTGGTGGTTGTGCTGGGGTGAGGAATTCTGTAATATCCAGGATAAATCGTGAGGCATAAAAGCTGAAAAGGGCATTGAGAAAATACAACAAATTAATTCATTAAAATAACAACTTGTCTCCTATTTTGATTGTTTCAATTGCACAATCAAAGATTTGTTAAGTCTCAGCATATTTTTACATCGGTTTAAACCACTACCCTTATTCTGATTATTAAAATAAAATGTAAGGGACTTACCCGGTGGCACAGTGGTTAAGAATCTGCCTGCCAATGCAGGGGACATGGGTTCGAGCCCTGGCCCGGGAAGATCCCACATGCCGCGGAGCAACTAAGTTCGTGTACCACAACTACTGAGCCCGTGTGCCTAGAGCCCGTGCTCCGCAACAAGACAAGCCACTGCAATGAGAAGCCTGCGTACCACAACGAACAGTAGACCCTGCTTCCCGCAACTAGAGAAAAGCCCTCGTGCAAAAATGAAGACCACATAAGCCAAAAATAAATAAATTTTAAAAATCGATTTAAAAAAAATGTAAGGAAATTCCCTGGTGGTCCAGTGGTTAGGACTCTGCACTTTCACTGCCAAGGGCCTGGGTTCAATCCCTGGTCAGGGATTTAAGATTGGCAAAAAAGACAAAAACAAAAAAAACCCAGGTAAATGGACAATGATAGAAACTCCGTATTCTGAGACAAAAGCAAATTTTGTGTCAGTTAAGAATGTATTTAGCTGCAAGTAACAGAAAACTCAACCAGTAGGACAGTCATTTTTTACAATACGTTAAGTGTGAGTATACGCAGTTTCAGTATTGGTTCAGAATATAAATGATGTCTGGGTTGAAAATGTGGTCTCAGTAGGTGCCACTGCTCCACGCCTCATGACCTCACATGACCTGTCCAAAGGCAGGAGACACATGGAGGCCCGGCAATGAGTAGTCTACTTGTGAATCTCTTTCCTTTTAACAGGAAAGAAACATCTTTCCCAGAAGCCTCTAGGGGGTGTTCTGTTACCTCTCATCGGCCACAAGAAAGCCAACCTTAGCTGCAGAGATAGCGAGGAAAGCCTATTTGCTGGGAGGTGGGCAAGGATGAAGGGATTGGGCGTGCTGCTGACTGGCAGCTGTGGTGCCTACCATGTACTGGTTATGCTAGCAGAATCCCCGTGGCACTCATCTTTCCATACATGCTAATTTTGTTCTACTGTGAGCGGCTGAGGGCTTCCTCTTGCCTGCAAGTTGGCAATTCCTTGGTGCTGGGGAGTTACACCTCTGAGAGCAAATTGGACATGGACATTGGGGATGGAGGACTCATGCCCCAGCTCCGTTGCGCTTGAGTGGGACAACCCTAAGACATATGTCATATCAGTTCCCAGTGGTTTCCAGTGGGATTGAGCTCCCGTTGCCCACAGAGGTAACTTGTTTGTCTGTGCACTCCGAATTTGCTTCTTTGCCTTCTCTGTCTTGCTTCTCGACCCTCGCACTGGTATTTCCTGAGACCATCTTCCAAAGAAACCACTTGTATTCAAGCCTTGCTTTTGAATTAGCTTCCAGGGGGAATCCGGTCTAAGATACTAGCTATGTGAACCTCCTCAACTTCAGTTCTGCTAACTGTAGAAAGGAGATAATAATCTCCACTCGGGTAACCACTTGTGAGGGTCAATGACAAAACATATGTGAAAATACATTGTGAACTATAAAGCATTAAATGGACACAGGGATAATGTGGGATGGAAAACACAACGTGTTTTTCACCCAAGCCCTCAGTTTAGATTCCATTTCTGTAATTTCACCCAAACTTGCCAAGGACTGAGTCTTTGGGCAGAGATCCCTTCCTTTGACAGGTAAAGGAAGTGTAATTGCTAAAGTGGTACTTCCCCTCAATCTCAGCTGAGAGCCTTGCTTTTATGCCTGTTACTGCACGAGGATTCCAGTTAGCTCTTACGCTTTAGAGATGCGGGGGTTGGTGATAAAATGGTCTTCACAGTTGCATTACAGTTCTCAATATTCAGTATGTTGACAAAGATAAACAGTTAATTCTCTGTCACAGGTACTCAACTGGAAATCTGTTGGGACTGCCTCAAAAAACTTTACCCTTGGTTTCATTTCTCCACGGGGGAAAAGAGGGCATCTTGATGCATTGAATACAATCACCCTAATGAAGCCACGCTTTTAAAAATAAGAATCAAAGTCATCTATTTCCATGTAGTGGAAACCCTCATCCTTTTAAAAAAATATTTGTTTAATTGAAGTATAGTTGGTTTACAATACTGTGCTAGTTTCAGGTGTACACAAAGTGATTCAGTTATACATACATATATATTTTTTCCAATTTGCTTCCATTATAGGTCATTGCAAGATATTGAATATAGTTCCCTGTGCTACAGAGTACTCATAAAGGTGAGGGCCATGGTCCTTTCAGGGTAGGGTTGAGGTAAATGTACTCTATATGACCATCCATGCTGTGACCCCCATCAGTCTGATTATATTAAACCCTAAAAGTCAAACCACTGCTGTTTGAATTTAAAGCTGAGACAGCAGGGCAACTTTGGTGATGTGAATACTACAGTGAAGAAGCCGCAGATACTAGAAAATCTATGTCAAGAGGAAGCACATCTCTATCTTCATGATACTGTGAAGTGTCACATAGACTTTCAGTGTTTTATAAATGTCAAATTTGATCCCAGAATTTTTACTTCTTATCATGGAACTTGGCCCCTGCTCCTTGGGGGTTAGTAGGCTGGGGAATGGGGAGATGGGGAGCTCCTTGTTAATTCTAGAAGTGGTTTTCTCCAAAAAGTGCTATCCAGGGGGTTTGGAAATGCTCCTTTGGGATATGGGATGGAAATATTAAAATGATCTTACTTTCTATATTTTTAATGACTATTTTATATATACTTAGGTTGTATATATTATATATACTTGGGTTGTATATAAATATAAAACACATGCATGTAATTTACAAACAAACACACCTATATTTGGGGTGCACCTTTAATTTTTACTACTAATAATAGACATTTCCTGGCCTAGAAGAGAGGTCCTTTTGGGAGATCACTGGCACCTCTAAGAATCTGATGAAAAATGAGGATGCCCTCTCCCCAGAACACTGCACATGGACACAGTTCTACAGATGGTTTGAGGGAGGTTCAGAGCTCCCCAAAGTCCAACTGTGGATCCCAGGGAAAGAGTTCTTGCTTCCAAATTTCCTCATCAGGAATTATTCCAGTGTGCCTTTAGGCCACTGTAACATCTGGTCACCCAGCAGGGCCCTCAGTTCAGGAACCTGCCAGCCGGCTCTGCAGAACCTCTCTGTTCATGCTTTTGCAGACTTCCCGAGACAAAAGTAAGGGACCCAAAATAATGGGTACTCTCTTGTCACCCATCTCAACAGGACAGCCCCAGGGAGCACAACCGTCCTTTCTATCCATCTCTTATTGTTCACAATTGTGTATGTACACACACACACACACACACACACACACACAGATTTATTATGTATTTTTCATGATTAAGCACAATCTTGCAGAAAATTTGGAGTTATAAAAATGTAAAAACCAGAAAAGTGAAAATACCCATAATCTCATCTTCCAGAGAAAACCACTGTTCGCATTTTGGCACGTGATCTTGCAGTGTCTTTTTCTCTGCGTGTTTGTACTTATGAAAAGATGATTTTAACAGCTTTCTTGAGGTATAATTGATGCCCAAAGTGACATCTATTTAATCTATGCAAGTTGATGAGTCTGGACTGATGCACACAGGGGATACCATGACCACATTCAAGGTAACAGATATGTCCATCACCTCCCAAAGTTTCCTTGTGTCGCTTTTTGTGTGTGTGTGTATTTTTAAATAAATTTATTTATTTATTTTCGCTGCATTAGGTCTTCGTTGCTGCGCGGGCTTTCTCTAGTTGTGGTGAGTGATCTTCTCATCGCGGTGGCTTCTCTTGTTGTGGAGCACGGGCTCTAGGAGCGCAGGCTTCAGTAGTTGCGGCACACAGGCTCAGTGCTTGTGGCTCACGGGCTCTAGAGCACAGGCTCAGTAGTTGTGGTGCACGGACTTTGTTCCTCTGCGGCATGTGGGATCTTCCCGGACCAGGGCTCGAGCCTGTGTCCCCTGCATTGGCAGGCGGATTCTCAACCACTGCACCACCAGGAAAGCCCTGTGTGTTTGTTTTTGTTTTGCGGTAAGAAGACTTAACATGAGATCCACCCTCCTAACAAGTTTTCAAGTGCACAAGGCAGTATTGCTAACGATGGGCAGGTTTCTCTTGAACAGGAATGAGGCAGGTAAATCACACTTTAGCCAAAAATCAATAAGCAGATGCATATATACTGAGGTTCCCAGGATCTTGAACGCAAGGGCAGAAATCTGGGCTCTTTTCTTTTCAGATGCTTTTGATTTACTCTCCAACTCTCTGTAAACCTCCCCTTCCCCTTGCTTTGTCCCTCTTTTCCTTTTCTGGCCTTCCTCTCTCCTTCCTCATTTATTCACCTTTCCAGGTTGGTTTTTTGGGCATCTACCTCTGATGGGTCACTGAGCTTGGTGCAGGGAGCAAGGTGGGCAACATTGACTCCTTTCTGTCCCTCCCTCCCATCCCCCGACTCATCCTGCCATCTCGTTTTTTTTCTTTTTTGTCCCGAGTCACTTTGTATCATTCCATGCCACCTGTAGGCTTTCCATTTTCTCCTTATAACTTACCCCTCTAGAAACATTCACATATTCGAGTGCCTTTTCTGACAGTCAGTATTCCATAGACTGTCAGCTCCACACAAGAAGCCTCTCTCTGCTGAATTTATGGCTTCGGCAAAGCCATTTCATAAAAAATGATTAATGATAATTAACATTTTAACTTCAGGCCATTTAATGGCACCCAACAAAGGGGTCAAGTGAAACGCATGGGTGTCATGTGTCAAATGTCACAGTGAAGGGGTGGAGCTGAACAGGAGCTGAGAGTCAGGTGAAGAGAGAGTGGGAAGAACTGCAGACAGGGCTTCCGCCTCCTTGCCGGGGCCTGTGGCCTCCTTGCCCACCGTCAAAGGGCTTCTGCCTTCACCCCACATTAGAAGTATCTCTCCTTCAGCTAGAATGTAGGTTGGAGTGTTTGGTTTTGCACAGAATGTAATAATAGCCCATGCCCTTCTGCCGCACGCGTTCAATGAACAGCATGTTGCACATTAAGGAAAGT
Source organism: Monodon monoceros (assembly GCF_005190385.1). Taxonomy (NCBI): domain Eukaryota; kingdom Metazoa; phylum Chordata; class Mammalia; order Artiodactyla; family Monodontidae; genus Monodon; species Monodon monoceros. The sequence continues at coordinate 29,132,355 of NW_021703766.1, forward strand.
CCGCTGGATGCCCAGCATTGAGGGACATCGTTTCTTTTTCTTTTTTTCTTTTTGTGCGGTACGTGGGCCTCTCACTGTTCTGGCCTCTCCCGTTGCGGAGCACAGGCTCCGGACGCGCAGGCTCAGCGGCCATGGCTCACGGGCCCAGCCGCTCCGCGGCATGTGGGATCCTCCCGGACCGGGGCACGAACCCGTGTCCCCTGCATCGGCAGGCCGACTCTCAACCACTGCGCCACCAGGGAAGCCCGGGACTTCGTTTCTTGAACATCCCAAGCTTGCTCACCCTACACCTGGCCTCTCACTCTCTGAAGTCTCTGAGCTGACCTCCTCCACGCCCATTCATCTGCACTTTCTTATTTCACTTCCTCCCCCCTAATCCAGGCTCCATCTCTGCTTCTCCCCCACGTATTACTCCCCCCACTCTTTTATAGCAAGTTTTTATTGGAGTGTAGTTGATTTACAATGTTGCATTAGTTTCATGTGTACAGCAAGGTGAATCAGTTATACATATATGTATATCCACTCCTTTTTAGATTCTTTTCCCATATAGGCCATTACAGAGTACGGCGTAGAGGTCCCTGTGCTATGCAGTAAGTTCTTATTAGTTATCTGTTTTATATATAGTGGTGTGTATATGTCAATCCCAATCTCCCAATTTATCCCTGCCCCCTCTTACCGCCTGGTAACCACAAGTTTGTTTTCTACATCTGTGACTCCATTTCTGCTTTGTAGATAACCCTCCCCTCTCTTCTCGCTCCCTGAAAGTTTACCCATCAGTGCTTGGGAAACCCCTCCCTGAGGGTGGCCTCATCCCGCTGCTCTGCCCTCATCCCACAGATGGGACCTAAACACCAACCACTACCAACAAAAAGTTAAGCATGGAGTGAGGCCAAGAACCAATGCATTTCAACAATGGAAGGTTGGAGTCCTCCTGGAAGGTAATGAGATGAATGATCAAGGACTAGGCAACATGGCAGACACTAGGTACTAGACCTGAAGCCCTGGGAGGTAGGAGCTTGGTGTTGAGATAATAGCTGGTAATGAACAGGAACACTCTCTTGGGTCAGTTCCCAAGAAGGAGAAAAGTGTGGTAGTGAAACAGTGCTTCCGTCCGAGGGTGACATCACACGCCCAGATCCCATCTTTGGGGAATGGCCCTTTGTCGACAGAATTGGGACCTCACAGTGGGGTGACACATGAGATACTCAGGACTGCAGTCTATATCATGATGATAGCAGGGACATGTATGGCAAGCTAAGGCAGTTTGTCACTTCCCTAGGGAGGCCAACTATAGTGGAGCAAGTTAATTCAGTCATAACCAACATTTATTGAGCATGTGTGTCAGCCCCCGAGCTATACACTTAACATTTCTCATCTGAGTTCATCCTCGCCATCACCCCACGAGCTAAGCTCAAGTTCTATCCCATTTTACTGACGAAGAAGCTGAGGTTCAGAGAGATTAAGGCAGTAGCTCACCATCACCGGGTACTAAGTGCCGGGGCCAGAATGTGAATCCAGCTTTCCCTGCCTCCTATATCTATGCTCTTCATCACACTGCCACGCCACCTCTTGACCGGCTGAGTGTGTCATGGTGGCCACAGGGGAAGGGCAGACATAAAGAGTGGGTAACCACACCATTTACACACCCCATTTAGTGGGGTGTGTTTAAGGAACAGGAGGAAAAAATAAGGAGTTTCCAGTGTAATAAAAAAAAATCCCCACTGTTAGGCCCAGTGACAGTCCCTTGATCGGCATCGTTCTGACCTTGCCTCGCGTGTCAATGTCAATAGCTGTTGTCACCAGTCAATGGGCCTCCCGTTTGGTGCTTAGAGATTCTCTTTATGCACTTAAAAGGCATCATTAGTACCAAGTGGCTATTAAAGCAGTCTTGCTGTTCAGAACGATTTTCTGAAGCAAATGCAGAGGAAACATGTTGAGGGTTGAAGTCATTAGCTGAGACCACAGAAGGACTGACCGTGGGCAATGGTGCCATTAATCTTGATAAGGGGAAGTGTGAGCAATTCATAAAATCTGCTGGATGAGGTTTCTCCCTAAATGGACACCCGAGAGAGTGACCCCGTGTCTTTGTTCCAGGTAAGAGGGACATGTGTGAACTGTGACATCGACTTGGTAGAATAAGCAGGGCAGGCAGGACTGCTGGGGGTGGGGACACAACAGTGATTTCAGGCTTCACTGGAGAGGCAGGGACCGCTGGTGCAGTAGTGGGAAAAGAAGTTGCAGCTGACATTTTACATAATGTATACTATGGACCGGGCACACAATTCTAATGCTTTATGTATTAACTGTTTAATCCTCACAACAGTCCAGTGAGGCAGGCACAGGCACTATTATCATTCCCATTTTAGAGATGAGGAAACTGAGGTCCAGACAGGTTATGCTACTTGCTTCAGGTTGCACAGCTAGTAAATGGCAGAGCTGGGATTCAGACCCTGGTAGTCTGGTTTCAGAGGCTGTGCTCTTACCACTTTGCTCTACAGCATGATCTTAGAGTGGAGGCACTCAGCCTCCTTCTGTCTTCCCTTGGAGGACAGCAAGGGCTTTGGAGTCACACAGACCTGGATTGGAACCCCAACTCTCCCATTTTCCAGATGGGCACCTTGGAAAAAGGACTCTGTTTCTTAAGACTCAGTTTCTTTGTTTACAGAGTGTTATGAAATCATATGCAGTGTCAGGCACTTCATGGCTCTTGAATATATGTCACTGCGTTCTTCTTCCACATTGAGGTTACAGACACATTGCCAGGGCAGGACATTTTAAAAATATATATTTATTTGGCAGCACTGGGCCTTAGTTGCGGCATGTGGGATCTTAGTTGCGGCATGTGGGATCTTAGTTGTGGCATGCGGGATCTACTTCCCCAACCAGGGATCAATCCCAGGCCCCCTGCACTGGGAGCATAGAGTTTTAACCACTGGACCACTAGGGAAGTCCCCAGGGCAGGACGTTGATGGGGGGATATGATGGGTAGCTAGATGCCTGCCCCAGCCAGCACCTCTGTGGCTAGGGGCTGGCCTGGACCATTGGTGAGAGAATCAGCACCCTTTTCTTGGTCACCTACTTCCTAACTGACCTTGTCCATCTTGAGTTCTGGGTTAGGGTCTGTTATGAACTAAATGATTATGGCCCTCCAGAAGTCCTATGTTGAAGCCCTAATCCCCAATGGGACTGTATTGGAAGACAGTGCCTGTGTGGAGGTGATAAAAGTCAAATGAGGTCATAAAGGTAGGACCCTGATCCAATAGGGTTGGTGCCCTTATAAGAAGAGGAAGAAACACCAGAGCTCTCTCTCTCCACCACGTGAGGACGCCATGAGAAGACTGCCATATGTGAGCCAAGAAGAAAGCTCTCATTAGGAACCAAACTGGCTGGCACCTTGATCTTAGACTTCCCAGCCTCTAGAACCGTGAGAGCATAAACGTCTGTTGTTTAAGCCACCCAGTCTGTGGTATTTTGCTACGGCAGCCCTAGCTGACTAAGACAGAACCCCAAGTCCACACGTTGAATGGGAGAGTAATAAAGTCTGGAACTGCATTCAGAACTGGGCCTTAAGCTATGATCTCAATTTGGGTAAAGATGACTACAAACTCTATGCTACGCCTCCCATTAAATGGTAGAGTTGAATTCCTCTCCTGTCTCTGAACAAGCTTAGTGACTCGCTTAACCAATGGAATACAGTGGAAGTGACATCCTGGGACTTCTGAGGATGGGTCATGAGAAACCTTGTGACTTCCACCCAGGCCTCTTGGAACACTTGCTCTCGAAACCTGGCTGCCATGATGTAAGGAAACTCAAGCAGCCCATGGCAAGGGTGGAAACCTCTGCAGGGGCTGGAACCCCACATCCTCCTTGGAAGTGGATCCTCCAGCTCCAGTCAAGATACCTCTTCTAATACCTCACGGACCAGAAACAAATCATTCGCACTGAACCCTGCCCAGATAGCAGATCTGTGAGCAAAATTAATGACTGTTGCTGTTTTGAGCCATTAAGTTTGAGGGTGACTTTTCCCTCTGCAATACATAACTGGAACACCAAGAAACACTCCCAAAGGGCTCTTACCCAGCTCAGGGCCACCTCTGAGCTGTCCCGGGGATGACTTGGCTCATGTGCCTAGGGTCTTCCACTCTGTGTACAGGCAGCTGGCATATGAGATGGGCAAGGCTCAAGGAGGTCTCCCTGGCTTGACACTGGCCTTTGATGTCCAGGATGACATCCATCTTTGGGCTCCTTTGTGAATGATGTGATAAACTATCGTATCTCATTTTACCCTGGGGAAAATGTGAAGTCCATAGACTCCAGGGAGAAACCACAGGCTTCTAGACTTTGTCTGCCAAGCCCCATCCCTTACTCCAACACCCTTCTAGAAAATAGTGGGGCTGGAAGGAGAAACAGCCTAGTTGTAGTTCACTGGTTCTAAACCTTGGCTGTACATTGGAATCACTTAGAAGCTTCAAAAATACTGCTGGGGCCCACCCCTAGAGATTAGATTTAATTGGTCTGAGGTACAGCTTGGAGGTTGGTATGGAAAATCAAAACAAAGGCAAACACCTCCCTGGCTGATTTGATGCACCACCAGCGTTGAGAACAAATACTCTAGACTCATCACCATTATCATTGTGGACATTACTGTTCTAAGGCAGGTTGTCTAAGACTTTAAATAAAGCCAAGTTGGAATTTGGAGACAGACCCAGGCAATGAGGGAAGACCTCAGTCTCTGATGATCTCTTCAATAATAATCACCCTTTACATTCATACAGATTAACTCACCAAACAGTCGAATGTGTACAAGCTGTGATGTGAGCTGGTCATGGCATTAAATAATGCTGAATCTCAGAGTGACACAAATGGTTCCCTCTTCAACTCTCTTTCAATCCTCTTATTCACAAAGGAGAAGCCTCCGTTGGTGCTAGTTTGTCTTTAACATCTCTCCAACTCTTGGCAAAAATTAGGGGTGTTGCTTTGCCACTGACCAACATTCAAGTAACACTGATCTATATCTTCATCTCCACGGCAGCTAGAGCAATTATGAAAGAGCTACATGGTTTAACATGATCCCCCCTACCAGGAGAAAGCTGAATCTCAGAGGCATTTGGTGACTTGCCCAAGGACTCAGGTCACTATTTCTCCACCCTCTCCAACTCAGTGTTTAATGAAAATCATGCCAACGGAGAGGGTCCTCCACCATATAACTGGGAGACAGCTGTTGGACTCCATTCTTACACTGATCTCAGAGGAAGGACCAAGCAAGTCCCACTGAGAGGATGAGGGGAAGAGGAGGCATAGAGGGTAGGACAAAGAAGAAGGAATCATGGGGAAGAGTAAGACTTGTTGGTTCAGTAAATTGATTTCAGAAGAGATGTGGAGAAAGAATTTGGTTCAAAAGAGAAAAAACTTTCTATTGCAGCCAAGGCTGCAACAGGAGACAGTGAGAGACCCATCCCCTCCATCACTTTTTTTTTTTTTTTTTTTTGCTTAGGATACAGTCTTCCCTTCCTGATGTTGGCTTTCCCCAAATATGTAGTGATTCTGGACTGCATGCTTGTGTTTGGGCACAGAATTCTCTTACATGCTGAAGTGCGGGGGACTCCAAAGATGCTTCCAAACCTGGAATCCTAGTTAGTCTTCAGACTGCTCGGACAGGCAAGTTCGTCTCCTAGGTCACCTCCTCCCCCTCCAATAACAACAAATCTTTGAGCTTCAGGATGGGGCGTGGGGAGCCGAACCAGATGAGGCGATTGCATGCCAATCCAGATTAAATCCTGGAGGAAATGTTTGCGCCTGTTACTGGGATGTGATTTATTCTTGGCCGACAGCAGGCATCCTAAGGTCTCAGGCTGAATTTAGGGTCTGACCACTTGAGGGTCAGCCACTGCTACTCAGATTAGAGGCCGATGAGGCCTCCTAGGGTGCTTGTCACACAAGCAGATCTTCCAGGCAACCTCCCAGTGGGATTCTTTAGTCATGGGCTGACTTTGATGGTGGAGATCCATGGGCTACATTTTGCCAAACACTGACCAGGGGTGTCTCAGACAGCCATGTCCCGGGGAAATGTGGGCAGTGGGATGGGGGGGTGCTCTCAGCCAGGATATGGGGGCAGGTCCAGGAGGCACCAGAAGTCCTTTTCCACTGGATATTCCTGAGAAGGAAGAAGGGCAACCTGGAGTTCCAGAGGCATGAGACAATAGACTCATAGACAGAGTATCAAAGACATAGGCTCTTATTCATAATGGAATAAAAGAATTTTAAAATAAGAGAATGCATTAACAGTAGAGCTTAGTGGTTTAGAACCAGTCCTACTTGGGGTTTGACTTCTTTACTTGCTAACTGGATAACTGACATCAAGTTATTTTACCTCTCTGAGCTTCTGTCTCCTCATTCGGTAGATGGACACACTAGTAAGTATAATATAATGGTCCCTGGGACCCTTGTGACGTATAAATGAGTCCGTGCATTTAAAGGACATGGAGTTGAGTCTGGCACGTGGTAAGGGCTCCAGAAGCTCTTATCATCATTACCAGGGTCATAGGATGTTTGAGTCAAAAGTGATCATAGAGATCATCTAGTGAGTCCAATGCCAATGTCTTGACTCCTGGCAGGAAAGGAATCAATAAAGGAAGAAGACACGTGTTGTGGCTCCCTTGGCTTAGCTTCTTCTCTCTACCCAGTCCTCTAATGGTTCTCCCCAGCTGAGGGAAGGAGCACGTGAGCCATCAAGGGAGTTTGGAGGGCCAGTCCTACAGTCTCTCCAAACCTGAGAAAGTCACCTTGCCTCCTTGACTGCCACTCACTTTGCAGGGCTCACAGGCCAGCTGTCTGCGGGCCCCAGCAGGCTCAGCTGAGGACGGCAGGGTGCATCCTCCCTCCCCTTGCTCTGGTGTTTAATCAAAACAGTATTCAAAATATGATTCTGGGAGATTAGATTGGGAGATTTGCAGGAGGATCTCAGTGGGGGCAGAGATGGTGGGAACAGATTGCCGCTGGGGGCCGGAGGCTGGGATAATCACAGGCTCAGACTCGCCATTCTCAGGCCTTCACCTGTGCTCCTGGAGCCCACCATCAGCTCCAGAGTGAACACTGAGAACCAGGATGAAGAACTACATCATCTCTGTACCTGACAGCTGGGGAAACTAAGAGAGGGGAAGGGGGCTGTCCACGGCCACATAGCAAGGTAGTAATGGGATTGAGGTGGTCAAGCCGTTTCCTGGGATTCGAGGCTACTCTTTTTGGCCCTTCTGACACGCCTCTGCCTCCAGCTAACCAGGCCCAAGGTCTTTGGAACAACCCTGGGCCGCAGGCTCCTGCTCTGGGCTGTGGTGGGGGAGAGGCTGGACCTCCTAGACAAGAGAGAGAGAACACCTCTAGAGGTCCTGCTTGATAGCTGGGCCTCCTTTCGCAAGGCTCAGTGTCCTATAAAGGCTGAATGGCTGGAGGCAGGGTGCAGGTAAACCCCCCGCCCACTACCATCCTCCACGCTTTATCCTAGGCCCACATGACCCCGGCTTAGGTGTGTCCCTTCTCTCTGGCCTTCACTTTCCCATCCGGAAATCTGACTCGACGTGATGCTAAGGGCCCCTCTCCTCTCCACTAAATGGTTAGCGGGAGCCCCGCTCCCAACTGGAGGCCAGAGGAACAAGCTTCCGCAGCCTCAACAGCCCCCCGAGGGGGTTACCTGGCCCCCTAGGAGGGGCTGGGGTCGAGAGCGCCTTGAAAGAAACCTCTAGCTAATGCGCTTTATTACAAGCGTTAATCCCACAAAGCCGACTGGAAATAATGTTTATCTTTTCGCAGTTTAATTTCCCGGACCCTAAGCCGCAGGTCAGTGAGGGCGACTGGAGTGTCCCTGGGGAGGCTGGGGGTGGGAGCAGCTGTCGCCCAGAAGCAAAACGAAAGCAGAGAGGTGGTTTCCCAACAGGAAGCTAGGGAGAGGGGCAGGAGCTAAAAGGGGCCTTGAACCCTCAATGGAGAGCTGGGTCCCTCTTCACCACCTTGAGCCAGTCCCTGCCCTCCCATCTGGCCTCAGTTTCCTCATCTGAGGAAGGGGTTTGTGCTTTTGTAATTCATTATCTCTGACTATTCTATAGAAAAAAAGGCAGGGTGGGGTAGGGGGAGGTGGCCTGTTCCCTTCGGTTTTTTTTTTAACCCCCTCTTTTCCTCTCTGCAGCCTTCAAGGTTGTTAAAATCTCCTCCCAAGGATGTGGATCCTTCCCGTCCCAGACTTCAGCGGCCCGTCAGCTGGCAGGGCGCTGGTCTGGAAGGCTGTCACTCAGCCACCTCCGGCCGGGCTGGAGCCCAGCAGTGGAGACACAGCTTCCCGAGGATCCAGCCCCTAGGCGCACACCCCAGCTGCCCTCCCTCCCGCCTTCCCGTCCGCATCAGCTGCCCGGACCTCCCCACTAGGGCGCTGTCCCGGGTTCGCCTCCGTCTCTCCTCGTGTGCAGCGGCGAACGCACTCGCTGGCTAAAGCCGAAGCCACTGCGTCGAGGACACGAACTCAGAGCCGGCAGCGGCATCTTTAAATGTCTCATCTCCGCCCCCGCGCTCCCCAGCCCTACTCCAGACGCTGCTAGCCAGGGGGGCAAAGACCCCTTCCTCGCCCGTCAGCTCCCATTGGTTGGCCTGTACCGGAAGTGTTTGCTGGCACTAGATTAAATGGAAAGAATGCGCCCTCTCGCCTCTTATCGACCCGGCAAGCTGTCACACTTGGCCGCTGGGGCAGAGGGGAGGAGCGCGGGGGTCCCAGCGGTGCGCCCAGGGACGGACAAGAGGATCCCCATCGCCCCTCCTCCCAGCAAACTTAAAGCCCAAGTACGAACCCGGAAACAAATGCAGCTTCCACACAAATATCCTGACGGCTCCACGCCGCCTCTTCCCCGCCCCCAGTGGCCGCCCCCCTCCCCAACTCCCAGGAATCGGCCGGGCGTCTGCCGGGCTCTGCGAGTTGGCTGGGGCCGCAGTTCGGTGGGCTAAGCCGCAGGCGCCGTGGCCTTGACCATTCCCTTGTCAGTTTCTCTCCCAGCTCTGAAAGGGACTGAAATCTGCATCCTGTCCCCAGAACCACATTTCATCCTCCCCTCCGCCCCGACCTTATCAGGCTCCCCTGTCGCAAAGAGGCCACACAGCTTGGGTTCGGTTGGATTATTTTGAAGCACACAAGGAGTGGGGAGGGGGAGAAGACCCACGTGGTCCTTAGGGGCCAAGTCAGCATTGAAGTTACAAAGTGAGGGTGATGGGAGTGAGCAGGAGCGGGAGTGGCTTCAGACCCTGAATCCAGAGGGGAGAGGGAGACTTGGATACTGAGTCCGTGCACGGTGCAGACTCGCCAAGCCTTCCCCCTTGACCTTCCCCAAGGTGCCCTGCCGCCTCCTCCGTGGGATCTGACAAAATGCACATCTGCCAGCCACTCCCAGCTCTGCGTGCGAGGAGGGCCGGTAGGAGGGTTTCTGTGTGTCTGTCTCTTAGGCAAAGTGAGAGCCCCAGACCCTGGGGAGGTCTCTCAGCTTCTTAGTGTGGAGGTGAGTTCCAAAAAGTAGGGCTTATTTCCAAGATTCTTCTGCAAATCGCAGCCATTGCGCTAACCTGCTGAGAGAGGAAAGGTTGATTAAAACCGGAGGGCCACTTGGTGGTGATTCCTAGGAAATCTGAGGTCAGTGGTGTCTCATCCAAAGGGAATCAAAGGTCTAGGGGCAATTTGCTTGCCAGAGGTAGCATTTGGACCCCGTTATGTGTAAATTCAAATAACAGTGTAACCCAATTTTCTAAGCCAGTAGCTAATTCTGAGAGAAATTACTTCAAAGAGCAGAATCTGACAGTAATTGCTGGAGGCTGCCAAATGCTTCGGGAATGTCCCTTTGTGGGGTGAAATTCCCTTCCACCAAACACAGCCAGAGAACCAGCCAGGGGCAGGAGACACTGATTGGCAGTCCTGCCCTGCTTGGGGGTGAGCTTTTGGTGGGGGGCGCGGGGCTTTCCAGGGACAGCACCCACCTGAGCGACGCCCATAGGGATTTAGTGGGTGGCACAGAGGGCTGCAAGCTGAACTTAAGCACTGGCCCTTCCCCTCAGACTTCCGGGAAAGCCCTGGTACGTGCCTAGCCCTGGCAAAGTCTTGGCACCGGAACAGCAGGAGCCAGCTGGCTTCCTCTGAAGGGCAGGCAGGGGACAAGGGTGGCTGTGCTGGAGAGGGTCATGGTGGTGCCCACCTGGCACATTGGCTGAACGTTGGAGAGATATTAGCTGTCCATCTCTTCAATGACTTTCTAAGGGTTTTCTAGGCAAGTTACTGTCTCATTCTGAGCTGAGTACTATTATTTGGTTTTAAGATTTGGTAACTAGAACTTTTATCTCTAAGCTTCTGTTTCAAGGAGTGCTGTGAGACAATCTTGCGCTAGGTCTGAACCTGGGCATGCTGGAGAGGCAGAGAGAGTGTGCAGCGGCTGGGCACCCGGGGCGGGGGATGGATGTATGTGTCGGGGGAAGGTGTCTTTTGGACAGACACTCCCAGCGCCGTTGGGGGCCCACTACCTTCTGCTCCCGACTGGTACTGGCACTGCACTGCCGGCGCCCTCCGCCGCGGGCGTGGCGCACAGTCCAGAGGCAGGCCCTGTTGGGCAAACGAGGGGTTTCCAAAGGCTTTGGCTACTCGGGAAGACTCTTCGCACGCGGAGTCTCTGGGGACCGCGGGTCGCGCGCCGGGGCCTGGAGGCTGTCCAGGAATCAGATGGCACTCAGGACTTCGTGGCCTGGACAGGTTTGGGGGTGCACCTTCGACGCCGCTGGCTGCCGCAGTGTGCGCCAGAGACCAGATGCGCGGTTTCTCGCTGCGCGGGTAGTGCATGGTCAAAGTGGGGCCTCCTGGCTCGGCCCGCAGGAAGTCGGTTTCTCCCGACCTGGGGGGCTCAGTGAACGAGAAGCGGGGTGCCGCCAGACTGCACTCCTTGCGCTCCGGCCGGGCCTCTCGAGTTGCGGCACACTGTACCGCCGGCAGCGACTGAGTGTCTCGATGGAGCTCAGCCAGCCTGTCCGTAGCTGTGGCCACTGCCTCCTCTTCATCCGCCTCCTCTTCCTCTTCTTCCTCCAGGTCTTCCAGGTCACTCAGCCCCCGAGCCTCCTGGCTAGCTGAAACGTCTGCGGGAAATCAGGAGCGAGTGAGAAAAGCCCCAGGCCCCAAGGGAAATCCTCGGGAGTGCCCATCCCTGAGAAGCTTTTAGCAAACGCGCTCTCCGCTCAGCGCATTCTCAGTGTAATTCACCAGGATGGCCACACCGCCTCCTACATTTGCCCCTGGGCTGCCGGCTGCGCAGCAGGAAAAGAATTCCCGCCCCTAGACCTGCCCCCACCCTTTGGAAGACTCCTCCCCTCCGATACCCCAAGGAAATGTCCACTTTTCGCTGCCTAAGACCTGGATCTCAGCTCCTCAGCCTTAAAAAAGCAAGGGAAAGTTTTTACCCAATTCCAACACCCACAGGTGGCTGGTGTGTATTACTTAATTGAGAAAATATTTACTGAGTACCAACTATGCTCCAGACATCATTTAGGCATTTAGGTATTAGGAACTTAGAGAATACAGCAGTGGATAAGACACTTTCTAGGGGAGTTGACATCCCTGAGGGGCTAAGTATGGCACATAAAGTAGGCTGACGTGATAGAGAATAACTTGGGAAGCTAGTTGGCGTGGGTGGCCAGGGAAGGCTTTTCGGAGGTGGCACTTTCAAGCAGAGAAGAAGCCGGCTCTGTAGGGAATTCCAGGCAGAGGGAACCACACAGGCAAAGGCCCTGAGGCATGCAGGGGCTGCACATGCAAGGGTAAGCAAGGGGGTGCCTTCCTAAAAGCTACCCCACGGGGTGGTTGTGAAAAGCCAATTAAACTGCTTGATGGCTGGAAACCCACGCAGGTTGGGGCAGTGAACATTCAGTACCTTTGGTGTCACCATTTAGGCAGCCCAGCAATTCCTCTGCTCCACCCTCCTCCTTCCTCTCCTCCCCGCCTTTGTTCTTGGGCGCCCAAGTCATCTTGTTCTCTTTCTTGAGGCGCCGGCGCGCGTTGGCGAACCAGGTGGACACCTGGGTGAGGGTCATCTTGGTGATGATGGCCAGCATGATCTTCTCGCCCTTGGTGGGGTAGGGGTTCTTGCGGTGCTCGTTGAGCCAGGCCTTGAGTGTGCTAGTGGTCTCCCGGGTGGCGTTCTTTCTGCGCCCAGAGCCACCCAACTCCACCGATCCGTACCTGGGGGAGAACTTGACTCACAGTTCTGGGGTGAGGAACCTGGGGCTGCAGTCAGGAGACTGTTTACGTCCTGGAAGTGAGGTTCTGCTCCCCATCCTAGCACACATCCCCCCATGCTCTGTGGATTGGTCCTACCTTGGCCCGGAAGGGGGGAAAGGACTTGAGATGCCAGCCGCCAATGCCCCATGCCTTACCGGTCATACTGGTACTGCCCCAGGCTCTGCTCATAGGGATAATAGGCCGCTGGTTGCGCCAGGCCGGGTGTAAAGTTCCCTGCAGCCTCCTTAAATTCATACTGTGGATTCTGGTGGGGGAGGAAGGAAGAATTCAGCACTACATCTGGGGAGGAAGAGGGGTGGGGAGTTGCTGAGGGTGTGAACTCTGGAGTCAAGTCTGGTTCCAATTGCAGTACCACCACTCGCATTGGCTGTGTGATCTTGGGCACAGTTGTTTAACCCCTCTATGCCTCAGTTTCCCCTTGGTAAAATGGGATAACAATAATGCCTAGAGGTTATTGAAGAAGAACGCTTGACAGAGTTCCTGGTGCAGAATAAGCGATAGTTAAATATTAGCTGTTAAGATTACTGTTACTACTTGTCCCCCCCAGCCCCTCCCCCCTCCCACCAGCTGGGGAACTTTCTTTACTCCCCTTCCAGAGCTATTCCCTGACCCTTTCTATCTCTGTGACTTTGGGTAAGGTTATTCGGGCCCTTCTGCACCTCAGTTTCCTCATGTGTACCCTGAGCCTAGTGATGACTTATTTACCTCACGCAATTAATAGAGGTACAGGACGGACTCCTGTAAACTGTAAAGATGTTTTTTTTCTTTATATACAGTCCTAACCTTTTCCTTTCCTCGGAGTTGTGAGTCCTTCCTAGATGGAGACATCACACTGGATTTCGCCCCTGCCGCTCCTGCCCCCAGGAGGGTAGGTTTTGACGCACAGACCCAGGCTCCACCCCAGCTACTCACCAGCGCCCCGTACAGCGTGGGCGGCTCCGGGCTGTAGGGCAGGTAGCCTGCGTAGCTCTGGGCAGCTGCAGCGGCCGAGTAGGGAGCTCCATAGATGCCCAAGGCCGCGCCCAGCTCGGGCCTCGCGCTGCCCAGCAGCCGACTGTCGTAGGGTGCGAAGCAGAGCGCGGCCGCCGGGGTGGAGCCTGAGGCCACATCTGGGACCGAGCGCGGGGCGGATTCGCAGCAAGTGGCGTTGGAACTTGCAGACACCAGAAACTACGGGGGCGAGAGAGGGGGCACCGGAGGTCAGAGACCGGCGCCTCGGGCTGGCGGGAGCCAGCGGCGGAACTGCCAGATCGTTCCTTCATTCAATATAAACTAAATGCCACCTTGTGCTGTGCTGAGCGTTCTGCTGAGGACTGGGACAGGAATTGTCCGTAGACGCAATTTACCCAAACTGCCTTTATAAATACCCCTAAACCTTTGCTAAACTCCAGAGTTCCAGGGGCTCCGGGTCATGAGAAGGTTCTAAAACCCAAATCACAGAAGCCAACCTCGGCCAGTTCCCTCGCGAGCCCTCCCTCCCCGGAGTCACAGGATCCTGCAAAGGCCGAACTTGAAGGTAGGCTTAGAGACCACGTCTCACTCCTGCTCCCATTTTATAGATAGGGAGTGAGGGCTAGAGAGAGTCGGAGGCTTATCCTAGATCACAAAGCGGGGCAGAGGTCAAGTGGGACTAGTCCTCTGGCACTCTGCGGAGAACTGAACAGGGCTGGGCTCTCCAGAATTTCCCCAGGAAACCCTGTCACTGTACAGTACCCACCCAGGTCTGGAAAAATCGAAGGAACCAGAAGCAGAGCGCTTGGACCTGCCCATGGAAAGGGAAGAAAAAGAACAGAGGACAACAAACGAACAAGCCCAGAAAAACAGTGAGATGGACAGGGCTCTGGACTGGAAGTCTGAGACTCTCCTGGCCACCTCGGATATCTGTACAAGATTCCCGAGATCCCACCCACCTCACGGAGCTCGTGGCCAGAGTGCCCAAGTTTCGGATCCCACGATTTTCCAGCTTACGCTGGGGGAGTTGAACGTTCTCAGCCAGGGATTGGGGCTGCCAGAGGGGTCGGTGGTGCATTACCCAGGTGCCCGCTCTCTGACTTCCCCGGGGACTCGTGTGAGAGGGGGGCGTTTACGAGCGGGCTCCTGCGCTAGGCGCTCCCTCCTTCCAGCCCGCCCCCATCCCCCAAGGGGGCGGCTCTTACCTGGGAAGCGCTGCCATAAGGGTGTCCAAAGTGCGGGAAGGACATGGTGGCTGTCCGTGACCCACCTCCCTCTTCTCTTGCGAGTTCCCGCCTCTGCCTCGCGGTTCTGCGCCTCCAGCCGTCCGCGGCCTCGGTTCCTTACACGGTTGCCGGTGCCCAGCGCCGGGTCCTCCGCCCGCTTGGCGCGACTGGAGGCAGAGCCGAAGGCAGCCCGGCTGCCGAGCCCTGCGCTCCAGAAGGCTCCCCTCCGGCCCGCGTGGTCCGGAAGACAGAAGGGCCCATGGATGGGCAGGGGAAAGGAGAGGATGCGGGTTCCCAAAAGCGCGCGGTGGCGAGGCAAGGTGAGGCGCGGCGCGGGGCCGTGCAGCTCCCGTGGTGCCCCAGTCCAAGGTGGCCAGAGGCTCAATGTGACGTCACGGTAATCCCGGGCTGCCAGGCGGGCCCCCGAGCCCTGGGGCCCCGGGCCACCAAGCCTGCCAAGCGCAGCCAGCCCGTGCGCGCGCGCGCACCCACCACACTCACACTTGTTCCGGGAGGTTTGTGCAGCTGGTGAGGAAAGTCAAAGACCCTGACCCTCTCTGCCTGGCGCAGAATCCTACCGTTTTCGCCTTAAACTCACGCGCGCGCGCACGTACAATCTCACCAAATTACCCGGGAGAAGTAGCAGAAACGCCTCCCACTGTGCAGCGCAGGCCCCGGGCGCAGCGCGTTTACCTCCTCCCCTGCGGCCCGGAGGAGGAGAGAAGCACCGGGCAGCGAGGGAGGAGAGAATACAAAAGAAGAGACAGGAGAAACTACAGGAGGAAAGCGGGGGAGAAAGGCTAGAGGGAGAAGGAGGAGGGGAGAGGAGAGAGATGAGGAGTCTAACTGAATAGAGGCGCGCGGGGGAGGGGAGGAAACAGGGGTGGGCGAAGGCTGGGCGGAGGTTGAAAGCTGGCAGGTGGAGGAGAGCAGAAGCTCGGGGGAGAAGCCTCCAGCCCGGCCCCCCCACCCCGCCCCTCCGCTGCAGGAAAGTTTGTTCGCGCCACAGGCCCCGAGCTCGTTGGGGCAGCGCTGGGCAGCGTCAGTGGATCCCACTGTTCCGGCCGTCTTTGTCCTCGGGGACCTGGCTCCCCGCCCCAGTCTCCCTAGGACTCTAGCTCGATGCAGGCTCTCCATGCCCGGGGCTTTGCCAGGGCCTTGACCCCGGGGCTTCTCTGCGGCTTTCAGGCCCTCCAATAGGCCGAATAGCGCCCCCTCGAGGTCAAGGTTCAGATCCCCCCTTCGGACTCCGCCAGGAAAGGCGCCAAGTCTGACCCCTGGCATCTGCAGGCCACGGGCTGAGACTCCTGGGCGTCTCCTCCGAAGCCGAGACTTGGCTGCCTCGTGCGCACGGCGAACTGTGTCCACGGGGGAGCGGGGAGCCGCAGGAAGGCGCTGGGGCCGAGCTGCAGCCGCCGCGCTCCGCTGGGGGTGGCGCTGGCGAGCCGCGGTTCAGCCCGCGGGGAGGGCGGCCCATTCCCTGCGCTCCGCTGGGACGCCTGGCTGGGCCTAGCGGTCTGACCACCCCCTCCATCCCAGGGGCTCTCAAAAGGGCACCGATGGGCGGACGAGCTCGTTGGTGCCTGGGAGGGGGCCGTGTCCTCCAGGCCTGGCTCCCAGGCAAGCGGCCGCCAGTTTGCAAGCACCGTAGATCCTGCACTCCCAAAGGCTCAATCCCCAGGCCTGGAGCCTCCCCGCTGAGGGCCTCTAACCTGCGACGTCTGGGGGCGTAAAGGGGCTGCCGGCCTGGTGGTGGTGGTGGGTGGCGTTTCGGGGGATGCTACCGGGATCGAATGCCTCGCCTTTCGTTCACGGGGTCACCGCGCTTTACAGTTTACAAAAACGTTACCCCCAGGCCCTCTCCGGAGGAATCGGGGCGGCGGGGTTGGTTCAAGGGCCCGGCTTTATTTTCTAGTTGAAACGCAAGAACGTGTGGCGCAGAGGTTAGGAACAACCCGTATCTCTGCCCTGGGTTCTGGCGAGGCAAGGAGGAAGCCCAGGGGACGGACAAGGTTTGGGGCCCTGGTCCGGAATCCCTGGCCGCGAGCTTTCCTTCGGCACCTTTCAGAGAAGACGGGTAGGCCCGGAAGCCAGCGACGTCTTTAGAAGGACATCGGCTTCTTTTTTCTTTACATATTCTGCAGAACGCGCACCGAGCTTGGATAAGTGCAAACCGAAGACTCCTCCGCCTAAGAGATTATTAACATGAGGACAAGCTCCATTCTAAATACGAACAAACCCAGCGAGGTTTCCTGGCTGCTGCTACAGTGTCGTTACCTTGGAGAAACCTTGCGTTCAACCCGGGAAACTCCTAGTTAGAAAAAGAATTATAGTTATCGCCGGATTGATTTAGTGATAAAAATTCACCGTAATAGATAAGATCCCTCGATTTTTCAAAATGCACTTTGGAGCCATCTACACGTTTGCAGCTTGGATACATCTAAGCTATTTTTTAAACGTAAGAATTGGAGAGAATTCATTAAATTAGTCCCTTGGGGAAGGTTACTGCTAATTAATTAATTGCAAACATTTCCAGAGGGAAGGTATGTCAATTGTAAAGTAATAAAATTAGGTAGTTGAAATACTTACTCAGCAGCTTTGATTGCCCATTCGTTCCTAAGCAGATTTTTTTTTTTTATGACAGAAAAATGGGGAGGGTGGTGAAGAAAAAGCATTAGTTCTGTCCCCTGGCAACCTGATTGCAAAGGAGAAACTACCATATAGAATTTATTGATTTTCATCTGATTTATAAGACCTCTGCGGTATCAATGCTGTGTGCAGGGCCTCCAGGCCTACCTCTTGTCTTTGCTCTCCAGGATTCGAGAAAAGCAACACGATTTTTCAAAAGAGAAAGAAAAGAGGAGGAAGAACAGTGGTGAAGTGAATTGGGAGGTGAGACTCTGAAGATGCTTCAGCATTTTTTCTTCATCTGCAGAAAAGAAAACAAACAAAAGAGCAGGTTTTCTGTTAAGGCATCTTTCTATTGTGTCCAAAGTTGCTTTAAGGTATCAGGATGTCTTGGGGAGGAAGGCTGCAATTTCCAGGCATGGGAGACCTTGATTTAACATTTCTTTCCTGGGGAGAGGCTGCACCCAAAGCAAACCTACCTGGTGCCGCTGACGTTTGATTGTCACCACCTTAAAAAGAGGTCTATGTTCCCTAAAAAGGGGTCCTATGAAGTGTGCCTTTTCCCATTATTTTGGGGCCCTCATTACAAAACCAAACCATCAGGTTCAACCAGTATCAACCTCTGACTGGCAGAAACCTCAGGTGAAAAGAAGTCTTTCCTGGAAAGTGCTTCAGGGAAGCTGCCGTGGAATTTGCTCTTGTCCTCCTGACTGTCGACAGACATTCACCTCTGCAGCCAAAGTGCTCTGAGCTTCTCCACCGTGCTGGCTTTTCATTGCTTATTCAGCGCCGTCTAATTTAGTTTGGGGAAAAATGCCCAATTGTCTATGTGTACGCATTGAATTTTACTGAAGCAAGTAAATAAGCCTCTGAAATACAGACCCTCCCAGTTACATTTAAGGGAGTCATTCCACCTAAAATGTTTTACACAGATGATACAGATTCTTTTGTTGTATTATGCCACATGCCCTGATAGTTCCTCTAGCTGCTCATTAAAACAAAGTCAACAGTCAAAGGCCTATTTGGAGGAGGGAGAGCGCTAATCCACATCGTTTATTTGAAGTTCACGTTGCTTTGCTTGAAATGCACTGAAGGTCCTGAGCAGGCAGAGTAAAGGATGTGTCTTGACAGTAAACCTGAGTGCAGGTACCATACACGCAAAAAATCACATTGCACTATTTTGAGTTAAACAGCCATGATTTCCTAATGATTTAGAAAGACAGCACATTTTACAGGGAGGGGATGATCACTCCAAAATGCCCCAAATCAACTTCAAATGCCTCAAGTCATAGATGGAATGCGTAAGTATATGGATAAAATAACACCGATGAAAATGTGCTAAATTATATTTTTTAAGTATGAGATTTTTAGTGACTGTTTTTGAACTGGGAAGAATGAAATTTCCTCAAATCTATGCATGAATGAACAAGTGCATCTGGACAGAAGCATCTATAATTTATACTGATCAGTCACCGCAGGTCTCCCCGAGTAAAACCGAAATGAACACTAATTGTTTTGACGGAAGTAGTGTGCGTGGCATCTGATTGTGAAACACAGCGAGCCCCTTGCCTGAATACATATTGTCAGCAGCGACTCTGGCATCAGGAGGGGAAAATAAAAAGGCAATAATTCCCAGATGAGGGTGTTGATGTTGCTTGTCAGGAAGGTGGCAAAGAGAAAGAAAGAATGAACTTCCGGTTAAAGTAAAAAACGAGACAATGCAGCGATCCTGGTGCGTCAGTGAGCCAGGTACAAACCTGGGCTTAGAGTTAAAAATCATAGCTTTTGCTATGTGGTATTCTTTTGCATTTGTAGCATGCTTGGGGGCCATCCTAAACACCCCTGCTTTACCTTACTTAAGGTTCATGATAAGGAAACTGGAGAGGTGGGAAGCAAATCTAAGATTACATAACCCAATAGATGAGAGAGGAGGAACCAGAATTCAGACCTCCCCACTTTGGGTCTTTCCACAAGACCTTATTTCAAACATACATAAAGCCAGATACAGCTGGAGATGTCGTGCCCTGGGATATCACCGTGTAATTTAGCAGAGAAAATATCTAAAGAGATGCTGCAGTAAGCACACGAGTTCAGGGTCTCTACTGTATGCTTTTATATCAACTTGTATTATGAAAGAGCTTCTGTAATACTTTGGGAGTTTTAGAAATTTGATGATGGTCATTAATTAAAGTAGAAAACAGCAAACAGACCCAGCTGTGATGGATAAGAATATTTAAAAAAAGCTAAAACAACACAAAACCAGCCACAACAAAAAACCTCTGAAAAATTCAGCCAAGATTATGTCTATATATCTATGACAGTTTATAAAACAATGAATGGAATTTGGTTAGTGACTATTTTCAGAAAGCTATACATATATATGACTGTATATATATAGTCACTAACCAAATTATATATATTTATATATATATTTATGTACATATTTTTAATCTTTGTTTTTGCATCAGTAGACTGGGGGAGGGGGTTGGTGCATTAACTTCTCACTTACAAAGCAGGTTTTATGTATAGAAATTCTTGATTATTTTTATCTTCTGGATGGTGATATCTTTCTAATGATAAGCTCAAGGCATCTCAAGGAATTAAAATTGAAAGTTAATGACAGATGTATGGATTTGAAGGCCAGGGAACAGCTTTTGAAGCCAAAGTCTTTGGGAAACAAAAATGCATGTAAAAAATAAAGACCTGAAAGAAGCCACAAAAAAGGACTTGCTAGGATAAGATGCCACGTCTTTTTTCCCCTGTGCGACAGGGCCTAGGAGCGGTCTTGAGTGTACACTTAGAGGACAGAGTCATGGCTTAGACAAGTGGGAAAGCGAGCTGATTTGGTGCCGGCTCTGACTCTAGCCAGGGACTGTGCGTTTTTGCATACAGCAATCTAACTGGACCGTTGCTAACTGGCAATTTTTAAAGATGCTATTTTGTCATTGTTCTTCCCAAACGAGTTCACTGTCATAGACTTTAAGGCTTCAATTAAAATATGAGCAGCTTCGGGGCTTCCCTGGTGGCGCAGTGGTTGAGAGTCCGCCTGCCGAGGCAGGGGACACGGGTTCGTGCCCCGGTCCGGGAAGATCCCACATGCCGCGGAGCAGCTGGGCCCGTGAGCCATGGCTGCTGGGCCTGCGCGTCCGGAGCCTGTGCTCCGCAACGGGAGAGGCCACAACAATAAGAGGCCCACGTCCTGCAAAAAAAAAAAAAAAAAAAAAAATATATATATATATATATATATATATATGTATGAGCAGCTTCAAGCCGTATGCATATTGTCTGACGAGCTGCATCCTGCTGGTATTCTCTTTCACTGCGGCATCTCCTACTTTTAAAGCTGAGCGTTAGAACAGGCCAGGAGCCTTCTGTTTTTGTGCCACCTGGAGCCCACTGCTTTAGGGAAGCTGGGACCATTTGTGATGTCACGTGCTGGCCAGAGTAATTTATGACAAATCTTCACAAATCAATAAAAATACGGGAAGTATATCATTTCTAAAGGGGGGGGGAAGAGAAACACATGAGACATGCCCCTTAAGGGCATAGCCATTCTAATACCTGCATGTCTGCTTGGGTCTGCAATTAAAAACATTCTGATAATAAATCTCCTTGCAGTCTCTTTTAATGCTTTTAACTTTCCTGAAGGTTCAAATTGGTATCCCAAAAATGTGCCAGGACCGTCACAAGGTGTTTTATAGACTCATAAATAAATACGGCAATTAATCTCTGCTATATTTCTTTCATATTTGATGACGATTTATTATGGCATTCACCCATTCGGTGTACAAAAACTCTAATGCACTTAAAATCGGATTTCAAACCAAACATTTTATGGGAAAATATAGTATTGATCATCCATTTAAAGATATCATGAAGGTGATTCATAACCTGCTGTAAGATCTCATGAGAATCTTACAAATGAGTGGGGTGGTGGAATCGTCTATTCATAAAACCAGAGCTGTTGGATCTGTTCCTCTAGTTTTCTTCATCTATCTTTGAGCTTTCCAGCACTGATTGCTTTCATAAGTTGCTGTTTTATAAGAAAAATCCTTTTCCATGACATTTTTCATAGTGACAGAGGTTGTGGGATTTCTCAGTGAGTATTTTCTCGTGCGATTTTCTCTCAAAATTCTGTCTGCAGGAAGAGTTTCAGGGGGTAATAGAAGATGTTTCTGTTACTTGGAGTCAAAACCAGCCCCCATGACACTTACGTGTAATTGACAGATGGTGGTGGTTCTAAGCAATCTTGAGCCCCTGTTAGTCTGCAGTCCTCCCATGCTATGAATGCTTGAATATGTTTTGTGCACACACAGTCCGGGTGAGAATATAAGAAAATCCCGGTGCTGGTCTTTCTCTTCAACTAGCACCTGGCCCGTCTGGGAAGAACAGCCCATATCATTCATTCAATGGATATTTACTGAGTGTCTACTGAATGCTGGGCATGGTTCAAGGAGGTGAGGATTCAACACTAAACGAAACAGGTTCCTGCCCTCATGCACGCTGCATTTGAATGAGTTAAATATTCTAGCATCATCGTGAAATCACTTATCTAGCACCATAATAATTTGGGAAAGCGGCTTAATGTTTACTGAATGCTCACAAGACTCTAGGCGTGAGGTTAAGCACTTTTTATGTCACCCTTCCTTCATCCCTTCACTAAGCATTCACTGAGCGCTTGTTATTTAAGAGCACGGACTTAGGGGCTGCGGATTTAGTGCAGTGAGACAATGAAAATCTCTGTCCCCGTGGGGTTTACAGTTGAGCTATAATGTATACCTGAAATTAGATATCATTTGTTTTGTTTTACAGAAGTTTGAGCCTAAGAGAGCTTAACTTGCCCAGTGTAATAGAGCTAGTTCTGAAAATCTGGGGCTTGAACTGAAGCTGTTGGCCTTAAAGTCTGGGGAAAATAACATTTCCAATTAAATGCTTAATTGTTGAGATGATGTGGTTTCAAGAAATAACCACCTCACCTAATAAACAAATGATCTGAACTGCTGCTATGTTCTTTTTTTATAGCAGGTGGTTGGCTTTCCCTACGTTTTTAAGTCTATGTAATACCAAATATCTGTGTAGAAATGAAAAAAAATGGAGCAGCTAAATGGATATTTTGATCCTGTTGACGCCAGCACCTTGGATTCTCAGCAGATATTTTTTACGTTTGCCTTTGACTGAAGACTAGGGCCATATATAATGTCTAAATGGCTAGGAAAATACGTCTCTTATAAATATTGGCTGATGGGCGTAGGGGAGGGAGCAATACAGAGCTGGAATTTTAGGGCACCTATGACTCAGTTGCTTCAAATCTACCCATATTACATGGGTATTACATTACCCATATTACCTGTATTACAGGTTCATAAGTTGCTTTCTTCCGTTCTCCCAGTCACTCTGGAGGTTAAATAGGGGAGGTTTTCTTATCCTCTTTTCATAGATGAGCAACTGGGGTTCAGAGGGATTAAGCCTCTGGTTCAGGTCACATAACCGATTAGCATTTGAGACAACCCAGGAACCAACGGGTCTCTGAATTGATGCTTGTTCCTCTCAGGGGTTCTAGCACCTTTTGCAAGAAAGCATGAAGTCTGACCTTGGATTTCTATACAGGCTTTGGGAGGTAGCCTGGCAGCTCTTCCCATCTCTGCGAAGGCGGTACCTTGCTCTTTCATTTGGGTTTTGCTATATCAGATTTCCCCTGGCAGTTTTAAAGCCACACATGCTTCTGCTTTCTGATTGTTCAGGTTTATTCTCATAGAGAGCTCAAAAGAGAAAGTTTGCACTGTTCATAGTAATCACACAGGCACGGCGCCGAGTATGAGGCATTTAATCAACAGTAATAAATCCACCAACAGGACCTTGGGTCTCCTCACCTGCATTTCTGAAACCCGCTGCCCCAAAGCTGTAGTCCTTCAGAGGGGGGCTGCCTATATCTGCTCCAGGCACATGCTGCTTTGAGTCCGTGGAGATGGAGACATTGGGCACAGTAGCCGAGAGAAAATGGACTTGACGGAGACAGCATGAAACACACAAGCGGGATTAGACTGTCAGTGTAGACCAGAGAACATAAACCATTTCCTGTGTCACTCTCTAGCTCAAGGGCAGAGGCAGAGCAGAGGGGAAACCTGCAACTATAATTATGAAATATAAATTTATACATATATAAAGGGGAAGCCTGAGAGTGGATATTAACCACTAAAACTCCTTTTACATTATAAACACCACAGGGATATGAAAAAGCAGTGTGGGGATTAAGGGCATCTTTTTGCTTGGGGACTAATTTATTACTGTAGATTATGCAGTTAACGGAGAAAGGGAAAGTTGATACTTGGCTGTTTCTCTGTAAAAGTTAAATGTGAGTAACGGGAGGGTCCTGCCCCTGGCTGTAAACACTTGATGATGGCG
The DNA here is from genome assembly GCF_005190385.1 of Monodon monoceros. NCBI lineage: Eukaryota > Metazoa > Chordata > Mammalia > Artiodactyla > Monodontidae > Monodon > Monodon monoceros. Next base: position 29,155,863 of record NW_021703766.1, read on the forward strand.
AAAAAGGTGGCGGAGAGTTTATGGGAGCAAAGCACTGGTTTGAGAGACAATGCTGGAATCTAGCCCTGGCCCTGCCACTGATTGCCTGGGAGGCTTTAGACAATTCTCTGTCCCTCTGGAAGCCTCAGTTTACTCAGCTGCAAAATGGAGAGCCTGAGTTCCGTGATCTACAAAGGTCCCTTGGGCTCACATCTCTCTGGGAGTCAGATCACACTTCCTTTTCCAGGACTTAAAAACTCCTCTGCTGCTACCTATAAGCACAGACTCTCTGGAAAGTTCTTTTTATCATGGATGGTGCATTGAAATCTTTTGAGCATCTTTAAAAGGCACACACGCCCAGCCTCGCCCTCTGAGAATCTGAGCAAGCCTCAAGTGTGGCCTGGACATCTGTATTCAAGAAGAATGTAAAATATAGCAGTGTGTACATGTCAATCTCAGACTCCTAATCTATCCCTTCCCCCACTCTCCCCCTCGCCGTAACCACTAATTCGTTCTCTAAGTCTGTGAATCTGTTTCTGTTTTGTAAATAAGTTTGTTTGTATCATTTTTTTTTAGATTCTGCATATAAGCGATATATCATATTTGTCTTTCTCTGCCACACTTACTTCACTTAGTATATGATAATCTCCAGGTCCATCCATGTTGCTGACACGTATACATTACTGTATTTAAAATAGATAAACCAACAAAGACCTACTGTATAGCACAGGGAACTCTGCTCAATATTCTGTAATAAGCTAAATGGGAAAAGAATTTGAAAAAGAATAGATACGTATATATGTATAACTGAATCACTTTGCTGTACACCTGGAACTAACACAACGTTGTTAACTATGCTCCAATATAAAATAAAAATATTAAAATGTTAAAAAATTAAAAAAGAAAAAAAATTGAAAAAGGAATATATAAAATTAAAGTAGAATATTCATGTGGTAAAAAGCCAGACTGTCTGTGGGAGATATGATTGATTGTCTAATTGATATCCACTCCTTGCTCCTTCCTGGCTAAGCACGTCCTGATGTTGGCTGGCGTGGCCATGTGAAGTTGTAACCACCTACTCCTGGATTCTAGCATCTTCGGACGGGGAAGAGGAGCGTGCCGTGTGAACCAATTCTGGCCAATAGGACGTAGAGGAAGTCTGTGTGGAGGATTCTGGGAAAGCACTTGTTTTCATGATAAAAGAGGACAGAAGCAATGGTGGCACTTGCCCTCTCTTTTCAGTCTTGAACATGGATGTGATGACTGAAGCAGCAACATCCATTCATTCATTGGTTCAACAAATGTTTATTGAGCACTAACTCTGTACCAGGTAGGATTCTAGGGTGCTGGGGTACAGCTGTGAACAAAAAAAGTTCCCATCCTCCTAGAGCTGACATTCTGGTGCAGGAGACAGACAATAACCAAGGTACATAGGTAAAATATAGAGATGCTAGACGAAGATAAATGCTGTAGAGGAAAAAATAAAGCAAGGAAGGAGAGTTACCAAGAGTGTAAGGTCAAGCTAATTGCAAAGAAGTAGCCCTGTTATCAGGGAGCCAGTAAAACACTACCTCTGGACTGCTGGTTATGTCAGACAAATAAACTGGTTTTGTTTAAGTCTCTGTTAATTGGGTTTTCTATTACTTACAGCTGAATGAACTCCTGAGAGACAGTGTAGTGGGGTTGCAAAGAGACAAGTAAGTGATCTGATTATTTCATCCCCACTCTCCAGAGGCACAGACTCCTAACAGTTTCTTGGCTGCCTTCCAGATATTTTCTAGGTTAATATAAGCCATATAAGTATAAACTATATATAATCTCTCAATCTCTGTCTGTCTCTCTGTCTCTCTCTGTCTCTCTCCATCTCTCTCTCTCTCTCTCTCTCTCTCACACACACACACACAATTAATGACAGTATAGCATGGGGGTCGGAGGTCTGGATGTAGGCAGCCTATATGTATTGCATGATATACAGGCTGCCTGTATTGTGGCTCCAACACTTTCCAGCCATGATTATCTTGAATAAGTTTCTTAATTCCTGTTTTTCAATTTCCCCATCAAGAAAATGAGAATAACAAGCTTACCACAGTTTCTTCTGACGATTTAATAGATTATTAGGTACAGCACAAAGAGCTGTCCCTGGTACATTGTGACCACTCAGAAATGTTTGCTACTTTATACACAATGAGTATCCTTCATTCACTTGACCATCTACTTGTACCTCTTTCCAACATGCACATAGGTATCCCTCTTTTGGACACGTGTGTATTATTCCTCAGTACAGAGATCAGTATTTTTTTCTCTTAGTGTCCATGGGACATTTGAATGAGCCCTCCTGATGGAAGACCATGTTCTAAAAGGACTTATGTCACACAGAAGCTGGCTAGCAGCACGAGGAGAATCTACTGAGACTGACCTTCTTTCTTCTTTGTTAGCCTTCCCTTTACATGGCTCCCCATCTTCTACTCTCTCTCACCCCACTCTGTACACTTTCCCCTTTAGTTATGTGCAGAGCTAGGCACACTTACAGGGCAGCATTTATGATACATTCTACTTAGGCATTTAAGAATTGGACCTTTGCAGACTTTTCCTCCATGAGGTTGCATCTCTTGTTTTAGGATGGATGGAGAAAGAAAGAAAGAAAGAAAGGAAGGAAGGAAGGAACCTAGAAGTCCTCTATCTACATAGACACATAATAGGTAATTTGGTGGCATTAATCCTATGAAGGAAGACGTATTTAAATAACAACTAGTCCAATGGGGGCACAGACATGAAATAAATCAGATAATAATACCATAACACGTTAAGTGTAATGAGGGAGAATAAGCATAAAGGGCAATGGGAGTGACTAATCTTAACTAATTGTGCCTTATAGCTTGTGCAGAAGATCGGGAAATGAGCTGGCTGTGACAGGCAAGCTGGGTTTTTGATCAGAGAAGGAGGAGGGGTCATTCTAGGTAAGAGAGGAAATCAGCATAGGCAGAGCCATGAAGTGAGATATTGGGGATCATAATAGGGTATATGGGAAGGCATGGATGGGATGGGGCCAGAGAAGGTGATGGGGACAGACTGAAAAGGGTGTTGGGTCCCACTGAGTCTCTGATTAGCTGCTCTGGGATCTAGCAGTGTCATAAATGACAAAGCTGACGAGATACAGCATCTTCTAGAGCTCTAACCCTTGCCCAGTACACACTGTCAGCTTGTTTCCTATCCCACCCTCCAAGTGGTACCATTCTGTAAGGGCTCCAAAAGAAAGTGACTAAAGTTGCTGAGTTTGGGAGAGAAACACAGAAAAGTAGGTCATGGGCAGTGGGAAGGCTCAAGGTGATGTGCCTCTGTCTCGAGGGTGGGTGCTTAACACAGGTATTAGTCAAGATTCTTTTGGTTGCTGCAACAGATGGAGCCTGGCTCAGTTAAGAACAAAAAGGTAAATGAGCAGTGGATGAAAGGATGAGTTAGAAATCCCACTTTAGGGAAACATATCCAGAGGTCTCAGCAAGAGGCTCAAAGACTTTCTCTCCAGAAGGTTGCCTTCAAGCAGTCTCGGCCTCCAATAGCTATGTCCCTTTTAATAAGTGTCATATCCCTGAGAGAGAGAATCTGATTGGTCCATTTTTGGTCTAGTATTATTATGGCTGGACCAATCATCTGTGGTCACAGAATGATGGGGTGATGGTTGAGGCTTGAGGGGGTCACCTGTTATGAACCAAGCAGCACCACCCTCCCCAGTCCAAAATGGTGGATCAAAGAGTAAATCAGGGCAATCCTCAGGGGTGAAGCAAAGCTGTCCTCCGTTCAGGGCTTGGAGGGGGGCAGCTGGAACTACCTCTGCTGGATCCAGGCCCCAAGAAATTTGGAATTCATAATTTACGAAGGCAACAGGGAGCCAACAGATCCACTCAGCACACATGAAATATTTCAAGTGAGGCACAAGGCACCTGGAGCAGGTCTTAGAGAAGACGGATTTACATCTGGCAATAAAATCCCAATTCCAGTAACCTTTGCACTGAGGTCTGGATTTTGTCTGGATCTTAAAGCTTTTAGAAGTGTTTAAGAGCATGAACTCTGTAAGGTTTGGAATGTCTCTTGCCTTCTCTCCCCCCAGTGATTGGGCTGCCATGATAAGGTTGGGGGGTGGCTACCTGTCATTCTCCCAGTCCTGGAACTCTTGGGTGATGTACTTAACGTTGCTGAGCTCCAGCGTCCTCACCTATGAAATGGGGGTGCTCCTACCAACCTTATAGGACGGTCATAGATACAAAATCCAAATGAGTGAATGTGATTATTTTGTGATCTTGCTGGAGTTTGGTTTTAGAGGTAGAAAACCCATTGCTTTGGGTCTCAGCTTTGCTTAGGAAAGTCACCTTGCCTCTCTGATCCTCAGTTTCCTCATCTAGAAAATGGGGACAATAGGGCCTATCTTGTGATGTCATTGTGAGGGTTAGATGATAATGCATGCAAGTGGTCTTGTATGGGTCTGACCACAAGGTCTAGGCACAGCACGTGATAATCCCCCCCAGCTCCCGTGGAAGTGTTCTAGAAGTCAAATCTAACATTCATGGTGAATGCGGGTCTCTCCAGGCGCCAAGAGGCCTTTGGAGTCCCTGTTTGTGGTAGATATTTCTAGCACTCACCTGTATACTTCTCCTTTCCTTCTTGGTATACTGGAGACAACACTTCCAAGCCTCCTTGCCATTAGACAGTGCCATGTTATTAATCTGGGCCACAGAATAATGAGTAATGTGAGTCACTTCCAGGCTGAGGAAATGAGAAGTCTCTGTATGAGATGCCCATCATTCTCTTCTCTTGAGTCTGCAAATATGCAGGCCTCAGGTGGACATGGTGGAGCTGCTGGATCTCTCAGTCACTGCATGGAGGATCGTTGGCCTTAAGATTCTCAGACCTGTCACAAACTTTGCAACAATTAAGCCACTGAGATTTGGGAGACATTTGTTATCGAAGCATATTCTAACTTATCCTGACGAATATACGATTCTTTTATTATTATTTTTTTTTGCGGTACGCAGGCCTCTCACTGTTGTGGCCTCTCCCGTTGCGGAGCACAGGCTCCGGACGCACAGGCTCAGCAGCCATGGCTCACGGGCCCAGCCGCTCCGCGGCATGTGGGATCTTCCCAGACTGGGGAACGAACCCGTGTCCCCTGCATCGGCAGGCGGACTCTCAACCACTGTGTCACCAGGGAAGCCCGAATATACGATTCTATTGCTTACTACCTATGTGATCTTGGACAAGCAACTTAACTTCTCTGAGTCTTCCTTTGTCTGTAAAATAGGATAAATAATGGCATTAACTCATAAGGTTATTAAATGAGATGATGCATGTAAAATGCTTAGCTCTGGGTTTGGCCATAGAATATGCTTGATGATCATGGCAGTAGTGATGGTAATAATGGTAGTGGGGTGATGATGACGGTGGTGATTCAGAAGCTGGATATAGTAACTGGATTCAAACCCTTTTACGTAAGTAGAAGAACCCAGATAATCTCCAACTCTAGACAGTGGGCAAGCATTTTCTTTGGCACATGCTGGTGCATGGCTTATTGTATCATGTGAAACCAATCAAGTGTCAATACCTGTGGCGGTCTATGCAACTGCCTAGTCTGTATACAAAAGGAGAATACAAAAAAAGTTACCTTGTTTGGAAAGCTATTAACCGGAGAGCTCAGCCGACAATATGCTCTTCTATTCTTAGCATTACTACTTTTTTCATTTGACAAGAACGTGAAGTCAGGCGTACTGAGCGCTGCCATTGTAGGGATAAGGGAGAACTGGTACGTGCCCTCAAGGAGCTCGTAGTCCATACAACGTTTATAGTAGCTACACTGAGATACTATAAGAACAGGAGTACGTGTTTCATATCTCCATCCCCACTGTACCCCAATATCAGATTGCACACAATGTGATTCCATGGAAAGAACTTGGGCTTTGTAGACAAAGGGACATGAGTCTGAATTCCAGCTTTGCTACTTCCTGGCTGTGTCTTTGGGTAAAATTCTTGACTTCTGTTAGCCTTAGGTTCCTTTTCTTTGAAAAGGGGATGATAATTGCTATCAAGTTGTGAGAATTAATTACAATGTATGTAACATACCCTCAGCAGAACTTAGCATTTAATAGGTGCTGAATAAATATTAGCAGTTCTTAAGTTCCTTGAGGTTCTACATTATTCTGTACACCCAACATCTTGACCATAGAAAGTGGTCCATATGTATTGATGGAATGGGAGGCAGAGAAAATAATTTTCAACAAGAAAGCACTACTTGAGGTATTTGTATATTTTGAATCCATTTTCTGTTTATACAGGGACTTTAATTTATTTGTTTGTTGTTGTTGTTGTTGTTTTTTACATCTTTGTTGGAGTATAATTGCTTTACAATGGTGTGTTAGTTTCTGCTTTATAACAAAGTGAATCAGTTATACATATACATATGTTTCCATATCTCTTCTTTCTTGCATCTCCCTCCCTCCCACCCTCCCCATCCCACCCCCCCAGGTGGTCACAAAGCACTGAGCTGATCTCCCTGTGCCGTGCGGCTGCTTCCCACTAGCTATCTATTTTACGTTTCGTAGTGTACATATGTCCATGCCACTCTCTCGCTTTGTCACAGCTTACCATTCCCCCTTCCCATATCCTCAAGTCCATTTTCTAGTAGATCTGTGTCTTTATTCCTGTCTTACCCCTAAGTTCTTCATGACATTTTTTTTTCTTAAATTCCATATATATGTGTTAGCATACGGCATTTGTCTTTCTCTTTCTGACTTACTTCACTCTGTATGACAGACTCTAGGTCTATCCACCTCATTACAAATAGCTCAATTTCGTTTCTTTTTATGGCTGAGTAATATTCCATTGTATATATCTGCCACGTCCTCTTTATCCATTCATCCGATGATGGACACTTAGGTTGTTTCCATCTCTGGGCGATTGTAAATAGAGCTGCAATGAACATTGTGGTACATGACTCTTTTTGAATTATGGTTTTCTCAGGGTATATGCCCAGTAGTGGGATTGCTGGGTCATATGGTAGTTCTATTTGTAGTTTTTTAAGGAACCTCCATACTGTTCTCCATAGTGGCTGTACCAATTCACATTCCCACCAGCAGTGCAAGAGTGTTCCCTTTTCTCCACACCCTCTCCCGCATTTATTGTTTCTAGATTTTTTGATGATGGCCATTCTGACTGGTGTGAGATGATATCTCATTGTAGTTTTGATTTGCATTTCTCTAATGATTAATGATGTTGAGCATTCTTTCATGTGCTTGTTGGTAGTCTGTATATCTTCTTTGGAGAAATGTCTATTTAAGTCTTCTGCCCATTTGTGGATTGGGTTGTTTGTTTTTTTGTTACTGAGCTGCATGAGCTGCTTGTAAATTTTGGAGATTAATCCTTTGTCAGTTGCTTCATTTGCAAATATTTTCTCCCATTCTGAGGGTTGTCTTGTTTATGGTTTCCTTTGCTGTGCAAAAGCTTTCAAGTTTCATTAGGTCCCATTTGTTTATTTTTGTTTTTATTTCCATTTCTCCAGGAGGTGGGTCAAAAAGGATCTTGCTGTGATTTATGTCATAGAGTGTTCTGCCTATGTTTTGCTCTAAGAGTTTGATAGTTTCTGGCCTTACATTTAGGTCTTTAATCCATTTTGAGCTTATTTTTGTATATGGTGTTAGGGAGTGATCTAATCTCATACTCTTACATGTACCTGTCCAGTTTTCCCAGCACCACTTATTGAAGAGGCTGTCCTTTCTCCACTGTACATTTTTGCCTCCTTTATCAAAGATAAGGTGACCATATGTGTGTGGGTTTATCTCTGGGCTTTCTATCTTGTTCCATTGATCTATCTTTCTGGTTTTGTGCAAGTACCATACTGTCTGGATTACTGTAGCTTTGTAGTATAGTCTGAAGTCAGGGAGCCTGATTCCTCCAGCTCCGTTTTTCATTCTCAAGATTGCTTTGGCTATTCTGGGTCTTTTGTGTTTCCATACAAACTGTGAAATTTTTGGTTCTAGGTCTGTGAAAAATGCCAGTGGTAGTTTGATAGGGATTGCATTGAATCTGCAGATTGCTTTGGGTAGTAGAGTCATTTTCACAATGTTGATTCTTCCAATCCAAGAACATGGTTTATCTCTCCATCTATTTGTATCATCTTTAATTTCTTTCATCAGTGTCTTATAATTTTCTGCATACAGTCTTTTGTCTCCTTAGGTAGGTTTATTCCTAGATATTTTATTCTTTTTGCTGCAATGGTAAATGGGAGTGTTTTCTTGAGTTTACTTTCAGATTTTTCATCATTAGTGTATAGGAATGCCAGAGATTTCTGTGCATTAATTTTGTATCCTGCTACTTTACCAAATTCATTGATTAGCTCTAGAAGTTTTCTGGTAGCATCTTTAGGATTCTCTATGTATAGTATCATGTCATCTGCAAACAGTGACAGATTTACTTCTTCTTTTCTGATTTGGATTGCTTTTATTTCCTTTTCTTCTTTGATTGCTGTGGCTGAAACTTCCAAAACTATGTTGAGTAAGAGTGGTGAGAGTGGGCAACCTTGTCTTGTTCCCGATCTTAGTGGAAATGGTTTCAGTTTTGCACCATTGAGGACAATGTTGGCTGTGGCTTTGTCATATATGGCCTTTATTATGTTGAGGAAAGTTCCCTCTATGCCTACTTTCTGGAGGGTTTTTATCATAAATGGGTGTTGAATTTTGTCGAAAGCTTTCTCTGCATCTATTGACATGATCATATGGTTTTTCTCCTTCAATTTGTTAATACGGTGTATCACGTTGATTGATTTGCGTATATTGAAGAATCCTTGCATCCCTGGAATAAACCCCACTTGATCATGGTGTATTATCCTTTAAATGTGCTGTTGGATTCTGTTTGTTAGTAATTCGTTGAGGATTTTTGCATCTATGTTCATCAGTGATATTGGCCTGTAGTTTTCTTTCTTTGTGACATCCTTGTCTGGTTTTGGTATCAAGGTGATGGTGGCCTCGTAGAATGAGTTTGGGAGTGTTCCTCCCTCTGCTATGTTTTGGAAGAGTTTGAGAAGGATAGGTGTTAGCTCTTCTCTAAATGTTTGATAGAATTCGCCTGTGAAGCCATCTGGTCCTGGGCTTTTGTTTTTTGGAAGGTTTTTTTTTTTTTTTTTTGCGGTATGCGGGACTCTCACTCTTGTGGCCTCTCCCTCACTCTTGTGGCCTCTCCCGTTGTGGAGCACAGGCTCTGGACGCGCAGGCTCAGCCGCCATGGCTCACGGGCCTAGCCGCTCTGCGGCATGTGGGATCTTCCTGGACCAGTGCACGAACCCGTGTCCTCTGCATTGGCAGGCGGACTCTCAACCACTGCACCACCAGGGAAGCCCTGTTGAAAGATTTTTAATCACAGTTTCAATTTCAGTGCTTGTGATTGGCCTGTTCATATTTTCTATTTCTTCCTGATTCAGTCTTGGCAGGTTGTGCATTTCTTAGAATTTGTCCATTTCTTCCAGGGTGTCCATTTTATTGGCATAGAGTTGCTTGTAGTAATCTCTCATGATCTTTTGTATTTCTGCAGTGTCAGTTGTTACTTCTTCTTTTTCATTTCTAATTCTATTGATTTGAGTCTTCTCCCTTTTTTTCTTGATGAGTCTGGCTAATGGTTTATCAATTTTGTTTATCTTCTCAAAGAACCAGCTTTTACTTTTATTGATCTTTGCTATCATTTCCTTCATTTCTAATTTATTTGTTTTTAATTTAAAAACTCTTAGCCAATTATTATCATTGTTTGAGTGAAGCCCTTCTTGCTAACTTTATTTCCTTCTTTTTTTGTGGATTTCCTTCTTTTTTTGTGGATCCTTAACCACTGCGCCACCAGGAAAGCCCTGTACTGAACGTTTTGCTCTCCTTCCTACTTATCTCTTGAAGCCTTCTGCTTTGTGACCTGTCCACATTGCTTTATGTATGTCTAGTTCATTGTTCCTTACTACTGTATATATATTCCATGTCGTCCCTTTTTATTAGCCAGAACATTGGATTTACCAGAACACCTTTATTCCCCAGCCAAGACTACTCTACAAGAAATATTGTCTTCATTTTCGACTGAGTAAATCAGTCATTAAATTATGACCTTATGATGCAATTATAGCAATAATGATGGCCATGCCCACTTGCCCACATTGAGAATTATAGTAGGAAAGAACTGAAAGCAAGCTCTTTGATTTTATGTCTCACTGTTATGTGTATGCTTGCCCATGTGCGTGTGTGCTTTTGGCAATATGTACTTTCCTGTGTTTTAAATAAATATTCCAATTTCCATAATTTTAGCGAATTTCCATGGTGCATGAAAATATAAACTCAGGGCTATGATGTCAATTAGGACAATTCATATCCCATAATAAAAGCAGCCTTGAGTTTAGAGGCAGGCAATCTACATTCAAGTTTGGGTTCTGCCTCTTGTTAGCTGCGTGATTTCAGCCAAGCCGTTTAACCTTTTCTGTAAAGTGAAGAGTAATAAATACAGGGTTGTCACGAGGATAAATGAAATGACAGTTGGACATGCTATAGAAATGCAGCATCATATCATATTTTTTTGTTTCAGATATGGAGTTTTAAAACTGAATGTAACTGGCAAACATTCAAGGGCCTGCTCTGATGGTGCCCCTTTCCCATTTGTGCCTATGAAAGATGTTTCTAATTGAGCTGGACACAGCCTCACAATCCTTTTCAACTTAGCGTTCATGGAAGACTACCAACTCATTAGGGATGACTTGCACCCCAAATTTTAATTTTTAGTTTTTGCCATTCATCATTTGGGCACTGTGTTGAGTCCACTAAGGAAGAGCAGAGATGAACATGTCCTAGGCTTGCCTTCAGAAAGCCTAAAGTTATGCAGGGGCAGCAGGCATAATTAGGTCCAAAACAAGACAAAGTATAATCTTATGATGAATCACCCAAGTGCTATGGATACACAGAAAAATGGGAAATGGATTCTACGATGGACATCATTGAACGTTTCTTGGAGCTGATAGCATTTCAGCTAAGGCTTCAAGGTCAGAGATGATTTGGGAGGTGCACACATTGTGAAGAACATTCCAGGTAGGAGGAAGGGTCCAATCAAGTTTAAGATATAAGAAGTGCAAAGTGTGTGTGGAGAGTAACTAAATCTGGCTTAAATCCAGGTACCATACTGTAAGGTAGACAAGATACACTGAACATTATGATAAGAAGTTTAGAGTACACTCTTCTACTTTTGCTACCACTATTAGTAATGTTACTAGTACAAATTGGTATTTATTGAGCACTTAGGCTGTTCCAAGCACTGTGCTAAGCATTTTAGATACATGATCTCATTTGATAATCGTAAAAACTCTATAAAATAATATATCAGTTAGCTATCACTGTGTAACAAACATTTCCAAAATTTAGTAGCTTAAATTTACAGTCATCTATTATTTTTCATGAGTCTAGAGAGGTTCTGCAGATCTGGGTCAAGCTTGGCTGATTTCAGCCTCACTCATATGTCTGTATTCAACTGATGGGTCAGCTTGGGCCTGGCAGGTCTAAAATGACCTAAGCTGGGCAGCCTCTGTAGAATGCTTTCACATCCTTTCAGCAGGCTAGCTTGGGCTTGCTCACATGTCTTTTGTAGGATTCTGAGATAGAGACCAGAAACATTCAAAGCCTCTGAGGTCTGGGTTTGGAACTGGCACAGTCACTATTCTATCTGGCCAGCCCAGATTCTAGGAATGGGGAAATAGGCTCCAACTCTTGATGGGAGCTGCTGTGAAATCACATTGTAATCAATCTACCACAAGTAGTAGCTACTATTATTATCTTTATATTACAAGTGAAGAAACTGCGGTCACAGGAGGTTGAGTGTCTTGCCCAAGTTCATGTAGCTGGTAAGTGAAGAACAAGAACTTGTACTTAGCTTAGTTAGCAGGGAGAGCCAATAAAGATTATGTGCATAGGAGTGATGTTTTCAGCAGAATGGAAGGAAGGAGTATTTCTATGGCTAAAAGCTGGCACCATGGAGAATGCAAACCTTGATTATTCCAACATCATTCCACCCCACTTTCAGCTCAAGTTGTCTTTGGGACATAGCATTCTCTTGGAGCACTGGGTGGTTATGGTATTGGCTTTTGAAAGACACTCTTACTGAGCCTGCCTTTGCTCCAGTCCCTTAATCCTCTGTGCCTTTCAGGAAGCCGAGCGCTGTCCTTTCAGGGCACCTCCGCAGTATGTTCTGTGATTATTAGGCATCTCCAAGCTGAAAGGATCTGTCATTCCCAGGACTCATGCCACCCCAGCATCCCTGCATGGCAGCTACCATTGGCTGAGCACTCCAGGGACTGTGGAGAATTAGCGAGGACCTAGCATCCCAGTCGTCTCACTTGCCATCATTCAGAGATCTGGGTATGGTAACACAGGACCCTTCCTGGAGCCAGAAGCAAACCTGAAATCTAACCTTAATCAGATGTGGGCTTCAGAACTGGATACCTGCTAACTCTGGTGACTGGACGTTAAAAGGCGTAATGTGGCTTGATTTTCTCCTAGGTCAAGTGCAAGAGACCTTTCATAAGTAAAGTTATTCAGAGATCACAAATTCAGAGCCACGGTTCCCATTACCATTGATTCCAGGTGGCCATCTGCCCAGGAGAGTCTGTGTATCTTAGTGGGAGGTTAAGAGCACATGCTTTGCCAAAAGACAAACTCAGGGTCGAATACTACAGCCCATTTCCTTTCTGTGAAGTTCCTAGACAAGGAGCTTAATCTCTGTGGGCCTTGGTTTCCTCTTTATAAAATGAAAACGTTAATATCTGCTTCTCAGGGTCGGCATCAGAATTAGGTGAGCTGGTGAAGACCTCCCAATGGCCACTCTGATCAAGAGCAGGGCTGCATCGTCAGAAGAGGGAAAGCTGAAATCTTGCGAAATCACCTAGGAAGAAGCCAAGTGCATGCAAAGAATCTGACCATTCCTCTTCCAAGCCTTGATATTCATAATTAACAGCTCTGCCCACTACTAACGTGCTCTGCTTGAGGAGACCCTCTGTATCAGTGGTTCTCAAAACTGGCTGCACATCACAATCACTTGTGGAGCTTTCAAATATCTCAATGCCCAGGTCCATTGCAAGGCTAGTGAAATCAGAACCTCTGGGGTGTGGCCCAAGAATCAGTAGTTTTCAAATTCCTTAGGGTAGGAACTAGGGTAAAGTACGGGAGCTGCCTAGTGTGCAGAATTTAAGGAGGCACCCCCGGTCAGGTGCCAGCTCTGTGCTTGCAGGACCCTGAGAGTGAGTGCCTCCTTAAATGTTTCACACTAGGTACCTTACTCTGCTCACCCTGGTCCTGGCTCTGTTCCGAAGGTGATTTTAGTCATCAGCCAAAATTTTAGGAATTGTTAAATCTGTGAACTTATGTCATATATCCATGGGCCACAAAAGTGACCCTGTTCCATTCTGCTTTCTGGTTCTGTCTTCCTGCCTCTCCTCCACCCCCTCTATTATTCCCTGACAAATGGAATGAATTATTTGCCCCAGACTTCCAAATCACCAAAGTGTCCAGCAAACACAGTGTCCTTTAGTTAAAAGGACTTATTCTCTTAAGTATAGAGTTGAGCACATTTTTTTCCTTCATCATTTTAGGGGACGCCCCCACTGCACCCTAGTGACTTACCAAGAGTTTTAATAAATGATGTATCACTAACACTGGGCTTTTATAAGAATGGTCTACTAAAACCCCCCAAAACCCTCTTTATGTTACAGCCCTGATTGTTACATTTATTGTGTTATGTTGTAGTAGGCTCTCCCTGTGAAAATAAAAATCAAGTTCGTTCATTGTTATGACACCTCATCACATAGAAAACCACCTGGCATATATAGTAGGAACATTCAAAAATGAATGAACGAATGAATGAATAGTCCAATGTTTAGACTCCATTTTATCTTTTCCCTTTGGACCAAGTGGTCCAACTTCATCATTGTTCTCTCTTGGAGCTGCTTGAAGGCGGGGATGGATGGTCAGAATCACGTTTTGTACACAGTAGGAGGGCAGGAAACATTTAGTACAATGAGACAAAGCACCAGTGCCCCTGGAAACCATGCCCTCTCTCTTGGCCGGGGAGTAGCTTAAAGAAGCTTCCCAGACAAGGTGCTGACAATAGCTCAGGATTCTAAGAAGAGAAAAGCCTAGCACTGGCAACAGGAGCTGCTCCTGACCTGTAGTGGGGAAGGCTGGCCCAGGCTGTGGCTTGAGAGCGGGCCAGCAGAGGGGGGCAGCTCTGGGACTCTCCTGCTTGGGGAAGGCAAGCCATGGCTTGGAAGAGAAGAGAAAGGAGACCTCTTCTTGGCTCCCCAGCTGGCATCGTAGGGTCTGAGGTTGAGTTTGGAGAGGAAGGGTTGGAGGAGAGGCCCTGAAGCTCAATGTAACATCAGCTATGCTCCCAGCTGCCTCTCTTTGAGGACATACATCTAGGAAAGAGGCCTGCAATTCAGACAGGTGGAGCAGCAAAAATCTTTTTTTTATTAAAATGCTTTGTGCTGCAGGATACCGGGGAGTTAAGCTGATCTGTCTCTGAGAGTGTGTTTGCCTAGAGCGCACTATTAGATACTTTGTCTTCTTTAAAATAATACTAAGAGATGGGCTTTATAAAGTCTCTCTGTTCCTGCCCTATATTGCCATCTGCAGAAACGGGGCCAGGAGAAGAGACCATTGGCCCTGCTGGGAAGGGCCTTGGCGTACCACGAAGTGAGGGCTTACCCACTGCCTGGATCCCCAACAGTGGGCAAGCTGGAGTAAACCAATTGGTTTGATTCTGGAGACTAATTTGTGAAAACGCAGCGTTATCCGCCAGGACAAAGAGTGCTGCAGCGTCTCCACCTCCTGTTACAGATGCTATCAAATCGTTCATAGTAGCATTCCTCTTGGATAAAAGATTTTATCGAGATCATTTATTTATAAAGAGAATAGTGCCTATAATGGCATCATTACGTCCCCCGTTAATCAGCCCTCTCGTCTTTCACACTGTGTTCAAACTCATTAGTATTTGGAAGATAAAATATATACACTTGGTTATCCTTGGGCACCTCATGATTTAAAAAGGAAGAAGAAGAAAAAAAAACCCTGACAGCAAATCCTTGAAAGTGATTGCTTTCTACGGGCTCTGTGCACGGAGTTTTGTGTTTCTCTGAGCATGTAAAGGCGTCTCATAACACATATTACACTGGTAGCCTCGGCAGGTTTTAGTCATAAATATAACCACTCTCTTAAGTGGTGCAATATGTATTATTTTTCTCCTGTGAACTTGGGGCCTCACAACATTATTCTCCAATTGCAAATAATAAAATGTGGGCGAGATCGGTATTCCTAATTCAAGAATCAACTAGAAGCAATGTCGTGTTTAAAACTGCATGAACACAGAGACAGACTGATACACGGGTGGGTAGCAAGCGACTTCTCTTTCTGCCCCAATTTGAAGAGCTGCCTAAGCCCTGCATTTCTCCATTTAAATATCTCTTGCTTGGGTTGCCACAAAGAGCCTTTGTACTTTATTCTGAAAAGCTGTAGGCATAGGATTATGTGTTCTCCCACATCTTATTTTAGGTACCAGCAGCAAAGTATACCAAAGGCAAATTTATGTTTAGGGCTATCAATAAAACATAACTGAGAGTCTGCTAAATTAGTAATCATGAAAAACCTAGCCAGATCGCTCATTCTCTCTCTTCCTCTCTCTCTCTTTTTAATATTACAAAGCAACTTTTAAAGTATTTGCCTTTGGTGTGAGGGAGGTCTCCTAAGACAATGTATACTTAAATATGTCAGAGGTACCTGCAGGCCTTATTTTTGGACTAGGGTATCAAGGGAGAGCTAAACTAAAATCTAATAATGGTTTTAAGTTAAATGCCTTCAAGTACTGCCAAGGGCCTTTACTATCAGATGTCCGTCACGAGAGGCATAATTTATCAGCAAGATGGAAAAGATAGTGTTTGTCAGCAGTTATTATTAACTCAAATGAATAGATAGTTTTGCCCGGGCCTCTAAAAGCTCTGTTTCAATCTCACGGACACCAAAAAACTACACATGAAACCATTTAGCCAAGAGGGAAAATTACTCCCCATCTTACCACAATGACTCTGGATTTTTCTGAAGGGAACATAAACAGTAAAGCAGAAAGGAAGATGCCCGCCATGAGGCAGTGTCGGGGAGGGTGAGGTCCAGCCCAAGAGAGAAAGCTCTTTCTTTATGATGGGTTTTATATCCAGAGGGAAAGCTTTTCTCGTCATCGGGGGTCACTGAGCCATCTGGTACCCCCAGAAGGCGGCATGCAGACAGGAGTCTGGGTGTGGTTTCTTTTTGATGCCTAAATCATTTGCAAGAAGTCGAAGGACTAGAAAACACAGACAATTATCTCTCTCGGCTGCTAGGATATGAGGGCTGGAAGGCCTCCGAGATCAGCTGGCAGAGTGGTTTTCATTTTCTTTTTAGCCTCAGAACTCTTTCTTCTTTCAAAATATCATACTGAACTCTGATTATAAAAGAGATAAAAGCAGAATGCTCTGGTTAAGGTACGGATGGGGGTTCAAAATCCCACCCTCTGAGCCCCAGACCCTCCTCCTACAATAGCTTCTGTGAAGTGACTAAGGGCTCAGCAGAACATAAACTTAAAACCACTGCTTTATTAGCTTCGCTCGCTCCTAACCCCGAGATTCAGAGAGGGGAAGGGACTTGTCCAAAGTCACACAGCTGACACAAAGGGCAGAGAAGAACCGAGTAATGCCAGTCATGGGCTTTGCCTGCTTTAGTTATTAAGATTCAAAAGCACATAACTTGGACTTCCCTGGTGGCGCAGTGGTTAAGAATCCGCCTGCCAAAGCAGGAGACACGGGTTCGAGCCCTGGTCCGGGAGGATCCCACATGCCGCGGAGCGGCTGAGTCTGTGCACCACAACTACTGAGCCTGTGCTCTAGAGCCGTGAGTCACAACCACTGAGCCCCCAAAGCCACCGCTATGAGAAGCCCAAGCACCGCAACGAAGAGTAGCCCCCGCACTCCGCAACTGGAGAAAGCCCACGCGCAACAACGAAGACCCAACACGGCCAAAAAAAAAAAAAAAAGCAGATAACTTGCTTCCTTGGCCACACCTTGCCTGCAACATGCTTTGCCAGCTTCAGAAGCCGTGCATATTCACGTGGTTCTGTCTTGCGCATTTCTTGCTTTATTCTTCCTGGCAGTGAGCAGCCAACCGTATCATCAGCAGTTTTAAAGATGACATGTAACCCTAATGATGATTTCCACCCCATCATGTTTTGTTTTTTTTTAGCATTGGAGGCTTGCATGTATATTTCATCTCTTCAGTTTACCATAACTCTAATAGAGAAGCTGGGACTTTCGCTACTGTTTGGAAATCCATGGTGTGTAGGTTCAGCACCTCCCAACAGTTCTACTCACTTCAGCCACGTGGCTTCAGCGGGAGCAGCCTGGTTTTCACAAAATCCCACCCCACTGACCTCCGTGGATCAGCATTGGATGCTGAGTGGAACCGTATGTTACGAAGCGCAGAAGTTGTGACTCAGCCATGTTCCCTAACAAGGGGGATTTTCATTTGCGGTGAGGGTTTGGGGTGTGGAATCATGTAAACATGGTGACTAACGCTTGATCTAGAGCAAGTCACTTGG
Source organism: Monodon monoceros (assembly GCF_005190385.1). Lineage (NCBI taxonomy): Eukaryota > Metazoa > Chordata > Mammalia > Artiodactyla > Monodontidae > Monodon > Monodon monoceros. The sequence continues at coordinate 29,173,506 of NW_021703766.1, forward strand.
TTGCTCTTTCTGTCTCCGTTTCTTTATCTATAAAATGAGGAAGATAATAGTACCTGTCTCATAGCGTTATCACAGCTAAACACTTGATAAGAATGCAATTTCTAGGACCTGGTCCCAGAGAATCAACTTTCAATTCACTCAGTGTATCAGTTCAGGAATGTGTTGGTATAAGTGAGCAGGGAAGTGGCCAGAGGCTGCAAAGAGTCAAGGAAGATGAGAGCCAGAAGGGTATTAGCCATTGACCTTTCTCATGAAAATTAAAATGGAAATCCTTCATCCAGGCAGGTGGTTTCAGCCTGGGGCCCTGATGGGCACATGCTGTTGTTATCTTCTGCTTGGTGTAGCATCTCTGTAAATTTCTGAGTCCCTTGATACGATAAAAATCTTAATATTCTCTGAGTCTGTGAGCATCTTTCCATAATATCACCCTCATCCCATTGTGACAACAATACTCTTATTCTCTTCTTTCCATACACTCCGCTAGCTAGTTGGGTTGAGATTTTAGCCCTGGCAACCAAGGGGCCCACACCTGTAGATACATCTAGGCCCTGATTCCAAGCCCAAAGATTGAATTCCCTCCTGTTGACGCATGTCTTTTACTGAAGTACCATGATTGGGTTGACCTACAGGCAGAATTTAATACATTGTCTCAAACATTTTCTAAGTACCTCCTGGGAAATAAGGGGTAAATAGCATTATACTGTGGTAAGGGTTCCAAAAGAGAGAGGAGACAAAGGTCTGTGGGAGTGTGAGGCCAAGGGGGATTGCTTCTGGCTTGGGGAATTGGGAAAGGGCTCACAGAGAAGGTGGCTTTTGCTCTGGGTCTTGAGAAGGGGAACATCAGTGAGAGAGGTACTGGATCAAGACAACGCGAAGTATGCTAGAGGCAGCGACTTTTCCTTAATGCGACGCATCCTTGAAGCCACAGAGCGAGGTCTGACAGTACCAAGTGATAATAATAATGGATAGCATCTTTTGGATGCTTCCTATTGGTCAGATTTCTTTTGTGTGCTTTACACATATTCTTTCAGTAGCTGCTCACAGCACCCTGTGATATATCCTGAATTATTCCCCCTTTGCCTAAGAGTTCGCATGTGTCAGTGGTAGGGCTGGGATGCAGCCTCCTACTATGTCATTGGACAGCTCGTATCCACTAATTATACTTAATGGTCCCAAATGCATAGTTCCACGCCCTGGGGAGATGCTGGTGAATAGGAGAAGCATGGTCTCTGTCCTCTTGGAGTTCACAGTTCAGTGTGTGTTGGTAAGAATCCAGACTCAGCTCTTTCTCATGTTGTTGTTTTTCTGGATACTGGTTAGATATGGAAGAATCCTCACCCTTTAGTGTTGTGTTTGTGTGGCTTTTAAGTTTGCCTGAGGACCTTGGTGGTTACAGCTCTAGCATGCATTTTCCCACCACCCCCCACTTTCCCAACAGCCCCTGATTTTTGTGATTCTGGGCAGGCTGATAGCACCCCTGGCCCAAGGTGGAATGTGAGTGAGGCCAGGTTAAGCCAGTCAACGCATTCCCTCTACTGGCTTCAGTTACTGGGTCAGGAGTGGAAGGGTGAATTCAGTTGGCCTGATTATATTGGTTTTCAGGTCTTTGGGAATACTGAGATAAAGGTTCTCTTTCTTCCTCTCCAGGACATGAACAAAGAAATAGGAAGCTCTCTAAACTACTGAAAGCCATCTTAGGACTGGGTGAAGAAACTCTGGCTGAGGTTGGAGTCATAACCAAGCAAATGGAGCTGAAAAATCAAGAGAGAGAAGCTGGATCCTGGTGACATCGCTGGGCTCCTGGATCATGCCTCACCTGAAACCTCAGTAGTTCCACCTCTGGATTTTACAGTCACGGAAGACAGTTTGAGTCAGGTGTCAATTGGAATCCAAAGCCTACAGCTTAGGAGGCTGTGGGGGCCACTGTTGGCATGGAAAAGCCTCCTGTGAATCCCAGTCTGCTACCCGGTCTTCATGTGACCTCTGTTCTCCAAGTCTCAGTTTCTTTATCTGTAACTGGAGAAGACCAGATTGAAACAACAGCAGTGACGAGGATGGTCGTGATGGCCGCCACTTAGCAGGCACTGTCTGCTTCCATCTGCTTTGCTGAGGGCTTTTATACACAATATCTCATTTAGTTGGTCCAAGAACCTCATGAAGTAGTAATATAGGGAAGCTGATGCCCAGAGAGGTTGAATTACAATGCAATTAATAAGTGGCAGAGATGAGATGTGATTCAGGCATCTAACAATGACTTTTTTTTTTTTTTTTGAGACCAGCTTTTTCATTGCAAAACTCCTTGTATGTCTGTGAACATCTAGGTCTACTGCTGTGTTATTCGCACTTTATTCCCCCAGCACCAAGCATAATGCTCGTCAAAGAGTAGACGTCTAATTCATATTGGTTGAATGAATGAATGAATGAATGAGTGGCCAGAGGAACTCCAAGAGCCCATTCAGCTCTAAAGTCCTTTGAAATCTGCCTTGTGCTCTTTGCCTAATGAGAGTTCCCAGAAGCATTTCTCGAGTGAAGGGCAAACTCCTTTCTCCTCCTCTGAACTGGTGTTTGCTCCACTGTCTGTCTCCCACTAATGAGGGGACACAGCCCAAGGGGACCGTGTCTCCAGGCTAATGATGTTGTGGTTGCTCTGACCACACGGCTCAGAATATTCAGGCCATTGCTGGTGTTTTACATCTTGCCACTGTTGCCCTTGTCAACTTCCAAGGGCATGAAGCCATGGCCCAGTGGGCTGGCCCTTCCAAGGTCAGCTTGATGGCAAACACAAACTTAATTGAGCTGGAATAATGATATTTTTCCTTTGCCTGATGTGCAGGTGACAATACTTAAAATATCGACATGCCTTAATACTTCTCAATTCAGTTGTTTGCTGCTCAACCGCAGCTACTTAAATTGACCAATCTATCTCGCCCAGCTGGAGATCAAGGGATCAGCACTTAATTTCATTCCCTGAATAAAGAATTTTTTTTTTTATATCCACATGGAAATATCAGAACATGAAAGGTTAAATCAATATGGAGTTTTACATTGCTTAAAGGGCATTTGCATCAAAGCAGCCCTGAATGCAATTCACTTGTTTAATGAATTTTTTATGCTTATTTAATGAATTTCACAAAGGTTTGGTGTTTTTCATAAAATGGATAAGGACTTCCAGTTTTATGAAATAATAAAAATGGAACTGAAGTTATGAAATGAGCAATCTCATTAGTTAGGCATGATATATTCATATGAAAATGTACATGTCTCTGTATTATTGCCTGGGCACCATTATGCGAACAGTGGCTTGTTATAATAGCATGGCAAATATTCCTGTAGTTAAGATATCAAGAAGTGACAGAAGGAAATTGCATTTTCTCCCCGTTTCTAATAATGACATAATTAATGCTCATTTAAAATAATTACCTGGGCATTGTTTCCCAAGAGTGCTGAGGCCTAACTCAATGGTAAATGGGTCTTGAGATACTTTTGAACCTCAATAACTCAAATGACATCCCTTGCTTTATAATTTGTTATTTGTTGAAGTAACAGTGATCTCCTGACTTTCCATTTTGATGTCCTGGTGCACAAATAGAATATTCCAGACTAAATTGATCAAACTGTCCACATACAGAAGAAATATCTTGTGTCCTAATGGAGAGAGAGGGAGAGAGAGAGAGAGAGAGAGAGAGAGAGAGAGGGAGATTGATTGATTGTGTAATCAATTCCTCAGCTTTTTTGGGAGGGTTGTATATTTCCTTGGATATTAGGCTTTTTACTGGGTGTCCAGAGTTTGGTGAACTGGTTTTGTCCTATTGACTCATCTTTGATTTTCAGAGGTTGGAAAGCATATAGGTTACCAACTGAGGCTTTGAAACACAGCTCTATGCCTTACAGCTATTTGACCATCAGCCAGTTACTTAACCTCTCTGAACCTCAGCCATAAAATAAGGATCATATTTGGTATGATCCATGGTAGTTCCTGCCTCAGAAGGTTGTGGGCAAGATTAAGGAAGCCTATGCATGAAAACTTCTTAGCATGGTGTCAGGCATCCGGTAGACACCCTGTGATATCAGCTGTTGTCATAGAAGCTGTTGGTAAGAAGCGGCACCTTGAGTTTGCTGCCTGTTCTGGTGTGGAGTCTGAACAGAAGTTATGAATCAGTGCTAGGCAAGCCCTCAGTGGGGAAACTCGAAACGGTTTCATCACTCTTTCTTTGCCTATGCAAGAGGACAGGCAGCTGGAATGCTCCTCTGGCATTCAACACTGGTACCAACCTCAGCAACGTTAATAATACAGCGCAACCGGATTAATTCTGGCTCCTCTGATTTCACAGAGCGGGTAAATTCAAATGAGCACGTCAGTGAGCGTGTCTGGGGCACCCACTGGGTGCTGGGCTTTCCCTAAGAAAAGGGGAAGGCAGAGCTCCCCATTCTCAAGGAGTATGTAACCTTGGTAGGGCAACATGGGAGAGCCAGGATACAATTTTACTACCAATAAAACTTCTTATATCTGTATAGCACTTCGTAGTTTTCAAAAAACCTTTCAAGGGACCAGCTTACCCCTTAGGACAGTTTTGACAGTAGGTTGAAATAATTTCATTGGATGCAGAGAGGTACGTAGCACTGTGGTTAGCAGATTGGTCCCTGCAGTTAGAACTGAGTTTTGGAACCAGCTCTGCACAGTTCTAGCTGTGTGGTTTCCCGCAAGTCACTTAACCTCTCTGAGCGTCAGTTTCTTCATCTTTTAAATGGAGATGATAAGAAGACCCAGTAAATTTGTTGGCATTTAAGGTACATCGCCCTGACTTTCCTCCACACCCTGAAAATTACTGTGTGTCCAATGTGCCCATATTCCGGGGGAAAATGAGTGTTAAAGAGAGAAAGTAATGGAAGATACTACCCCCCAGTGGTGGAGTTAGGGAATTCAAAACCTCACAGCAAAGGTAAGAGTACCATTGCCTTTTGGTAGTGGGGACAGTGGGTAAATATTCACTTTGCAAAATTTTTTAAATAAAAATTTAAAAAAACAGGTCACATGAATGATTAGAGTTTCAGTTATTTCTGCTGTTTTCTAGATACACTGACATAATATAATGTGTATGTATACATATATATATATATGTATATATATACACACAAACATATGCACATGTGTAATTTTTAAAGCTGTGTCATTTTATACTCTTTCAAGAGTATAAAATGATTACTGAATATCCAGAAATTATGACTTTCTACTGAATTCCATTAAGTACAATAAGTCTATTGTACTTATAATAATAAATATAAAATAGTAAAACTATAGAGTAATATTCTTTCCCATATAAAATCACTTTAATATCACCTTTAATATAGACAGTAGAAGTACTCAGTTTCTTCCTCTTCCTCTACATTTTCTTCTGGTATTCGGGGGAATCTTAGTATAGAGTGTTAATAATAATAACACTAATAATATTTCTTTAAACTCAGGTCTTAACCCCCAAGATCAGAGACCCTTCTAAGACAGGGCACTCTCTCTCACCTTCACATGTCTGCATCTTCACTTTTACATCTTCGGTTCTCCATCGGAGCACACCTGGAGACCTTTGTGACCTACACAAGCCCACAGCTCTAGCCAGAGAACTCACATGTCAGGGGCAGGCCCAGGAATTACACTCTTCATCTGTGTAATGAATTACACCCCTCTCGTAATTCTGATTTGTCCCTTTGATTCGAAAGCAATAGGTAAGAAACCCTGAAAGAACGCAGCACAGATTCCAAACAAAAATGATGAGGGAATAAAGATAACCTTAATATAGCAAGGCTAGGTATAAAATCTGCTTTCACCCACATCTTTTCACTCATCATTTTAGATATCAGCCCCTCAAATTTGACAATGGCCTCATTTTACTTTACAAGAGAAGATGCTTAGATTTACAAGTAAGCTCACCTATCCCACCCCACACCTCCATCTCCCACACTGGCTCTCCAGGTGTTCAGGCCCACACCTGGGAGTGACCCTTGACTACCCTCTGACTCGCATCACAGTCAGATGGGGGCTTCCCCTCAACACCCCCGCGCCACCCCGAACACACACAGCCCATGTCAGCAAATCCTGCTGGCTCTACCATCGGTATCTACCCGGAAACTTTCCCACCGTGTCCATCACTCCAGGTCACCGTCACACTCAGCCTGCATCGTGCAGCAGTGTCCTACCTGCCCTTCCCTTTCTTACTCCTGCCCCCTCAGTCTGTGTCCCAGAAAAAAAGCCAGAGTGACGCTTTTAAGATGTAAACCAGATCCCATTATCCCTCTGTTCAAAACCATCTCAGAGTAAAAGCCCAAGTCCTTCTGGCATCCTGGCGATCGCACAGGTCTCCTTCCCCAAACTCCCAGGCCCTGTGCACCTTGCACTGGCCTGGCGCTCTGCCTGGAACTCTCCTTCCCGCTATCTGTAGGTTTCATTCCCTCCCCGAGAGGCTTTCTTAGCCCCCTCTCCTCTAAGGAACTCTCTACCCTTACTCCCTCAATCTGCTCGATTTTCTGCAGTTCTTAGGGTCACTTAACATAGCGCATGTTGACACTTTTCTTCGTTTGTCTGTCTGCGTTCCTCACCAGAACTTGGGGGCTCAGTGCTATATCTTTACTGCCTAGAGCCGTGTATATAGTAAGTGGTGGATGAACATCTGTTGAATGAATGAATAAATGAATGAATGAATGAATATCTAGGCCCCAGGACAACCTATATTCATTGTCTGAAGCTATCCCCCTGTCTCTGCCCCAAACATAATTCGGGGACAGACAGGAACTCACTTCAATCATGCCTGCATCTGACTCATTCTCCAGGTCTGGGGAGGGGAAGTACCCAGTGTGGCATTAAACATGTTCAGACCCCAGGCCAGCCCTTAAAAATGCTTGAAAGACAAAAGCCCAAACAGAACAGAAACCATCTAATCCTTGAGCTTTTCCCCGCCTATTGGCCTTGTCCTCCTTCGAGGAGAGAGTCATTTATAAAATTCAGTTCAATGAGGTTTCCAGCTAATTGAGGCTTTCCCGAATATCCTATTTGGTGCATTGATTAAGCACCTCTCTGTGCTTTGTGCCACAGAGGGCTGGGAAGTAAAACAGTGAACAAGACGAGGCCTGTGCCCTCCAGGTGCTGACAACTCCAGCGGGGAGGGAGACAGACACACAAGAACTCATAACCCAGGGCAGAGAGAAGGGCAAGTTAAGCAGAGCTGACAGCTCTGTGCTTGGGGCCAGGAGGGTCCGTGACATCAACTCTTGTTCGGTCCAATTTATTACCACCGCTATTACTAATCTAATAATAATAATAATTTCTAGTAGGCTTGCCTTCTTTGATATCAAAGGGTAATTTTTCTACTGCCAAAATGAATGATAAAAGAAAACAACTCCTTGGAATTAAAAGCAGTTGTGCTTGCTGATGGTGGAGAGAGGCATGGGCTCTTTCTTCTTGGGAGAGTGGGGAGGCGAGGGGGCTGGTGACTATCTCTTTAAGGACCCACTCCCCCCAAGGACCTCCTCTAGCAGAGAGAGTATCATGGCATATGCAGAAATCAAAGTCACATTGGGTCGGTCTCTATCAGCTCTGCCATTTAATGTTTAACAGCTGGGAGGGAAAATGTCCTGAAGCTTTTCAAAATAAATGAAGACATGCATTCCAGGTTTGTGGTGAGAATGGCGACAGGGCTGGCATCTCACACGTTCTGGGGGCCCAAGTCGGCCAAGGCACACGGCGGTATCCAGGAACCCCATACTACCCACAAGAAGACCTCAGGGGGGATTTCTTGGGGCCTGGCTTGCCTGGGCATGGTTCCTAGATTTCAAAGACTGCTTGACACAGGGGATGGGTCAGCATTTTCCAACCTCATTTTCTGTCATATTCCTTTAGCCCTGGATCCACATCACCATCTTTGTCAAAACCATTCTCGGTTGTTGGGCGTGATGGATCCGCTATTAGATATTAGGGCAAATGTTGAAAATAACTATGGAGAGACTATAGTAGAAAGCAGGCATTTGTCCTCTCCTGTGACTCATGAGTAATGTGGCATGCATGTTATATTTCAGGTGTACCGAGTGCAATTGGCCATGGGACGGTCAAGTAACGTGTGCGAAGTGGGCCAGGTTTTAGCACACGCACGCATTTTGTGAGAGGTGGAGTGTTGGCCGAACAGCAGGCCCTGTCTCCACAACGGAGAACAACCATTACTCAGCCCCGTCAGCTGCTGCCAGGGAGGAATGCGGTGGGCCCAGGCAGGAATTTGGATTTTCATGTGATCCAACAGCCTGGTGAAACATGCCTGTGGGCCACTAGGGCTGCAGTTTGCAAACACTGTCATATATCAGTCAAAGCTATCTCTAAAAGCTTGATTATGATCTTTGGCACCCAGTAATATAGGTGGCATTTCCATCTATGAACGTTCTGCCTTGTTGGGTTACATGTGGGGTTTTTAACACAAATAATCCTTCATAGTTGTGCAGTATTTGACCATGTAGGAAAGAAAGTACCTTCATAATGATTACAGGTCCCACTTTACAGATGAAGAAGAGCTTCTTTAGTGATATCTGTGTGGTTAAGAGGTGAGGCAGAAATCCTGAGCCTAAGTTCTTTCTCTAAGTATAAAAGGCTTTGGTTTTCTCCCTGCTGTTTAAATATGCCATCATGCGGTGTTAAACATGGCCACAAATTTTTGGACCCTTCTCCTGTCAGAGATTGGTCTGTTTCCCCTCACTTTGCATCTGGGCTTGTCTGGAACTCTTTGACCAATAGAATGCAGAGGAAGTGACATTCTGCCAGTTCTGGGGGTAGTCTTTAAGAGGATTGGCGGTTTCTACTTCCTTCTTCTTGGAGTCTTGAGCTGCCTTGTGAAAAGTCTGACTAGCCAGCTGGAGAAACCATGCGGAGAAAGCCTGAGACTACACAGAGAGGGAGCGGGCCTGGCTGAACCAGCCTTCCAACTACCCCACCAGAAGACCAGACTATGAGGGAACCTTCTTGGTCCCTCCAGACCACCCAGCTGCCAGCCAAACACCATGGAGGGACCCTTCCAGTCCATGGCCTATGGCACAGAAGCATCTCTCGTCTGAGGTCTGCTCGAATTGCTGACACAAAAAATAATAATCACATTAAATAATAACTTGGTTATTGTTTTAAGCCATTAAATTCCAGGAAAGTATGTCATGCAGATAACCAAAACTTACCTGCATAACTGCCACAGCACATCTCTGAATGCGGTACTATTGTATCTATCATCTACCTATACCTATCTATCTATCTATCTATCTACCTATCATCTATCTATCATCTATCTATCACTGATCTATCTATCTCTTATCTATCATTATCTATCATCAATCTATCTCTTATCTATCTATCTATCATCTATCTATTTATCTATCTATCTATCCCTTTCTATCTATCATCTATCTATCACCTATCTATCTCTTATCTATCTATCATCTATCTATCTACCTATCTATCTATCTATCTATCTATCTATCATCTATCCATCTATCATCTATCTCTCATTTACATAATATATCAATACCAATACAGTAATTTTGAAGAGGGCAGAAAAGCACAAAAAAGAATTGAGCTATCTGAAGATTGTCACCAGGAATACCTATCCCTTCAGACCTTTTCCTTTTTCTTTTTTTTCTTAACAAATTGAGATCATACTGGGCTTACTGCTTTGTAATCTGCCTTTATCACTTAGTATGTTGTGACCATTTTCCCATGTGACGAAACATTTTTTCTGACGTGATGTTTAATGGCTGCACAGAAAATTTGTGTGATGCATGTACTATGATATATGTAACCAATTTCATATTGTTTGAATGTTTAGATTGTTCCAAATTTTCTGCATTTTCTGCATTATAAATATTGTTGCAATCAATGTCCTTGACCATAACCACTAATTCATATCACTGATTATATTTTGGGATGCGCATGTGCAAATGAAATGTTTAGGTATAAAGTTTATGTATATTTTTCAAGCTTTTGAACATTGGGAAGTTGCTCTGTGGACTATAGCAGTATTCGCAAAGGACAATTTTTTAAACTGTCTTTTCAAATTCTGAGTCTTATTATTATTTTTTTTTTACAAAATGTTGAGTAGAGTTCCCTGTGCTATACAGTAGGTCTTGTTGTTTATCTACTTTATATATAGTAGTGTATATATGTTAATCCCAACCTCCTAATTTATCTGTCCCCACACCCCCCTTTCCCCTTTGGTAGCCATAGGTTTGTCTTCTATATCTGAGTCTCTTTCTCTTTTGGAGATAAGTTTACTTGCATCTTGTTGGTTTTTTTTTTTTAGATTCCATGTATAAGGATATCTTATGATATTTGTCTTTCTCTCTCTGGCTTACTTCACTTAGTATAATAATCTCTAGGTCCATCCGTATTGCTGCAGATGGCTTATTGCACTCTTTTTTATGGCTGAGTAATATTCATATATATATATGCATATATATATATATCTATATATCTCACATCTTCTTTATCCATTCATCTGTCGATGGACATTTAAGTTGTTTCCGTGTCTTGGCTATTGTAAATAGTGCTGCAATGAACGTTGGGGTGCATGTATCTTTTCAAATTATGTTTTTCTCCAGATATATGCCCAGGAATGGGATTCCTAGATCATATGGCAACTCTATTTTTAGTTTTTTAAGGAACCTCCATACTGTTCTCCATAGTGGCTGCACCAATTTACATTCCCACCAACAGTGTAGCAGGTCGTCTCTGTCCAAAACTGCACAAATTTGGATCCTTGATTCATACCAAGCAGCACTCCCACAAGATATTTCATGAAAAAAACCTTTCTGGGTCAAATATGTTTGTACAATGATGCATTCTATACTTCCCTCTTACAGACTCGCTACACCCATTAGCTTATTTAAGGTTCTGGAAAGTTTTGCCTAATGAAATCTCATTTTATTTAATTCAATAGCTTCCAATTATATTTGACTACCCGAACTCTTTTGTTTTCTTTTATATAATGCTGTAAAATACACAAATTTCACTCAAGCCACAGGCTCAGGTTGTGCAAAAATGTAACATTCAAAGATGTCTTGTGTCCGTCTAATTTATACCTTGATCCCTCTTTCATTTAATAACACAAAACTTTATTTTTCCTAAAAGATTTGTCACTGATTTTTTAATGCATTGAATAGATTATCTTTATATAGCAATACAGTCATAGATTATAATTTTAAAAATACAGTGAAAAGTTCTTCTCTCACCCTTTCCCCAATCTACCCAGTTTCTATCATTACTCTGAGCATCCATTTTTGTTTTGTTTTGTTTGTTTCTTGTGTGTCCCTTAAAATATCTTCTTGCACACTCAAACAAATACGAATTTATTTTCTCATTCCCCTCCTAATAAAATACTGCACCTTGATCCTTTTCACTTAATATATTTTGACAATCCTTCTGTACCAGTGCATAGGATAACTTCTGAGTTTCTTACTGACTCATAGTATTTCCTTGGATTATAAACACTTGCATTGTTTTTACTCTTTTGCTGTTATGAACTATGCTGCGATAGATAGCTTTGCTTTTATGTCATTTCTCTCCATGAATTTATATTTTCAGGATAAGTTCTTTGAAATACAATTGCTGGGTCAAAGGATATCTGTATTAATAATTCTGATAAATACCGCACCCCTGTAAGGGTTGTACGATTTATTTTCATCCCAATAATATATGAGGCATGCCTGTTAACCACTGTCCTTGACAACAGAACGTGTTTTAAACTTTTGAGTTTTTGCCAATATGATAGGCGAGTAACAGTAGCTCAGGGCAGCTTCAGTAAAAGTCACTTATATTAATCTTGTCTATTTTTCTATTGGATGGTTGGCTTTTTTCTTATCTAGTCCTGTAAATAGTTATTACTTGTATTTTGCTTTGTTGGGGAACTTGCAGGGTTAAAAATTTTTTTTTAATCAAATTTATCAATCTTTTATTTTATGACATCTTGGATTTGAGCCATCATTAGAAAGATCTTTGAGCTTCCCAGGTGATAAAGAAATGGTTCCATGTTTTCTTCCAGAACGTTTACAGCTTAATTTTAAAAATTTAAATATTTGATCAAGTTTTAAGTGTCCAGGTGTGAGGTATGGAACAATCTTACCCATTTTTTTCTTCCCATTGTCTGTACAGTTGCTCCAGCCTCACGCCTCAGGTAGCCCATTGTTCCTCCGCTGATTCCAGATGTGGCGCCAGCCATTAGTCAAGTGAGGGTAAATTCGGTCAATTCATATTTTCCCTGGGAAACAATAAATGCCTTGCCGTCTCCCTGGTCTCCACCCAAGAACAAAGCCACAGGGACTCCCCTCTGGGGTCCTCATCCCTCTCTGGGGATCTATTGCTCCCCCCAACGACCTCCCCCCCTCTGCCCCCCACTCTCAGCTCCTGTCTTGACTTGCTGGGGGCTGGGGGACGGCCCTGGCTGATCTCATTTTCTCTTAAAACACTTATCAGGACATTTAGGGCTGCACTTTTTGATACTCAACTTGAAAACCTCAGGTTTCAGAGACTCAAGACCTTTCTCTCCAACTATTGCTTTTGTTTTGCATTTCCAGTGTCTATTTTGAAACTCAAAAGCTGAGAATGTTCTCTTTCTCCCTTCTGCCCCCGGAGGCCAGTCCCCTGGAATGCTGGTCACTGCTGTCATGGTGTGGTAGGGTGGGCGACTGGAGCGGGGACAGGAAGTCCTGATCAAGGAGACCTGGGTCAATATTTCAAAATACGGCTTCATCGCGCCACCATACGGAGTAACTTGGTACTAGGGGAGCGATGGTGGGAAGTTTGAGATGCTTCTGTCATTTGAACTATATTAAGGGGAGCACTGCAGGCCCCAGGCTCGTCCTGGTTCTACCAGCTCACCTTGGGGAAACTGTGTGACTTAACCTCTTTCTGCCTTAGTTTCCACGTCTGCATTGTCCTTCCCCAGGCTCCGCGAGAGACTCCAAATATGTCACAAAGCCAAAGCACTTTGTAAACTTAAACACACCATACACATGTAAGGCATTACTACTATCTTCCTTCTCATCGAAAACATTTTTCCTGGGCCCCCCTGTGTTCCAAACACCATTCCGACGCATGTGTTCTAACACATAACAAATACCTCTTTGAGATGTTTTTAATTGCACGTTAGCTCCCTTTCAGACCTGATTCATTTCTGATCTGAACAGCAACAAAGGGAGCTTTTATTGCTGAGGTTCATTTCTGGAAATTAAATTTCCATTTTCAACACTAATGCTACTGTAATTCGCAGTGGTTTCTGTCTCTTTTTATTGTGTCTGACAGCGACCAGCCTATCGGCGTAAGTGGCTGAATACGAGTATGTAAATGTACAACATAAAAAGACATTTTTGAAAAGCAGGGGAAAGAAAAACATTTAAAGTAGGAAATTAGAGCAGTTACTGGATCCCACACCATGGTTAATGAGTGTGCAGGAAGCAAACAGTTTCTGGCTCGGGGACCTCAAGCGTTACAGCCAGGGCAACGCTTCTCCTGTTTTTGGAAGGAAATCAGTAATAGCCTCCACACATGGGAAGCCTTCAGTTTGCATTTTTTAATGCCTCCAGGGAGGACAGGGTTTCTAGTTTCAAATCTGTTAAATTTTTCTTTAAAAGACGGGTTTTGTTCAGAAACCAAAACAAAAATTAGCATATTAAGAATATATGCAGGTCACGCATTTGCACCGGTGCTGGAAGATTTCATCAAGTGTGGCTTTTGCCAAACATTAGTGGGTTCCTGAGAAGCAGGGTGGGACTCGGTCACTTTGTCTAATTAGGTAAAACCTCTTAAAAGCCCCACACCCCATTTTTATTAATAATTAAGTATGTAAAATCTGGCCAAATGCCCGTCTATGCGTTAAAAGTGGTCATTCAAAGGTGTTGAGTTGGGAGAGATTTTCATTCTCTTCCTCTTGTTATCCGTGTTTTCTAAATTTTTTAGAATGGAAGAATATGGCTTTAGAAACAAGAAAAATAAGAGGTACTTAGGACTAAGCAAAATGAAAACTCACAAGTAGTTTTGCTTTTCTATTTTGTGCCTGGAGCCCAGGATATAACCTGAACTCAATTCCAATTAATAAAAACCCTCTCACTGAGCACCTAAGTGTGACGTGGTGCTTTCCTTCTGTCTCCAGTATTCAAATTTGTTTTTCCTTTTACAAGGGAGTCTTTCTGAGTAACCCCTTACGCCATCCAAAAACTGAATGGCTATGAGAAAGTTTGAAATGGCTGGTTTGAAAGTAACAAAGAAAATTATGAAAAATAAGAAAACTTAACCTCCCTTATATAAATATGGGCTGTTTTGTGCCTTATTTATACTATTCTAAGTGTTGGAGATGTTACTCCTAAAAACTGCCTATTCAATTAAACTTTGGAGCATGGCGGTCCTGGAGTCAGGATTGAGTCCCATCTTGCTGTGTGAACTTGGGCAAATCATTCTTTTTGCTGTGGGTGGACATTGGCTTAGTTGTTGGGATTAGGTTCTGAAAACTGGAACCTGGAGTGGGAGTGTCCAACTAGGCAAAAAGACAGGAGTGAGTCAAACCGAGTCACTGGGGACTGCTGAACCTCTGCCGGAGATTGCTTGCTGTTCAAAAATCAACTTTTCTTCTTTTCCTCCTCCCCTTCCTCTTTTTCTTCTTCTCCGTTCTTATCATCTCCATCTCCTCCATCATCGTCATCATCATCACAGAGCTAGACCCCATTCTCATTCCTCAGTCTCCCCTCCACTTAGGCCTGGCTATGTGACTGAGTCTAAGCCAATGGAATATAAGCAGAAATGCTCTCTCCCCTTCCTCCAGCTGTATGTTGACTATGACAAGACCCTCACGCCCAGCAGTTGGTAGAGCCACACAACAGAAAGAGATGAGGTTCCCGAATCATGACACGGAGGAAACCCCACTGTTTAGGAACATCTGCCTAAAACTATTACATAGGGACTATTATCAATGCATAAACGTCGATGGTATTTGAGTAATCATGTTTTGGTGTCCATTTGTTACTGCAGCCTGGATTGCTTAGTGGACACAGAATCAAACACTGCCACCAAGAGCTGGAGGCAGGAGCAGTAGTGTAGAGGCAAGAGTTGGGTGCATGGGGTCTGAGTGACCCACTATACTGACATATATGTCAATAATAAGTGAGGTGAGGACAAGACTGTCAGGGCTCCATGGATGGCCTTTATTAATCTGTGGGGGTTCTTTTTTTTTTTTTTTTTTGCGGTACGTGGGCCTCTCAATGTTGTGGCCTCTCCCGTTGTGGAGCACAGGCTCCGGACGCACAGGCTCAGTGGACGGGCCCAGCCACTCTGCAGCATGTGGGACCTTCCCGGACAGGGGCACGAACCCGTGTCCCTGCATCGGCAGGCAGACTCTCAACCACTGTGCCACCAGGGAAGCCCCTGTGGGGATTCTTAAGGGTCAGGAGTTACTTGGTACAATTAGCTTCTCTGGGCTTTCTTTCCTCATCTGTAAAATGGGGACTGTTGGATGAGATTAAGAACAGCAAGAGCGCTTCATTTTAAGGGCCAGCTCCGATAGATTGGGCAGGGCTGATTGGAGCACTGTGTTGAGAAAGATTCTGAGGTTGAGTCATGGATCTGCAGGAGAGTACCACAGCCAATTATTGGTGCAGGCACAGGAAGGGAGAGAAGGAACCCGCACACCAGTGGCTGCCATGGCACGTTGTTCTCTGACATCTATGAGTCTCATCATGGCAGAAATTTCAAGGCCTGCAGTAGCAAATGTGTCCAGCTGAGGGTGACCTCAGAGACTAGGCAGCTGGAGTCAATTCATCGCTAGTGAGTCCCTTAGTTTAGCAGTTTTCACTTCAAAGATACCAAGCTGTCTGCCTTATGGATGCCTGGAAATTCTATCCAGGTTTTTCATTTTCTTTCTATTTTGTGTGTGTGTGTGTGTGTGTGTGTGTGTGTGCGCACACGCATGCACTAGGTTATTCTAAAAGACCTCAATGAAAAAGAAATACCAATGAATTCGACCCCCTGGGAAAGAGTTCTAATTGGGTTCTTCCCAGGTCAGACTGATTCAGACAAAGACTTTTAAAAAAAATTGAGATGATGTGGTAAGAAGCCTGGGAATGAACAAGTTTTGTTATAACTTGGAAAGATAAGCCACTCCATCAACATGGCCCAGAGGAAGGAAACTAACTCATCTTTTCATGCCCAGGGAGAGTTGTATCATGCAATTAGGCTTGGTAACCAGGGACCTAGGAGGCAGGATTCCAGTTCCAACGTTGTTGTCAATTTGCTGTGTGGCCTTAGACAAATGACATTCCCTCCCTGAGCCTCAGTTTCCTCATCTGTAAAATAAGGATTTTGGACTAGAAACATGGTTTTCGAATTGAGTCCCTTGGTTCCCAAAGATTCAGAGATGATGTGTGGGGGCAGGAGGGTGCTGCTGAGCTTGTGGGGTCCTGGGGCCCCCTTTCTCATTTCCATCAGAGTGACCTTCCTTGTATCTATTCTATATGTGGGCCAAAGTGACGCTCTGGTGGTTCCCTGCCCGCTCCCCAGCTAGGTGTGTCCTCCCTGTTGAGAGGTTGACCCTTCTGGCTGCAGCACACTCCAGGGGGCCGGGAGGAGCTGAGTGGAGGAGGGAGTGAGCCGGGCGCTGCTCCAGCAGCAGGGGCTGCCATCTGAACGCTGTGCAGCTGCCTAAATATTTTGCCTCCAGATTCTCCCTGCAGCTGCCCATGCTCCGCTTCATCTTAATTAAAGGGGCCTCTCTCATTCTGCCTCTGGCTTTTTGTCAGTTCTTCCCCACCTCCTTGACTTAATGTCAAATCTCCAAGTTTGGCTGTGGTTTTATTTGGACTTGATTTTATTAGTGTAATAGTAGTGGTAGTAGTCACATATTCATCATAATAATGAATATCGTCCTAGGTTTATAAACCACTTCAACTTTGAAAACTACTTTGACCTACAATAACCCATTTACAGACAGAGAACCCCACCTCCATTCTGCCTTTTCTTTTTAAAGTTTTTCCTTGCACTGCAAATGTGATAAACAGTTATGTTTCATTAAGAACACCCACTTTGGTGGCTTCCCTGGTGGCGCAGTGGTTGAGAGTCCGCCTGCCGATGCAGGGGACACGGGTTCGTGCCCCGGTCCGGGAGGATTCCACATGCCGCGGAGCGGCTGGGCCCGTGAGCCATGGCCGCTGAGCCTGCGCGTCCGGAGCCTGTGCTCCACAACAGGAGAGGCCACAACGGTGAGAGGCCCACGTACTGGACGTAGGCTGACATGCTTTGAATCTCGGTTCCATCAGTTACCAGCTGTGCGAACTTGGGCAAGTTACTTACCCTCTCTGAATCTGTTTCCTCATCTGTAAAATGTAGATTATACAGGACCTACTTCATAGGATTTTACAAGGATTAAAGGATAAACATGTATAAAGTGCTTAGAATGGTGCCTGGCATGCAGGAAGTGCTATATAAGTATTCACTACTATTTTTCAATAAAAAAATTTTTTTATTGAGGTATAGTTGATTTATAATATTGTATTAGTTTCAGGTTTACAACATAGTGATTCAAAATTTTATAGACTATACTCCACTTATAGTTATTATAAAATATGGGCTATATTCCCTGTGCTGTCCTGTAGCTTACTTATTTTATACATAGTAGTTTGTACCTATTAATCCCCTACACCTATCTTGCCCCGTCCCCCTTTCCTTGCCCCTTTGGTAACCATTAGTTAGTTTTCTATATCTGTGTATCTGTTTCTCAAGGTTGTTTGGCTATTTGGGGTTTTTTGTGTTTCTCTACAAATTTTAAAATTATTTGTTCTAGTTCTGTGAAAAATGCCAATGGTATTTTGATAGGGATTGCATTGAATCTGTAGATTGCCTTGGGTAGTATGGTCATTTTAACAATGTTAATTCTTCCAGTCAATGAACACTGTATATCCTTCCATCTGTTTGTGTCGTCTTCAATTTCTTTCATCATTGTCTTGTAGTTTTCCGAGTGCAGGTCTTTTACCTCCTTAAGTAGCTTTATTCTTAAGTATTTTATTCTTTTTGATACAATTATAAGTGGGATTGTTTCTTTGATTTCTCTTTCTGATAGTTCATTGTTAGTGTATAGAAACACAACAGATTTCTGTCTATTAATTTTGTATCCTGATACTTTACCGAATTCATTGATGAGCTCTAGTAGTTTTTGGTGACATCTTTAGGATTTTCTATGTATAGTATCATGCCATCAGCAAACAGTGACAGATGTCACTTTCCTTTCCAATTTGGATTCCTTTTATTTCTTCTTCTTGTCTGATTGCTATGGCTAGGACATCCTGTACTATGTTGAATAATAGTGGTGAGAGTGGACATCCTTGTCTTGTTCCTGATCTTAGAGGAAATGCTTTCAGCTTTTCACCATTGAGTGTGATGTTAGCTTATTATATATGGTCTTTATTATGTTGACGTATGTTTCCTCTGTGCCCACTTTTTGGAGAATTTTTATCATAAAAGGATGTTGACTTTTGTCAAAAGCTTTTTTCTGTGTTTACTGAGATGATCACATTGTTCTTATTCTTCAATTTGTTAATGCCATGTGTCATACTGATTGATTTGTGGTTATTGCACCATCCTTGCATCCCTGGGATAAATCCCGCTTGATCATAGTGTATGATCCTTTGAATGTATTGTTGGATTTGGTTGGCTAATATTTTGTTGAGGATTTTTGTATTTATGTTCATCAGTGATGTTGGCCTCTATTTTCTTTTTTTGGTGATATCTATGTCTGATTTTGGTATCAGGTTGATGCTGGCTCCTTTCTAATGACTGCTTCTGCCCTGGGTCCCAGAGTATGTGAGATTTTGTGTGTGTTCTTTAAGAGTGGAGTCTCTATTTCCCACAACCTTCTGGGTATCCTGAAAGTAAGGCTTGCTGGCTTTCAAAGCCAAATGTTCTAGGGGCTCATCTTCCTGACACAGGACCCCTGAGCTGGGGACATCAATGTGGGGTTCAGACCCCTAGCTCCTTGGGGAGAACCTCTGTAATTATAATTATTCTCCTGTTTGTGGGTTGCTCACCCAGGGGTATGGGACTTGACTATATCATGACTCCACCTCTCCTACCTGTTTCGTTGTGGCTCCTTCTTTACATCTTTAGTTGTAGAAGATCTTTTCCAGTAGGTACCAATCTTTTGCATTGATAGTTGTTCTATAAATAGTGGTAACTTGGGTGTGCCCAGGAGGGGAGGGGAGCTCAGGGTCTTTCTACTCCACCATCTTGAAAGGCTCTTTGACCTGATCTCCTACTTCTCTTTCTCAGATTCACTTGCTTCAGCTTTCTCTCTTTATGTAGGGACTTTGCTGGTGATGTTCCCTGTGCTTGCAATGTTCTTCTAGAGCCCACTATTTTTTTTTTTAAATAAAAACTTGAGCCATTGAGAAGCAAATAATAGTAATAAGGAAAAGCCTGGCATGCTTTCTCAAAAGGGGTGATGTAAATTCTAAGGGGGTAAAAATTGATTCTTGGTGGGATCTTAAAAAAGCTAACTCTTGGGGCTTCCCTGGTGGCGCAGTGGTTGGGAGTCCGCATGCCGATGCAGGGGACACGGGTTCGTGCCCTGAGAAGATCCCACATGCCACGGAGCGGCTGGGCCCGTGAGCCATGGCCGCTGAGCCTGAGCGTCCGGAGCCTGTGCTCCTCAACGGGAGAGGCCGCAACAGTGAGAGGCCCGCGTACCACACACACAAAAAAAGCTAACTCTTTTATGTATAAAGCATAGATGCACAGTACATGAATAGATACGTAATATATCTGTGATTTTAAAATTTCTTAGGTGGGACATTGAGGAGCAATAAGAAAATGTTGAGGAACACTGTTCTGATTCCTCTCCCTAGATTAACACATGGCTCTGTGAGTGTCCTACCACAATTTCTGGTTATTGTTTTACTGTGCGACAAAACTGCTTCTGTGCTCTGCAAAGCCTTAGCTCTTTCCTAATTTATCACGGCTATCCTTCCGGGATGCGGAAGCAGAATCGATGCACCTTATGATGATGCAACGTGAAGCATCATGATTGATTCCCTGATTCCTCTGCTTCCCAGCGCTCAGGCAGCTCTGGTGAATGTGTTTTCCTGAGCACAAGGATAGATCCCTAGAAGTGCAACTGTGGGGTGGGAGTGGCTGCGCTTTTAGAGTTTTTATAGCTCCTGCCAAGTTACTCATGTGATCTTCACAAGTATCACGAGTGGGACCTTTGCACGTGGAAGCCAGCTCTGAGAGGCTGGAGCATACCTGGCGGAGAGCAAGCAGCCCAGCTGGGTTTAGACTTCCTGTCTCCTGTGCCATGGAGCAGGTATTTTTTCTTGGGAGCCCCTTTCACCTGCGGGGTGAAGCCTCCCTTGCTGGCCCAGGACTAGCTCATGGGGGATCTTCATTGTGCAGCTTCGCGGGCCCACCCCACCTTGTTGCTTGAGGAGGGCACTCTGTGCCCCGAGAGGTTTGTAGCCAAATGCATCCTAACTGACTTAGCGAGGCATTGGTGGAAGTCTAAATCTGAGTTGTTCAAGGGTTTCTTCCTCTACCAACATTTACTAAACACTGAGTGTGTCTCTTCTGAATAACTGTGGTCCCACAAGAGAAAAAAGGATTGGTACTTTCTGATCATTAACTCTGTGTCACATACTACTGTAAGCTCTTTCCATGCATTACCTCAGTTAATGCTCCCTAGTGCTCTACCAGGTAAGTACTATTATTATGTCCATTTTAAAGATGCGGAAACAGAGGCTCAGTGGCTTGCTCAAGCTTCATAGCTGATAAGGGACAGGGTAAAGGATTTGTACTCATAGTTGCCTAACGTCAGGGTCCATGACCCTTGGACTCTCTCTTCTCTTGACTATTGTGGTAGATCGAATTATTGTCCCAATTCATTACCCCTCTCTGTACCTATACCCTTTGTCAAGTGATTTTTTAGGGCAAAGTGACCATGACAGGTGATCCCCCTTTATAAAATTGAACTGGAGAATTTTATATTCTCTTGTGTGGAGAATGCGGGCATCAGTACTGCTACCTCTCACATGCTAAGCAAGTGCTCTACCACATGAGCTAATTCCCTAGCTCCTGTTGTGAGATTTCTTTTTTAGTTTTTCCTACTAGAGGTATAATGCCCCAGATCTTCACTTTGGCTTTGGTCATGTGACTTGCTTTAGCCAGTGAGATCGGGGCAAGAATGCCTGTGAGCTAGCTTAAGCCAAAGCCTTAAGTGTAGGCACTTGGCCATCATCAAGCTTCCCAGGAAGTCGCTTCCCTATGGCTGGGGCCCCAGGATGAGCCCAGGAGGAGTAGATCTCAGCCTGTGCTACAGCGTGAAGCAGCCGAGCCCAGCTGATCCACTCACGTGGGAAATCAATTCTTGCTTTGGTGCGTCTCTGGCAAGATGTGGTTCCTGGTCGTTCTGCGTTAATGTTGAATGATTGCCTGAAAGGCGAACTGACACCCTCTGCTTCCTGTTTGAGGCTCCCTGTTCTGCAGCACCTGCCACAATCCTGGGGAATGTCGTGGATGAAATTAGGTGGCAAATGTGCTTTAGCATCTCAGCACCAAGAGTCCATGTGGACTCAGGCCTGCGTCCTGGGTTCTAGCCTTGGTCCTGCCTGTTACTAGGCTGGGGGTCCTTCTCCAAGGTCCTTGCCTTCTCTGTGCCTCAGTTTCCTCGTGAGTGAATGAGGGGCTGTGACTGGGTCTCCTCCAGCCCTAACATGAATGGAATTCCAGGTGACTGAAGACTTCAAAAGACATCATGTGTAACTTTATATTGAAAAAGGGACAAGTAGAGATCAGGGCTTAAATCCCATGCCGAGTGAAGAAGCAAACATAAACACCTGGAGAAAGATGTTTGAAAGTCAAGGAGTGAATTCTTGGAAGGATATTCGTTTCTAGCAAATGGTCATGTAGAAAATGAGCCGTCAGGGCAGTCTAATGCTGTGCCATGTTAGATCTGTTATTCCTTTTTCTTTTAAATTTATTTATTTATATTTATTTATTATTTTTGGCTGTGTTGGGTCTTTGTTGCTGCACGTAGGCTTTCTCTAGTTGCGGCGAGTGGGGGCTACTCTTCATTGTGCTGCGCGGGCTTCTCTTGCTGCAGAGCACGGGCTCTAGAGTGCTTGGGCTTCAGTAGATGTGGTGCGTGGGCTCAGTAGATGTGGCGCGTGGGCTCAGTAGATGTGGCGCGTGGGCTCAGTAGTTGTGGTTCATGGGCTCTAGAGCGCAGGCTCAGTAGTTGTGGCACACGGGCTTAGTTGCTCCGCGGCATGTGGGATCTTCCCTGAGCAGGGCTTGAACCCGTGTCCCCTGCATTGGCGGGCGGATTCTTAATCCACTGCACCACCAGGGAAGCCCTGTTATTCCTTTTTGAGCTAGCAGACCTTGAATTACCCAAGGCAAGGCTCCCTCTGTATTTGTTAAATCTTGGAGCAGCAGCAATTATGAGCAAATCAGGCAGGCCTGGGATGGAATCTGGATTATTTCAGCTCGTAGCTTTGTGACCTTGAGAAACTGGCCCACCCTCCCTGAGCCTCTTACACTTCCTTATGTGTAAAATGGGACAATCGGAGCTTAGGCACATTGAGTTCTTACTAAGGGCCAGGACTGATTTTAATCACTTTGCTGGAATGAAGTGATTTAGTCCTCACAACAGCCCATGGAACAGATCACTATTTATTACCATCCTCATTTTGCAGATAGAGAAGCTGAGGCTTAGAGAAGTTAAGTAACTTACAGAATGTTGCACAACAAGCAAATGCTGGGGTCTGAGCCAGGACAGCTCTTAACCACTACCCTGCATTGTCTGCCTCATAGAAGGCATAAGGTTAAGTGGCTCCACGGAGTGCCTGATACACAGAAAGTACTCAGAACATCCTAGGAAAATACCCAAGTAAAAAAAATCAAAATCACCAGGGGAAACTTCACCCATTTCACAGCCTTTGGGTCTTGTACACATCAGCCTAACTGGGAAGAGTGTCTTTTTGCCTCTCTCTGAGCTGATTCAAAAGACAGAGAATTGGGCTGGGTTTTGCTCCATCTTTTTTTTTTTTTAACAACCAAGAATGACTGAGTGACCAGGGAGTTTCTGTCATCTGTGATAATGAATGCCCCCAAAGGGCAGAAATAAAGATAGGTGCCATTATCAGCCCTGGGTCCTTAGAGGAAAGTTGTTAGATGGTGGTACAGAGCAGGTGCCCTGTTGGGGTGCAGTGCCTGCAGCGGAGATCTGGGTACTCTCTCTGGCTTCACTGCAGGTGTGAGAGATAAATTCCCGAGAGACATGTCAGTTGTCTCATGGTGGTGGAGCCAGAACAAAGAGATGGCAAAGCCAAAGTGGCTTGACTTGGGGGCAGGGAAGAGGCAGCTCTCTGCCGTTTCTAAGTGTCACTGGAGACTGTCCTCTCTTGTGTGGGGAGGCTGCCATGTGGGGAAATCTGCACTGAGCATCGCAGAGGGGTCCAGCTGCGAGCTCGAGTTTCCGGGTCAGATGGTGAGTTGGGAAGGACTCATATCCAGAAGTTAATTAGATTAAACTGCTGTATCACGGGAATGAAAGGGTGAGTATCAAGTAACCAGTACCTCAAAAAAAAAAAACAAAAAAAAACAAAACCCACTGGAATCAGGCTAATGCTGAAATTAAGAGAGGTGAAAGAATAGTAAAGTGTGATTTACAGGTCAGTTCTCTTTATTACCCCAGACTCTTGTGTGCTCCTTCATTCATTCTTATATTCATTCATTCAACCAGTGTGAGATCACCCAGTTGTAGACTAAGCGTGTTTGGGCACCAGCAAGTAGGGGAGCTCCCTCACTCCAAGGTTCAGCTTCAATAGACTTTTCCTGAATCTCATAAACTGAAAATTTAGAAATATACTTTTAAAAAATTTTAGCACACATGTACATTTTGTGTCTTCTTCTTATTATTCTTTTTTTTTTTTTGCGGTACACAGGCCTCTCACTGTTGTGGCCTCTCCCATTGCGGAGCACAGGCTCCGGACGCACAGGCTCAGCGGCCATAGCTCACGGGCCCAGCCGCTCCATGGCATGTGGGATCTTCCTGGACTGGGGCACGAACCCACGTCCCCTGCATCGGCAGGCGGACTCTCAACCACTGCGCCACCAGGGAAGCCCCCCTGTGTCTTATTCTTATTATTAATTTGAATTACAATAAAGTTGGGGACTCCACTATCTTTACAAGTCTCAGAGTCTCAAAAACATCTAAATCTGGTCCCACATTCCATCAGCATTAATTGAGTGCTAAGTACCAAGTATTGCGCTAGGTCCTAGGACATAGCTGTTGTGTTAGTCAGGGTTCTCTAGAGAAATAGAACCAATAGAATACATATATAAAGAGATCTATATTATAAGGAATTGGCTCACACGATCGTGAGGGGTGACAAGGCCCAAGATCTACAGCTGGTAGCTGGAGACCCAGGAGAGCTGATGGTATAAGTTCTGGTCTGAAGGCCAGCAGGCTGGAGACCCAAGAAGAGGTGATGTTTCTGTTAAAGCCCAAAGGCTGGAAAGAACCAATGACTGAGCCTGAATATAGGCAGGAAGAAGTTCCCCTTACTCATGGGAGGGTCAGCCTTTTTGTTCTATTCAGACCTTCAACGGATCTGATGAGGCCCACCCAGACTTGGAAGGGCAATCTGCTTTACTCAGTCTATCAATTTGCCCAGAAACACCCTCACAGACACATTCAGATTCACGTTTGATCAAATATCTGGGTACCCCATGGCCCAGTCAAGTTGACACATAAAACTGACCCTCACAGCTACGAATACAACTGCTTGTTAATCACGTGCTGTGGTTGTCCAAGGGAAAGGCAGTAGAGGCCCAGATGAGGGTGCCCCTGGGGGAAACAGGATAAAGGACACATCTGGGGAAAAGAGAGGCAAGTGAACGGATCTTGCCCAGTGAGATGGATGCAGACAGAGAAGGGGAAAGATTTGGAGCCTTTGGAGTCAGGGGATTGTTGGTGGAAGTTTGCTGATGGCAGGAACAGGATTATTTCAAGGCAAAAAGTGAATTAAGGAGCAGAAAATCACGGTATGTCTTCAGTAGGGTGATCACCATCCTGGTTTGTCCAGGATAGTCGCAGTTAACACCTGGAACTAGACCTGTGGTCTTGATGTCCCACTTGTTTACTTAGCTTCTGTCCCCAGCACAAGTGGGTCCCAATTCAGATGATAAATTGTGCTGTCACCTCCAATCTTCAGGTAGGTTGCTTTCGAGCTGCCAACATATTCCTCACTGTTGGGAAAGGTTGCTTATTGTCTAACTTCTATCCTTCCAGCTGTAATGAAAACCTGCTCTTATAGTCCTGAGGTCAGTGACATCAACAACCACAGAACAGCTAGTGTTAAGTTGTTCCAGAAACTACCATGTGCCAGGGGCTATCCTGGGCACAGCGTGGGTGGTGAGCTACAGCGGTGAATAAGACCTAGGCCTTGCATCTGGGGAGCTCTGTTCTGAGGGAGTACAGACGAGTAAGCAGATAATTAGAGCACAGTGTAATTAGAACTTTGAGAGAAGTGACTCAGGGTCTGAGGAAGCCCCACTGAGAAGTCTTTTTATCACTGGCCATTGCCGCAGGCAAGTCTTTCCGAGGCGTTCAATATTAATTAATGAGCTGTAATTGAGCACCTGGTCCCCTGCTTTCCACCCTCGCTCCCTGCAGCCCTTTGCACAGCCACCGAGAGAGATCCATTTAGAAGAGAAACTCATGAGATTGCTGTTTCTTCCAATATCCCCATGCCTCGCATTATACGATACTAGCATCCCAGTCTTTCATCATGACCTCTTCTCTCAGCTCTGGCCCCTGGCTAACTCTCTGAGCATTCCTTCCTTGCTAGTGGTGTATAGATAGAGCACCCTCCATCTCCTGGGACTTGGAGGGCAGAGTTAAACCCAATGGGCAGAAACCAGTGGGAAAAACTGGTGCACAAGTGAGGAATGAGCTGACCCATAAAGTAGTGAATTCCCTGTCACTGGAGGTGTGCAAGCACAGGGAGGATGCCTGTAGTAGCTGAACTTTAAGGTCCCTTTTAATGTTATTCTATGCTAAAGGTCTTTTGCTTATAGGTGGGAGAAGTTCTTCCCTCCTCTCTCCTCAATCTTCCCCCAGAGAAGGGAATATGTACTGATCTAAATTGTCTGCTCTCAGGACCTCAGTGGGTGATGGAGCAGTGGCCAGAGTTACAGGGCTGGCTTAACCTCGGGCACATTGTTTCCCCAGACTGGAAAAAGGGCCATTGGAGCCCCAGGCTGGCTTGCCATCTGTTCTCTCTCTCCTATGTTATTTATTTATCAGATTCGCACACAACAGTTACTGTGTACCATGTACACAGCACTTACTAAGTCCTTTCCAAACATTAACTTGAGTAACCAAGTAAACTTAAGTAAAAAAACTCCAGATGGTAGCTACTGTTATTATCCCCATCTAACAGAAGAGGAAAATAAGGACAGAGAGATGGTGGAGCTTGCCCAGGGTTACCCAGCTAGTCAGTGATCAGTCAGGATTTGAACCCAGACAGTGTGGATCTAGACCATGCTTTGAACTACTGCAGCCACGCCACCTTCTTTTTTCCTGAAAGCTTCAGTTTTTAATGTCTTGCTGGTGGTCAGATTAGGTCTCATTGGAGAACGGAGTGTCTCCCTTTTCCAAACACTCCCCAGCCATGGGCTAATTTTGTCAGCCTTTGGGACGAGGCCTGCAGGGCTCACTTCTGTGGGCTGTGCTCTCTTACCTGGTATCAGCCAGTGCAGAGGCCGGCCCTGGGTCACAGGAGACCAAGAGAGAGACTGTGGATGACTCCAAGCAGCAGATCTACTTTCTCTTGTACAGTAAACGCCTACTCATCCTGGAAATTTCAAATGAATTACCACTCCCTTGAGAAGTCTTACTCGACCCCCTGCCCCGTCCCGCCCTAGGGGTTTTACTTAGGCAATGCTGCATTAACAACCAACCTCAAAATCTCAGTGGGCCATCACGGCTAAAGTTTATTTCCCAATCATGTCAGGTCATTTGCAGATCCAGGCAACTCTTCAGAGCCCTGTTCCTCCATGTGTGACCCTAAGTTATTTCCATCTTGTGGCTCTACCTTCTCAACGCGTTTGCCTCAAAGGGGAACAAGAGGCTGGAGAATCATGGAGAGGTGTTCCAGTGGGTCATTTATACCTGTGTTTTTGGCCAGAACCAATCACATGTCCCCATTGGGTTGGGAAGTTAATCTCTCGAATGCCCAGGCAGGGTGAACACTCGTAACACCCTCCACACTAGACCAGATTTCCTTCTAATTGCTCTTATGTCCACATGTACCTTCCTTTCATATATCGGTTTGTAATTACAAATTTGTGCGATTATATGATGGATGTCCAACTTTCCCTCAGCCTCTACGGGAATGTAACTTAGAATGTGCTTATTGTTAACTGAATGGATGGATGGATGGATGGATGGATGGATGGATGGATAAATGGTTGGATGTTTGGATGGACAGAGGGATGGTTGGATGGATGGATGGTTGGATGGTTGGATGGGTGGATGGATGGATGGATAAATGGTTGGATGGTTAGATGGATGAAAGGGTAGTGAGCCCTTTGTATAAAAGACGACACATTCACAATTCAGTATTACTTGGATGTGTCTGATATTTCCTCCCAAGTTTCAGAACCAGTATAATCCTAAGAAGGGTTAATTAAGATTTCCTAAGGGATTTACATCTGAGATCTTTCAGAGAATTAATTAGTTTGGTGTTAAAGTTGCAACCAAAATCCCCAGGAACAGTTGTAATCCCTGAACTGAGACCCTGCTTCATTCTCCGTTCCCAGGCTTGCTGACCTGTTGGTCCTCGCCATGGCTGTGAAGGATGGTGGGAGTAGGTGAAGTCAGAGCTGGGAAATGTTCACTGCCTCAGTCATATTATAGCTGCAGCTTCCTTAGCTCATAATCTCTGGGCAGAGATGGGAAACAAAGAGACGCTAGGACATTAGCAGAAAAGGTGCCTACCACTCTAAAACAGTACATGGCATTGAAATGTACCTGCTTTTTTGATGACTGAGCCTCCAGGGGGCCCACTCCAGGGCAGAGCTGGCTTTGCAATATGTTAAAGGGGGCCCTTCAGACGGTGGAAGAAGATGCTAAGCTGTCATCATCCTTTTTCCTTCCAGGACTTCAGGTTTCTCTTCAATCTCATCTAGAGCTTCATTTAAATAATCTACTTGTCCCTATAGCTCTGACACTAAGAAATCACCACAGAGAAAGATGTGAAATTAGTCATAATAGTCTTGCCAATTGGTTGACACACCTCTTTCTTCTGCTGTCCCACCGGAAACATGGCTCCCCTTGTCATGTCTTTACTAAGGAGATTCGGAGGCCCAGGCACTCGGCTCAGGAATACCTTTTCTCTGCTTTTGCTTTCACATCCTTTCCTGGAGGCAATGGATGCCATATGGTGGAGCTGCTGAAAAGGTACGAAGGGGTCATGGGGTAACAGGAAATACCAGGGTAAAACAATAATGGGTAAGTATTTTAAATTATCACCCACATCATTAGCTATTACTATAATTGTTACTACTATGATCGCTATAGACATATTGAGTTATGGGTTCTTTTATTAATAAGTGAACTCCCTTCACCTTGTGCCCCCCCATCCAAATAATGCCCATTTAATTAAGGCTTAACTTTTGCTTTACGGCCTCAAAAATATTTCCTGACCTCCAGCGCACACGTTTCTTCCCTCCTCTCAACTCCTGTCCTGACGACCCTCTGTGCTACATATCCATGCATATTTTCTTCTTTTAAGGCTGCGCCGGGTATATTTGCACCATGCGGGCTCTTAGTTGCAGCATGTAAGACCTAGTTCCCTGACCAGGGATCGAACCCGGGCCCCCTGCATTGGGATCGTGGAGTCTTAGCCACTGGACCACCAGGGAAGTCTCTCCACGTATATGTTCAGTGAACTTTTCATGTGTATATCTATCTCATTTTGTGTTCTTGTTCTGGTAACCTATTGCTGCAAATACTCCGAAATTAGCACCAAATGCAATCATCGTATTATGTTTATGGAGTTTTGGTGTCAGGAATTAGGCAATGACAGAACTGAGATGGTTTGTGTCTGCACCAAGATGTCTGGGGTCTCTTCTGGGAAGAAACCCCAAGGGTAGAAGTGACTTGATGGCTGGGACAGGAATCACATGGAACTGTCTTTACTCATATGACTGGCATTTTTTTTAAAAAATTATTTATTTATTTTTGGCTGTGTTGGGTCTTCGCTGCTGCACACAGGCTTTCTCTAGTTGAGGCGAGCGGGGGCTACTCTTCATTGTGGTGCGCGGGCTTCTCATTGCAGTGGCTTCTCTTGTCGCAGAGCATGGGCTCTAGGTGCACGGGCTTCAGTAGTTGTGGCATGCGGGCTCAGTAGCTGTGGCTCGCGGGGTCTAGAGCACAGACTCAGTAGTTGTGGCGCAGGGGTTTAGTTGCTCCGCAGCATGTGGGATCTTCCCGGACCAGGGCGTGAACCCATGTCCCCTGCATTGGCAGGCGGATTCTTAACCACTGCGCCACCAGGGAAGTCCCATGGCTGACATTTGATGCTGCCTGTTGGCTGAAACACCTACACACAGCCTCTCCATGTGGACTGGGCTTCCTCCCATCCTGATGGCATCAGACCTCTTACATGACAGCTCAGGGCTCCAAAGGCAAATGCCGCAAGGGAACCAAGCAGAAGCTACTGCCTACTATGAGCTTGCCTGGATGTCACATATCACTGCTTTAAGTCCCAAGCCTGCTCAGATTCAGGGGGGAGAAACGTAGACCCCACCTCTCAGTGAGGAATGTCACAAACACACTGTAAGTGCATTTGGGGTGGGAGGTACTGTTGCAGCAATCTTTGGAAAGTATCATCTACCACAGTCCTAGAAACATTCCCTCTGGGATGGAGACCATGACTTAATTTTCTTTGAATCTTTTCCAGACCCATTACACAGTATCTTGAAAAAAAAATACATGTGTAACAATATTTACTGGTTGATTAACTGGCCTGTGTTGGAGGCAGCCACATGACTATTATGGATTAAGACAATTGGGATTGAATAGCATTTTATGATGGACAAATCACTCATATATATGCGTCATTCAAATATCATTTAAATATCACAAAAGCCCTGGCAAGGAGGTGTGGGTAGCCTAATTCATGAGTTCGCAGGTGCCTCAGAGGGTTTAGACAACTTGTGTCATGTCAACACAGCTGGTGAAGGACACATTTGAGTCCAGGATCTGCTTCCCAGCGTAGGACTCAACCTCAGAGTGGCAAATGCCCAGTTGAAACACAGGTGAAAAAAAAAGGCAGGTAACTAAGACTCTCCAAATGTTTGTCTTGAAGGTTTTGCCAGTCTCTAATCCAGCATCTACAGGCTGTTTCTACTTCCTGCTGTGCCCCTTTCCAGGAGGCTCGATCAGGAAAGGACTCCAAGTTCAGCATCGAAAGCCAGGCTCCTGGTAACCAAAGATGGTTGGCAAATGGTCTTTGAACAAACTTGTCTCGTGAAATGCCGGGTCGGTTTCACAAGTACATAAAATAACAACGGAATCAAAGACATAAACAAGAACAAGCCTGTAATCGTCACAGAGCTGGGCAGGCCTGGGGGAAGGAAGGCGGCTTCTGATGCTTTGCCTCTCTGCTTTCTTTGCAGGCGATTCCAGCGCTTCGGCCATCTGTTCCTTGTTGTGGGTGGTTAAGTGAAATGGGCTGCCAATACAAATAGCCCCACTTGAGGTTTGTTTGCATAAATTGTTTTGAAAGCTTCATGACGAATTTTCAGGATTACTTGCAGTGGTAGGGACCTCGGCAGAGGCGGAAATATAAATTTAGAGACGCCAGTTGGAATCTATTAATTTGCTTGCAGCCCGTTACCCTAGCTCTGTTGCTTAACTGGCTGTGTGACCTTGGGCCAGTGAACTAACCTCTCTGGACTTTAGTTTCCTTATCTGTTCAATGGGAGGTGATAGGCATAGTAGCTACTTTATGGGATTATGAATTGGAAACAAGATGATGCATATAAAATGCTGAGCATAGGGATTGGCATATGGTAGGTACTTAATAAATGGAATTGATTAGAGTCTTTTTGCTGAAATGAGAGGAAGAACAGCCCCCCCCCCCCATTTGGTGCTCAGAGTCAGATAGCCCTGGGGTTGTGTCCCAGCTAGGTGACTTGCTACCTGGGTGACCTTGGGAGAGTTATATTTTCTCTTTGAGCCTCAGTTTTTAAATTTGGGGAATAGGACCAATAACAGATCATGAAGACTACTTGAGGCAACGTATGTAAAGCACGTAGCTCTACGTCAAGTGCTCAGGATGGCTGCCCTTGTGATTATTCCATGCCAACTATGGGTGAGCTACTTCTGGATGAGTTTGAGCCCTTTACTGTCTATGTCTGGGATGGCACACCCATCCTCTCTCCTGTGTCTCCTGTATTTGTTCCGATCTTGGCTGGAGCTGCCTGGAGAAGTTTCTTCAGAAGGAGCTACGTGGGAAAGAGCGATTGGTGCTCTCTGCCAGAGGAATAGGGGCACCCGAGTGAATCTGTTGACCATGCTCTAGACTGTGGCAGGGAAGACATTAAGACCACTGCCTGCACGTATTCAGCTGGTAAAGAAAGAAGATGCACAGAGTGAAGGCGTCAGATGGAGAGATGCCATAGCCCATGACCGCCAGCCACAAAATGTTACAAATCTTGAGCTGGACGTTTGACTCCCCTGTGCTGCTAGTATCTTGGGGAACATGTTGGGGGAATCCCCAGGGAAATAGTTCATTTGGGGTTGATTCGCTGGGGCTAAGAGAGAGAACGAGACAGAAAAATGAAGAAGAGAGAAGTAACAAAAGCATGGGATTAAGAAGGACAGACAGAGAAGCAGACAAGAGACACAGAGAGAGGGAGAAAAGAGAGAGGGATGGGAAGACGAAGAGACATACAGTCAGAGAGGCATGGAGGAGAAGGAGACAAACAGGGAGACAGAGAAGGAGAGACTCAGAGAAGGTGAGACAGAGACCAAGATGGAGACATGGAGAGACAGAGACAGTCTACAGGGAGAGAGGAAGAGAGATACTCCTACAGAGAATGGAACAGAGGCAGAGAGAGATGGAGTAGGAGAGATGGAGAGATCAACAGAGACAGAGAGAGAAAAGAGAGGGGAAGAGGCCAATGGCTACCCCTAGCTCCCACAGCCAGAAGCAACAGGGAATGGCGTCCAGTTTCTTTCATCTGGAGAGTCCGATCTGCACACCCAGGGACCATCAGAAGGGTTGGTGGCCCCCATCTTGTTCCCGGGACACCAGCTGCCCATCAGCCCTCAGCCTGACACACTGGCAGGACCTTTCCAGCTCCCAGGGGCCTGACCCAGTTCTTCCATCTTCCGGCTCCACGGTCCCATCTCATAAATGC
Organism: Monodon monoceros; assembly: GCF_005190385.1. NCBI lineage: Eukaryota > Metazoa > Chordata > Mammalia > Artiodactyla > Monodontidae > Monodon > Monodon monoceros. The sequence continues at coordinate 29,205,982 of NW_021703766.1, forward strand.
AGACCAGGAACTGCCCAGATGGAGCGAAGGGCCAGGGCTTGTGGCCGTGCCCGTCGAAGCATTTCTGTCGATGACAGTTAAATTGTTGAGGCCTCTGTTCTTCATTTACATCACAGACACGAGGGTCCTCTGACGACCTCCCCCAGATGAAAGCCAGCTGCCCCCCATCTCATCCACCGTGCGCTTGCTTCACTTCGGACGGTCTTCTGACTTTCAACTCAAACCTGCCGTCTGCCTTGACAGGCTATAGCGCTTAATGATATTTTATTGTGTGATTTCACCAAACCCTAGAGTTTTGCACTTATTTTAAGCTAATGGACTAAATCTGGACCCATTTGCTAAAACAAGTTCTCTTTTAGTAAGGAGTAGAGTGGTTACACATAAATCAGGGTTTCAGGTAAAATATTAGGTTTCTATTGCATCAAACCTAGTAACAGGCTGTTCTTTTATGTGATTGGTAAAGCAGCTGACACAAGGCATGTTTAAAACTTGCCTTCCTACTGGGAGGGATTCACGGCAAACTATTTTGTCCAATGCCCTCAGTCATTTGATAAATGTTTGCCGGACTTCTATCATATGTAAGTCCTTGAGGCATATAAATTGAAAACCATGATCCAAAGGAGATTACATGCTGGGTGGAAATAGGTATGAAGAAGAAAGGGCTCAGGGCATTATGCTGGAACAGAGGACACAGTTCTCCGTATATTCCCTGGCAAGTGAATATACTCTCAGCTTTGTGGGGTATGTGGCTTTGAGGGTAAAGCTTCAAATTTGGGTAAGATTTTAGAGCAGTGGCTCTCAAACCAGAGACGATTTTGCCTTCGATGGGACCCATGACAATGGCTGGAAACATTTTCAGTTGTCACATCTGGGAGGACGGGGTGTCAGGGATGCAGCTGAACATAGTACAGTGTACAGGACAGTTCTCCATAGCACAGAATGATCTGATTTAAATGTCAATGGCTCTGCTATTGAGAAATCCTGCTTTATTTTTATTTTTTGTGTTGTGATTTTGTTTTCTTAAAATTTTTTATTAAAGTAGAGTTGAGTTACAATATTATATTTGTTTCAGGTATACAACATAGTGATTCAATATTTTTATAGATTTTACTCCATTTAAAGTTATTATAAAATATTGGCTATATTCCCTGTGCTGGACAATATATCCTTGTAGCTTATTTATTGTATACATAGTAATCCCCTATCCCTACTTTCCCCTCCCCCTTCCCCTCTCCCCTCTGGTAACCCCTAGTTTGTTCTCTATATCTGTAAGTTTGTTTCTATTTTGTTATATTCATTAGTTTGTTTCAGTTTTTAGATTCCACAATAAGCGATAACATACAGTATGGGTCTTTCTCTGTGCGACTTACTTCCAAAAGCATAATACCCTCCAGGTCCACAGGTCCATCCATGTTGCTGTAAATGGCAAAATCTCATTCTTTTTAATGACTGAGTAATATTCTATTGCATATATATATGCACACACATATATATATGTACATATATCACGTCTTCTTTATCCATTCATCTGTTGATGGACACTTAGGTTGCTTCCATATCTTGGCAATTGTAAATTATGCTGCTGTGAACATTGTGGCACATGTATCTTTTAGAATTTGTGTTTTCATTTTCTTCAGATATATAGCCAGGAGTGGAATTGCTGGGTCATATGGCAGCTCTATTTTTAGTTTTCTGAGGAACCTCCATACTGTTCTCCATAGTGGCTGCACCAATTTACATTCCCACCCACAGTGAACTAGGGTTCCCTTTTCTCTATATCCTTTCCAATATTTGTTATTTGTGGTCTTTTTGATGATAGCAATTCTGACAGGTGTGAGGTGATATCTCATTGGGATTTGGATTTGCCTTTCTCTAATAACTAGCAATGTAGAGAATCTTTTCATGTGCCTGTTGGCTATCTGTATGTCTTCTTCAGAAAATTGTCTATTCAGGTCTTCTGCCCATTTTTCAATCCAGTTGATTTTTGTTTTGATATTGAGTCATATGAGCTGTTTATATATTTTGTATATTAGCTGCTATCAGTCATATCATTTGCAAATAGAGAAATCCTGCTTTAGATAGAAGGAAATGGGTGTGGCGGTATATATGATCCAGATGGGCAGGTGGTCAGGTGTAGCTGTGCAGGCTGTGCACTGCCCAAGTCCAATAGATGCTAGTCACATTGCCTCTGATGAAAGCAGGCCTCTTGGAGTTATGCATTGCAACAGCCTTGCAGGTAGAGGGAAAAGTACAAGCAAAGAACCAAAGGCAGAACAGTTTGTGTGAGGTTTGGCTTGAAGATAAAGGTGCTTGGAGGGGATTGGAAAGGAGTGAAAAGTTAGGGTTGGTTCTAGGATCTAGGACTTTGTTCTGTAAGCACTGGGGAGCCATTGAAGGCTTTGGAAAATAAAATGAAAAGATCTGGGATGTGCTTTGGAAAGACACAGATCATGAACTGAGCCCTCTCATCTTTCACGTGCCCAGGCTACCCTGAGGCCCTGTTTTTGTAACATATAATAAATGAAGCATGGTTCTTTAACATTATAATGATTTTTTCATTTGTGGTGACAATGAAACCAAAGGAAGGGAAAGGATTGTAAACTGGAAAGCTTCCTGAGGATGACTCTCTGAGAGCAGAGAACAGAGATTTAGGTATTTGCTGTCAAGGTGACGGGACCACGATCCGGAGGCTGCTCTGGTGAGTACCTGGGTGGCTGACAGGCAGGGTCAAGGGCATTACACTGAGAATTAGCTATGCTGGACCCTAGTCTCTCCCTGCTACCTCTTGTGGCTCTGGGCAGTCCACACCCATACCATGGCTCCCAGTCTCCCCAGCTTTAAACTGTGTATATCCCCATCTTGTTGTGGTGAAGTCCATATAATGGGTAAAAGTGATGATGGACAAATCAGTTACGGGGTGAGGAGCTGCAGGTTTTATTTACTATTAAAATGTATTTCATTGGTTGATGACTTAAAAGGTGGTGCAGCATGGCTGTCTGGAGTTGCCTTCCCAATTAGAAACCAACACTGCTCCCTAGTAAGTGGGTGACCTTCAGCTGAAGAACGAACCTTTCTGTGCTTCAGTTTTCTAAACCTTTTTCCTTTTTTTTAAAAAAAATTATTTATTTATTTGGCTGCACCGGGTCTTGGTTGCGGCACACGGGATCTTCACTGAGGCATGCAGGATCTTTAGTTGTGGCACGTGGGCTCTTAGTTGCGGCATGTGGGCTCTTAGTTGCGGCATGTGGGATCTACTTCCCTGACCAGGGATCGAACCTGGGCCCACTGCATTGGTAGCATGGAGTCTTAACCACTGGACCGCCAGGGAAGTCCCAAGTTTTCTAAATCTTTGCATCAGTGGGGATAGTACCACCTTGTAGAGTTATTATGAAAATTAAATGAGTTAATAAATGTAAAATACTTAAATAGTAACTGGCAGAAAGTAAATGCTCAATAAAATATTTGGTATTTTGATCATCATCATTATTTTCATTAGTCTCTTTTCTGTGCTTATCCTTTAGGGTTTGAGAGGTGACCCTTGAAAGCCAGTTGGTGTGTCCTGTGTAAAAGATACTTAACAGATTAAACACAGGGAATGATTCTGACCTAGTCTCTGAAGAAGGTTGTTTCTTTATGTGCTGTTTTTATTCATCATCACCATTGTGCATCTTCTCTGAGTGTTTATTGAACACGAGGGTCAGTCTCTGGGAGTTAAATGTTTCCCTGAATCAAACCCATTAGAGATGAGCTGCCCTCCCATTTCTGCATCTGGCATTGGGGGTGCAGCAGGGGGAACCCAGTCAACTCAGAGTGGAAGCAGCCATTGGCAGTTGAGTCCCAGCAGGCTAGAGGGAAACGTCTTTGGTTATGCCCAATAAGTATAAAAGACTAAAACAGAAAAAAAAAAACCCTAATTTGGACGAAGTGATTTAAATTTGTGTGTTTTGAAGGGACCTGGAATAGGTTAGAGGAGGGAGCTGACAAGTCTGTGTTTCTGGAAGATATGAGCTGAAGCTTTATCCACTGCTGCAGGCATTCACAGCGCCCCCTGCAGGAGGAAGCTTGTCACCTCATCTTGCTGTGCTGCTTAAGTCCATGTACAATGGATAAAAGTGGTGCTGGACCAACCAGCCGTGTGTGGGGCAAGGATCTGCTGGTTGTATTTACTACTAAAGTGTTTATTTCATCAGTCGATGGTTTACATGAGCAGCTAGAATACAAAGCAACTGACAAAAACCATCTCTCCCCCTCAAAGATGAGATATTTGAACCTATTGTCCAAAGGTTTTGGTAAACCCTGGGTGACCAACTGGAGTTGTCACATGTCTTGGGTGAAGTGTAAACGAGGCTGAAGGGAGCTCCTCACGTGGACTTCGGAATTGCCTCAGTAAGATCCAGCTGTTACCTGGCCCTCCACTGCTGTATCTCATTTAAATCCACACAGGGCAAACTCCCCTGCCGCAAAACTGGGTCCTTTCTGGCAAATCTTGTCAGCATTCAGATGGCAAGATAATGCCAGATTCACCCTGGGAAACTCTCCCGGGCTGGCCTTCCTTGAGTCAAGCCCTGTGTGACCCCACCTTGGGGCCATGACCTTACATGGCCACTGGGTGTCGCTGTGCCACTGAGCTGGGCCGCAGAGAGCATTTATCTGGCTGTTAAAAAACCCTGCCTCTTAAGGAAAACAGTGGAACGTAACTACTCAGATGGGTCTTAATTATAATGCAAACCTTGTCAAAAATATGATGTTTACTATAGGAGGCATTTTACATGACTATCTTTCACATGCTAGGAGATACTTTAGATCCAGTTTCAAACAAAATAAAAAGAAGAAAAGAAAGGCAAGAGAAAAGCTGAATGAACATTCCTGATTCCTAATCCCCTAAATTATGATATTCTGATATATTATGTGGTTGTATTGTGGGATGATGAACACCAGGATGGAGTTTTTTCCTTCTTTTTTTTTTTTGTTTCTGACAGCTTTTATTCCTCCCCCAGCCTCTTCCAAGAACCACAGAAAAAATGTTTTTCAAATGAACACAGGCAAGGATGTGTCACCCCATGATGGATTGCTCACTCCGGTTCAGCTTTTGATAATTAAGTTCTACTCTTCACAGACGAAGGCTATTCCGCCAAATCCGAAATACCCTGGAAAATGTAGAATTCGAACCTTATGAGAGAAAAGATTAAAAGAGCTAAATATATATGCATGTCGTTTGGCTAGGTGGTGGGGTGGGCTGCAGAGAGGGGGTGTGATTCGATATACTAATCCCTATAGGGACACATGGCGAGGAAAAATGGGGAATATTTACACACAGGGACAAGGTTTAATTAAGAGTAAGTAGATGACTTAAATAAAAAAGAACAGGGCTTCCCTGGTGGCGCAGTGGTTGAGACTCCGCCTGCCGATGCAGGGGACACGGGTCCGTGCCCCGGTCCGGGAAGATCCCACATGCCGCGGAGCGGCTGGGCCCGTGAGCCGTGGCCGCTGAGCCTGCGCGTCCAGAGCCTGTGCTCTGCAACGGGAGAGGCCACAGCAGTGAGAGGCTCGCGTACGGCAAAAAAAAAGAGAAGAACATTTAGGACAAACATCACTATAATAACCCTGACTGATGGGGGCTGTACTTCAATTAGGGTCTCAAAGGGGAAATATTAGATACTCCAAAGCTTGAGACATTTCACATAGGTTTATCCTAAACACAGGTTGGCAGTACTATACAGAGACTAAAAAACCCTCCTGGTTCCCTAGAGGTGGGGCAGGTTTTCTCAAAACTCTGATTTCTCTCTCTATAAGTCTTTCGTTTGGTGCCTCAAGGTTATACACCATTAAATACAATTTGCTAACTGGAATCTTCAACCCCTGAAGACTGGTTCTGAATTATGAGCTGCGGAATCCACGTGGCTGCTCCAAAACTCTACCATGAAGTCCTGGCTGAGGTAGAGGGAGCCTGTGCAACCCCATGCGGACAGCATCGCACGCAGGCACATTGGCCTGGAGGCCACCATCTTCTTTTGCTGCATTTGTGGTTCAGCCGCTACACTCAGGCTGTGACTGGTGGAGACTAGCCCATCCTTTCACCATGGATCAACACCACGGACCACAACAAGCAACAGGAGTGGCTGAGTGATTTATTAGAAGAGACTGCAAAAGATACTTTAAAAGCAAACTCCCTCACTCCGCAGCGTAATGTACCAAGGTGGGGAGCAGAAGGGCCAATAACCCATGTAGCCATTACATTCTTGGCCCGGAGCACCCTCTTAGCTGGCTCACTCAGGTGGGCAGGAGCTGGGTTTCACAAACCATTCCTATCTTGAGGACTCCTGGTGTTCATTTGATCGCCCTGAAAGCTGGATCCTTATCAGCCCCAGTAATTTATCTCTTTGGAAGGAGAAAGCAGAGGCAAAGACAGATACAGTTGATAAATACACTGGTGTACAATTAGCCTCAGTTAAATGTTAAAGTGCTACTGACGGGGGCTGCCTTTTCGCTGTGAAACAGATATTTTAAACTAACCCCAAATGGAGCTAGCTCTCCGCCAACCCAACCACTTTCTGCCTGCGGTAGTGGTGGAGAGACACTTACGTCTGGCCAATGGGAAATTTCTCAAGTCTGGAGGGAGGATGAGGGGGATAGAGATGAAAGAGGGCACGGTCAGGCCAGGTCTCTTTCCTCTTTGCCAAGAAGCTCTTGGATTTTGTATCCAATTTTTTTTTTTTTTTTTTTTTGCATCCGATTGCAAACCTGGCCTTAAGGGCAGTCTGGCCTGACCCTGGGCTCAAGGAGAGTGAGATAGCTTAAACCTGCTTTCTGTCAGAACTCCCTCCCCACCGAGATGGCTTGGTGGGAACCCAGAGATAAAAAACGGGAACTGACTTCTTGCATGGGGCACGAAAACAGCAGGAGGAAAAGAGGCTTCCTGCCCCTCTCTGTCAGCCGATAAGCCTAATTGGCCAGGTCTGCTGCTGCGTGTTGATTACACCTCCTAACGAAACACCATTGATTGGCACATGGTGTAACAGTGGCCCCCTTGGGCAGTGTTCCCACCCCTGTTGTTTGGACAGCAACCTCTTCCTGTGGTACGGCTTCCTAGCATTATAAATTGGGTCAAAGGTGGGAAACGTGCACTCATCTTGGGGACATCAGAGCAATTTCTGATTACTTTAAGACCCAGCATGTTACCTCTTTTGAGCAGAAAAGATGCCTTAATTGGATTCAGGAAGTACTGAGTTACTAATACTATTCTGATGGTGGCTTATGTTTTCATGAAGCCTCAGAATTAAGACCGAGGCTCTTCAGTGATCCCAAGCCCATGTGGCCAGGCTGGGGAGCAGCCTGGGCTGGCACGAGGCACACACACAGGCTCTCAGGGCTGAGATGGGAAAGCAAGAGGAAGGGAGGTTCAGTGAGCTGTCTCAAGCCATAGAACACTGTGGTTCCAGCTGAATGAGCCTGGGCAAAAATTATACCTCCCCCTGTCCCCTGCCACACACACATAAGGCTTAGAAGAGTATGTGGTCCAAAGCAAGTGTTCAATGTATTTTAGCAAATAGTAGGATGCTATTTCCCATTGTCATCCCTGTCATTCCTTAACTCAAGACCAGATTTTGATCTATGGGGGCACAAACATTGAAAACATTATGGATATGGGGACTGGAGAGGGAACACAAAGAGCTTCTTGCCAATGTCTTGAGATCATTCTGAAAGCAATATGGCGCCACTTGGTCAACTTAAGTATACGTATAACCTAAGGCCCAGTTGTTCTGACCCTGTGTATATGCCCCCATGGAAATTCCCACACAGGTCATTGTAAAGAGCTATCGAGAGGAAATCCGTGGCATTGTATTTTCTGGTGGCGGAAACTTGTGGGCAATCTGGGCTCCCCCTTAGGAAAATTGAGAATGCCCACCATAGAGAACTGAGAAATAGGAGCAACAGACATAGTAAACACACAGCAGAGGGGCTGGGGTTTTAATGCACGGTGTTACGGTGAGAAAGTAAGAAATACGATGAGAATATGCAATGTGATGCCATTATGTCAATTAACTATACATCCACACCAAGAATACATGTGTAAGGGCACATGCAGTCATGAAGATACACTTTAGAGGGGCTGACTATAGGGGCGGAGGACAATGGATATTAATGGGAATAATCAGATAACCAAATAAATACAATGAAGTGGGTCTTGCCCAGATGGATAATGGCAATGTATGGTAACCGAGGATAAATAAAATTAACTCACCCCTCCACCCTGCCCCTGAGTTTCAAATAGAAGATTGATTACCCCTACATGTTATGAGAAGTAAAAAGATTGTATATTCTTACATTATACCACATATGCAACAATGTAACATATTATATATATATATATTAAACTATGAACTAAGTGGAGAAAAGTTTAATAAAGTTATGCTTTTTCCCCATTTACAAGACTTTTTTGGGAATAATTTTGGAATAATCCAAAAGATTATTTTGGAATAATTTTAGATTAATAGAAATGTTGCAAAGAAAGTACAGGCACTTCCTGTAGACCCTTTATCCAACTTCCCCCAGTGATAGCATCTTACAGAATCATGGTATATTTGTCACAACCCAGAAACCAACATCAGTACCTTACTATTAACTAAACTCCAGACTTTATTCGAATTTCATCATTTCCCCACTAATGTGGAATACAGGAGACTGCATTACATTTAGTTGTCAAGTCTCCTGCGATCTGTGATAGTTTCTCAGTCTCTCCTTGTTTTGCTCGACTTGGCGGTTTTGAGGAGTACAGGTAAGGTAGTTTGCAGAATGGCCCTCACTTTTGATTTGTCTGATGTTTTCTCATGATTAGACTGGGGCTGTGAGTTTTGTGTAAGAATATCACAGAGGTGAAATACCCTTCTGTAACATGATGTCAGGGGCATACAATGTCATACAATGTCAACGTGATTTTTTCACCTGGGACACTAACCTTCACTTGGTAAAGGTGGTATCTGCCAGGTTCCTCCACTGTAAAGTTAGTATTTTTCTTTTTTTATACTCTATTCTTTGGAAACAAGTCACTGAGTTCAGCTCATACTCAACAAGGGGAGAATTAAGCTCCACTTCATGGATGGGGGCAAGTTTCTACCTATATTTCTCAATGCATTTTTTCCTTTTTTTATTGTGGTAAAATACACATAACACAGAATTCACCATCTTCATCATTTTTAAATGTACAGTTCTCTCAATGAATTAAAAAATAGCTTTATTGAGACATAATTCACATACCATAAAATTCACCCCTCTAAAGCTTTTAAATCAATGATTTTAGTATATTCACAGGGCTGTGCAACCATCACCACTAAATACCAATAAATTTAGAACATTTTCATCACCTGCCCCCCAATGAAGCCATGCACCCATTAATAGTCACTTTTCATTTCCACCCTCCCCCCAGATCCTGGCAACCACTGACTCTAGATCTGTCTGTTCTAGACACTTTATATAAATGGAATCATCATTTATCAGTTGATGGATATTTGTGTTGTTTCTATTTTTTGGCTATTATGAATAATGCTGCTATGAATATTCATGTATAAGGTTTTTTTTTTTTTTGTGGAGGTATGTTTTCATTTCTTTGGGGTATATACCTAGAAGAACTTCTGGGTCATAAGATAGTTCTGTGTTTATCATTTAAGGAACTGTCAAATTGTTTTCCAAAGTGGTTTCACCATTTTGCATTTCGACTAGTAGTGTATGAGGGTTCTGATTTCTCCACATCCTGGTTATGATCTGTCTTTTGGTTATAGCCCTCCTAGTGGGGGTGAAGTGATATCTCACTGAGGTTTTTAATTTGCATTTCCCTGATGACTTATGATACTAAACACTTTTTTCATGTGTTTATTGGTCATTTGCGTATCTTCTTTGGAGAAATTTCTCTTGAAATCCTTTGATCATTTAAAAACTTGGGTTACTTGTGTTTTTATTATTGAGTTGCAAGGCTCTTTATATATTCTGGATACCAGGCCCTTAACAGATGTATGATTTGTGCATATTTTCCCATTTGTTTGATTGCCCTTTCACTTTCTTGCTGGTATTATTTGCAGCACAAAAGCTTTAAATTTTGATTTGTCCAATTTATCTATTTTGTTGTCATAGTTGCTTGTATTTTTCAGGTCATATCTAAGAAACTATTGCCTAATCCGAGGTCATAAAGATTTACTCCTATGATTTCTTCTAAGAGTTGTATAGTTTTAGTGTTAACATTCAGGTCTATGATCCATTTTGAGTTCACTTTTATGCATGGTGTAACGAAGGGCTACAACTTCACCCTTTTGCCTGAGGATATCCAGTGGTTTCCGTACATTTGCTGAAAAGACTATCCTTTCCCTCATTGAATTGTATTGGTACTCAATGCATTTCTGAAATGTCAACTTTCCAAAAAAAATTGTTGGGTGTCTCCACTTTGCCTGCCCTAAGCCCAAGCTGTCCAGTCAACCATTGTTTCCAGTAGCATTTTAAAGATATTGTTTCATGGAAGAGCACTTGTGGGAATTCCCTGGTTATTCAGTGGTTAGAACTCTGCACACTGCTGAGGGCCCAGGTTCAATCCTTGGTTGGGGAACCAAGATCCCACAAGCCTTGTGTCGTGGACAAAAAAAAAAAAAGAAAGAAAGAAGAAAAAGCACTTGCTTTCGGTGGGTCAGACAAACCTGAATTTGTTTTCCACCCCTACACTTACTGACCTCACCTCTCTGGAAAGTCACTGAACTTCTCTGAGCCTCATCCCTTTATCTGAGAAACATGCCAGGTGGACTGTAGGTGGGAGTGAGAGGACCTAGGAAAGTGCTTTGTAAACTAGAAAGTGAAGTGTCCTGTGTATTTTTTACTGATTGCTGCGAAACAAATTACCCCCAATCTTAGTGGCTTAAAACAATAGACATTTACTATCACACAGTTTCAATGGGTGAGGAATCTTGGCATGGCCAAACTGGGCTCCTTGGCTGAAGGTCTCTCCCAGGCCGTGTTGGAGGTATTGGCTGGGTCTGTGGTCATCTGATGGCTCCCTTGCAGAAGGATCCACTTCTAAACTTGTTGGTGTGGGCAGGACTCAGCCCCTCATAGGCTGTTAGGTGGAGGTGCCTTCAGCTCCTTGCCTTGTGTGTTTCTCCACTGAGTCACTCCCAACATGACAGCTCGCTTCATCAGGGCAAGTAAGGAGAATCATAGGGTGTGTGCACAATGGAAATCAGCCTTTTATAACCTAATCTGGAGTGATAATCCATCACTTTTGCATATTCTATTCGTTATAGGTCCAGCCCACACTTGGCAGGAAGGGATGATACCAGGGTGCGAATACCAGGAGGTGGGGATCATGGAAGGTCATCTTAGAAAGCAGGCTACTACATCCTGTCAGGGCAGCAGGAACAAGGCATTTCTAGATCTCAGAGCTCAGAGTTGTGTCTTGTACATAGTGGGTCTTCAGCCAATGTTTGTTGAAAGAAGAACTCATTTCTGTAAAACTTGTTCTAACCAGCTGCTTTGTATCATCAACTTCAACCATTAGAAATTCAGTTCCATGTGTAGTTAGGCAACTAAAAATATAGCCCTGGTCACTTGCCTGCCTCATTTCCCCTGAAAACTACATTTCCCAGCTTCCCTTGCCAACTGGCTTCTGGTTAGGGCAAGCCAGTGCGGGGGCACTGGTTGAGACTGAAGAATAGGAGAAGGGGAGAAGCTAGGGCATTTGCCTCCCACCCACTCCTGCTTTGGGTGACTTCTCTAGTGGGCTCTGAGGCTCCAACTCCTACCATTGGGCTCTTCCTGTGGTTCCAGCTCCCAGGCTTGGTAACACTGCCTTTGCCCTTCCAGCACTGCCGTTGTCATCTTTGAGCTGCTTCACCTTCCCCTGTCTGGCTCTTCAGCTCTCCTCCACCTTTGTACCTAATTCTTTGCATTAAATGCCACTGATTAGAGACCCTGGAATGGGCCCAGTTTCCCAAGTCAGACCCTGACCCATGCATCCCTTTAAAGTTTAGAATATCCTGTCTCCTTTGATGACTTGATCTCATTAGGTCCTAACAACATCCTTCTGATTGGGTGGGAGAGGTAGCAGATGTGTCTTCACTTTACAAACCCTCATCTGAACGACAGCTCAGTTTGGGAAGGGGACCTACGTAAGGTGACACCATAGTGTTGAGACCCAATCTCGAATACCACACCCTCTGCCCTGGGCCCCTTCCAGATGTCACTCCAATTTCTGTCAAGATCCTCTAATGCCCAAGTGCTTTCATGTTCCCTTATGAAACCCCTGGCTCGCTTCACATTCGGCGGTGGTTCTTAACCCTATTTTTGTGAAGGGAGCTCCGGGGTGATGACCCTATAACTTCTGTCCAGTACAAGAGCTTAGGAAGAGAGAGAGGAGGGGCTGAAACCAGCTCGTGCTCTGTTTGCTAAGCTGGGCATCTTGGCTCGGGGCTGAGCCTTCCCAGAGGAAGTGGTACCTTTTTCTAACTCATTATCCCAAAAGGGGTGCCTTTTTCTAAATTTCCTGAGGGCATAACATAGATTAGCAGCAGCTGTGGTCGGAAACCCCTTTCAGATGAAATGCAAGCAACATGACCTCTCCTCAGAAAAATACACATATTCATACAAAATTGTGCATGATTTTAGGGGTTCATAGGCTCCCTTAAATGTCATGGTGCAGCCTCTAGGGATCCATGGGATTAAGCTTCATACCAACTTGTATAGTGTTTCAGGATTTCCCAAATGCTGTTCACCACCTAGAAAATGTTTAACACATCGCCACGCCACTTTTACTATTGTTTATTTAATATCTCCTTTATATTAACTTCCTATAGTTTAATTGAACTGTAAAAGCACACTTGATAGCACTATCATGATAGCTGTGAAGTCACAGGTTTGGGTGTAGTGGTTAAGAGCTTGGCTCTGGAGCCAGACTGCCTGGGCTGGCATCCTGGCCACCACTTTTAGCTGTGTGACCATGAGCAAGTTACTTGACCTCTCTGAGCCTCGGTTCTTTATCTGTAAAACGAGGCTAATAAGACTACCTTCTGCATAGGGTTGTTGTGAAGATTAAATAATTTTGTGTATGGAAAGTCCTCTGAACGGTGCCTGGGACATAGTAAGTCCTCCATAAATGCTATTATTATGATGCCAATATATTATACATTTTCCAGTACATTTAAAAACAGACACACAATATTAAGATAAAAAAGCATCATGTGTGTGTCACCCCAAATGATCTTATGTACTCCAGTAGCTGACACATTTTGCGCTTTGGAAAATGTTGCTGAATAGCCGTGACCTCTCACATGTATGTGTGCGCGGGTGCGTGTACACACACACACATACACACACACACTCCAGCAAAAGAAGCAGGAAATCCCAAAGAGGAGATAAAGTAACTGATAGTGGCTTTGGAAGGATACTGAGAGGGCATCTGAGGGTCTGTTTGTTTCTGGATTACGGTGACAGAGCAATAAGGAAAAACAGACTCTATTTATCCTACTCGATGCCACTTCCAGAGAGGCCAGGAAACACATCCGCCCCTATCTAGTGACTGTTGCCGTGGGGCCCCCCTTGGTCCCTATCCTGCTAGCTGGCTGCTGTGAGCTGCTGAAGGCCTTCCACTTGGGTGGGGGAGGTTCTGCTCTGCCCTTCTCCGTGGGGGGCACTCGCCCCTGGAGCCTGGATCTGTGCACAGAGAGGTCTGCTTTAGCAGGAGGGTGTGCTGCTTCTGTGGCCTAAAACACCTGCCCACAGTGGCGAGTGGGAAGAATTTGGGCCAAGCCTCGGGGGAATCATTTGTAATTTTGTCCATAATTTCTTACATCTTCTTCAAAAGCACCCAGATTTTGTTCTAGGGAGGCTCACCCTACTTCCCTAATGGTTCATGTGCTTCAAGTTCCAGGGGAGGAGCTTGTGATTGAAGCTAAACCAATCAGCTCTGCCCATCTCTCCTACCATGGTGTTTGGTTTAGGAATGGGCACATGACCCAAGTGGGTCCAACCAGAACCAACCTGACTCAACACTGGGACCTTTCTTTGAGCTATCAGAGAAGGAGCCTCTGTTCCTCGGAACCAGCAGTAGGAATAGAGGAGCCTGAAATGGCCAGAGGTGCCTGAGGATGGAGCCAACCCAGGGGGAACAGAATCAAGGGATGGATCCTTCTTATATTGTTTGAGCCTGAATCACACCGTACCAGAAGTCCACCTTCCTCCTAGATTTGTCTTTTGCAAGTGAAAAATACAAAACCTGATCCTCAGACTCAGCCCTGGGAAAATTAGCCCTTTAACAGTTCCAGCTGGGCAGCTGGGGACTGCTGGTGGGTGCGACTTTAAAAGTTGGAAACCAACGTTATTTGCTTCTTCACTCTGTGGAAGAAATTATGGCCACGAGCTATACGTATGTCACCTTTATTCAAGATGACCATTCAACCTTAGTCTGGGCCATTCCACAGGAGTAACAATCTCTTATATTAATTTGGTATCCCCAGCTTGTAAAGTACCTTCAATTGCATTGCCTCTTTGGATGTCCCCGTAGTGACCCTTGGAGGAAAGCTGAATGGGAATTAGTAGCCCCAGTTTATAGATGGGCAAACTGAGTGTTAAGGGCTGAAGGTCCCTGTCCAAGACACACATCTGATTAGTAACAGGCAGGACTTGCATCCTTGTTCTACCATGAAATCACTGCTTTTCCTAATTCACTAGTAGGAAAGCTAAGTACACTTTGCTCAGGAGGCCACACTGCATGGGGTGGGGGGCAAGAGGGTGGACTCTGGACTATACTAGCTCCCAGCGGCTTACTAGTGATGTGATTCCAATACTAGTTTTCCTTTTGCGCGCCGGTTTCTGCATTTGTCAAAGTGGATGGTAATAACACCCACCACATAGGTATCATCCTCTTTTGACAATGTTAAACCTCATTTCTGTGAAAAGTAAAAGAAATGATCCCTATAAAGTATTTACAGGATAAATAATCCAAGTGAGTGCTTATTGTAAGGATTCATTATGAATCAGAGTGGTGTCATAAAGCCTCAGGCTTGGCTGGAAAACAGCGGAGGGACAATTCCTTGGCAGGGTAGGGAAGGCGATGCCTACAACCCTTGGCAAATCCACTTTTGTCCAAAAGACTTGATGTAGAAACTGATACTCTAAACTGACTGGTGATCAGTTTTGATGGAGAGATGATAACTTGTTGGTGTGACAAGGGAGGAGAGGGAAAAGGAGGTGTGTGTGACCGGGGAGGTCTGAGCTCCAGCTCTAAAGACGGTGTATCTGTCAGTTGCATCCATCCCCTTTCCACTGGGGATGAGCCCTCATCCAAATCACCTGCAGGGCTCGATAAGACACAAATTGCTGAAACCCACCCCCAGACTTTTGGATTCCATAGGACTGATTCCACAGGGACCTGAGAATCTGCTGCTGGTTGGGGGGCCCTGCTTCAGAACTTGCCAGGGACACCCCATTTTTATTGAAGTATAGTCGATTTACAATATTGTGTTAGTTTCAGGTGTACAGCGGAGTGATTCCATTTTTTTTTCAGATTATATCCCATTATAGGTTATTACAAGATGTTGAATATAATTCCCTGTGCTATACAGTAAATCCTTGTTGCTTATCTATTTTATGTATAGTAGTTTGTATCTGGTAACCCCATACTTCTAATTTGAGGGACATCCCATTTTTAACATTAGAAATGGTCTGGAAAATTTGGTGGAACCAGTTTCCCACTGACCTATATTTTAATGTTAAGATAATATTTTGTTACTCTTGGTAATCTTTCAGTAGGTATCCTGATTCTTAGAACTAGATGTTCTCTGTTTTTCTGTTTTTTTTTTTTTGAAATTTAACTTATTTATTTTTGGCTGCGTTGGGTCTTTGTTGCTGTGTGTGGGTTTTCTCTAGTTGCGGCGAGCGGGGGCTACTCTTTGTTGCGGTGGCTTCTCTTGTTGCGGAGCATGGGTTCTAGGCACGCAGGCTGTAGTAGTTGTGGCATGCGGGCTCAGTAGTTGTGGTGCACAGGCTCAGCAGTTGTGGCTCACGGGCTCAGTTGCTCCGCGGCATGTGGGATCTTCCTGGACCAGGGATCGAACCCATGTCCCCTGCACTGGCAGGAGGGTTCTTAACCACTGAGCCACCAGGGAAGTCCCTAGACGTTCTCTGCTTTTCTAACTCACCTCACTTAACTGATGCCAGGGGAGAGGGTGTATTCTGTGTGTCATGTGTGGGTATGAATTGTTTTGGGGAGGTCTCCCTAAACCTGGTCTAGGCTTGCTTCTCCTACTCAACATACACATCCTCCTTCCCAGACAAGTCCAAGATCGCCCTCTGGACTTCCTCTGGCTTTTCTGGAAGAGTGTCTCTGTGGCTGCTGGTTTTAAAAAAGCCCCAGTAGTAGCTCATTATTACTGAGCTCACAGGTGACACCAGGCTTGTGCCGTAACTTTACCAGCATCACCTCATTTAAGCTTCAGGCAGTCATGTGAGGTGGACGCTAGTACTACTCCCATTTTACAGATGAGAAGACTGAGTCTGGGAGAGGTTAAGTCACTGATACAAGGACATACAGGTGGTGAAGACAGGAATTAAGCCCAGGTACTCTTATTTCAGAGATATAAAGTCTTTGTTGGCTTTATATTGCTTTTATTCACCAAAACATCACCAAGGAATATTGCCTTGCATTTTAAAATTTGATTTTAGTGCCCCTTCACGTATCACCACACTTGACCTTCACTATCACTATAGGACACACGACTTTATCCTCATTTGACAGATAAGGAAACCGAGGTGCCTGAAGTTTAGGCAACTCAAGCATGGACTTGGAAAGAGTAAACGACTGGGGCTGGGGTCTCTGGTCTTCTTCAGGGCCCAAGGGTTCGAGTTCATGTGACATGAATTATGATTCACTCACATGTTTCCAAGGATTAGTTGGGGGTTGTGGTATGTTTTTCCACAAACCACAACTATAAATGGACCGTTCGAGTACCGATTAGCCTGGAGAAACCATCACGGATTCCATCTGAGTAAAAGCAATCAGCCTTTGAATATCTCCAGGGATTCCAAGAATTTGAAATACAGGTAATAATAAACATGAGTATCCACAACAACAGTAACAGAACAACCAGCACACTAGCTGCTTTTCTAGGAGGCATGAAAACTTGACCCCAGGAAGTGCATACAGTGGGTCTCACACCCATTTTAGAGATGAGGAAACCAAGCCTTAGAGTTGTCAAGTTATTTGTCTAAGGTCACACACCTCACATGTGACAGATCCAGGACTCAAACCCTTGCTCCACTTTCTCGGCACTTACTTGGGGCTATGCTGCTTCCTTCCATTCACTTCCTCTCTTTAACCTTCCTGACCTCCAGGACACCCCCTTTTGCTATGGGGTATCTTTTTTTTTTTTTTTTTTTTTTTGCGGTACGCGGGCCTCTCACTGTTGTGGCCTCTCCCGTTGAGGATCACAGGCTCCAGATGCGCAGGCTCAGCGGCCATGGCTCACGGGCCCAGCCGCTCCGTGGCATGTGGGACCTTCCCGGACTGGGGCACGAACCCGCGTCCCCTGCATCAGCAGGCGGACTCTCAACCACTGCGCCACCAGGGGAGCCCAAGCTATGGGGTATCTTGGCTGAGGCTCCCCTCACCTCTAAGTGGTCTTACTGCCCATTAATCCTCATTATCACCTTCATAATAACATCTTTTCATAAATCTTTCACCACTTGGCACTTGATTATAATGTAATAAAGGACCATAATCTAAATTGATATCTTACATTTATTGTTGTTTAAATGATGAGAGAGAAGAAAAAGTTCATACAATATTTAAATATTTCTTTTCCCTCGAGGGCTATGAATAGAAAGCTCTTTCAACTCCACTGTCGGTAATTTTTTTTCCCTCAGTTTGAGGCATAACAGGCAACTGAGAACATTCCAGTGCTGTTGGTCTGTTTGCAGATACCAGCATGCTATGGAGTATGGTCTCATTTCTATACGGTCCCTATTGATTTGAGCAGCAATTGCTTGGTTTACACTAACTTAAGCCGAAAAACAGGGAGTTAATCTGCAGGCTGTGGAGGTGTCTTATGGGACCTGTATTGGTCATCTATCACTGCAGTAATGCTGCATAACAAAGCAGCTAAAACATTATTTAGTGTAAAACAAAAAGTGTGAATTTGGGCAGATGAATTTGTGGATTAGCGATTTAGGTGAGCTTCAGTAGGGGTGATCTCTGCTCAGCTCACTTACATGTCTGGGGTCAGCTGCAAGGCAATTGATCTAAGATGGCCTTGGGTGGGCAGCCTGGGGTGACCCAGCTGTGCTCCATGTGTCTTATCCCCCAAGAGGATAGCTAAGACATGTTCTCATGGTGAAGGGTGAGAGGCAATAGCATACATGAAAGTGCTCCAGTGCTTTCTCAAGCTTCTACTGTGTCATGAGCTAATGTCCCCACAAGTGTCCAGAGTCAAGGGGGTGGGGCAGAATACCCGACCCAGATTGGGAAGGCACTACAAGTTACACAGCAAAGGGTATGAATACCGGGAGGGGCCATTAATACAACTGATTTACCATGGAGCCCCAAGCAGGAAGGAGAAGTGGGCTTGTGTGGATCAGGGATCAGACTGCAAGTCGTCACACACCCAGGCAGCGCTGTCGCCCAGCAACTACTCAGCATCTCATTTGTGTAGCTCTCTGAGCATCTTTTCCCTCTTGCCTCCACTGAGTGCTTTCTCTGCTGCCTTTGTCCATGTTATTGTGTGTCTGGTGCCGTCGACATCAGGCACCAGCCCAATAGTGTGTGTCCTAACCTCACATTCCTGGGACAGACAAGCAGTTGATTCATCCCAGCCTCTGGAATCAAGCCCCTGTGTTGGGAATCTTGATTCTTCCCTGCATTATTTTGCTAGGGCTGCTGTCACAAAGTACCACGGGCTGGGTGGCTTAATCAATAGACATTTATTTTCTCATAGTTCTGGAGACTAGAAGTCTGATATCAAGGTGTCCACAGGGTTGGTTTCTCCTGAGGCCTCCCCCTTTTGCTTATAGATGGTCATTTCCTCCCTGGGTCTTCACGTGATTTTTCCCTCTGAAGACATTTGTGTCATAATCTCCTCTTCTTACAAGGACACCAGTCATAATGGATTAGGGACTATACTAATGACCTCATTTTAACTTAATCATCTCTGCAAAGACCCCTATCTCCAAACAAGGCCACATTTTAGGTACTGGGGGTTAAGATTTTAACATATGAATCTGGAGACCATACAGTTCAGCCCGTAACATTCCATGAAACTTGTTCTTTTTCCTTCTTCCCCAGTTTGGTCAATGGCACCACCAACCATACACGGGTCCAGGATGAAAACTTCAGAGGCAACTTTCATCCTTCTTACCCCCCGCCTCTCATCCAACCCATCATCAAACCCAGCAAATACTGCACTCAAAATATTGGTCAATTCACTTCTTCCCATTTCCACCATCCCCACCATCTGTGTGCAAGTCACCATCCTCCTTCTGGATGCCCATGGTTGCCCCCTCCTACCTACCAGTCACTTTCAATCCCATTGCCCTGTTTCGTTTTCTCCATAGCATTTACTACTATCTAAGATCATCCTCTTGTATACTTGCCTGTCCCATTGTAGCAGATGGTAAACTCCGTGAGGACAGGGGACTCTGTCTGTTTCGGTTAGTGCCGGATCCCCATGCCTAGCTGTCTACTGTGATTGGCGACTGGTAGGAGCTCAGTGTTGAATGAATGAAAAGGGGTGAATCATGTAATACAGACGTGGCGGCAGGCTCCCCACTTCCCCACCGCCTCCTTGTTCTGCGTTGGTGGGCGGTTCTGTTAAAAAAAAAAAAAAGGAAATGAGAAGAGAGCACCCTCGAAAGGCATTGACTACAGCCCCAGATGCCATGTCTGGGTTAAGAACCCTGGGCCAAGGGGCTGCCCTGGCTGAGCAGGGCCTTAGCTGAACCCACGAAGTCAGGGTTGCTTGAGGCATGCCCTGTGTGGACAGGACGATGAATGAGGCAGACCCTGCTTCGACCTACTTAACATGAATAGCGAGGATTCCTCTGTAATGAATACAACTGCTGACCTACAATTAGTATGGAAGGCTGTCCTCTAATTTAGTCCACAAAGCGGTCCCAGCAGGACCTCAACTTAGAAATAATTTGTCAGCAGTTAGAGTCATAGAATGGCAGCGCCCAATACTTAAAAGTAATAAAGCTGCATCCACTTAAAAAATATTCTGTAATTCTCCCTTCTCCTTGGCCTGCCCCCCAGTTAATCTAAATGTGTTTATTTATGATGTCTAGGCTTCCTACTTCCCAAAAGGATTTGATGTGGCTTCCATTAAAGGCGCATTTCAAATAGGGAGAATGATTTAAAGAGGGAAGAGATCAAGACAACTCCAAGAGGCTGCCCTGCAAAGCCAGAGGGGCAGTGAAGGGAGCCCTCTGACTGAGGGATGGAGGCAAGCCAGGAAGTGGGGTGGACATGGGGGTGGGAGGTGCAGACCTTTGAGATCTGAGGATGGGAAAGGTCTAAGCCCATCCCCTCCCCCCAGGCATGGGGGGGGATGGTGTACCTGAAATCTCTACTCCCCGGCGTAATGCTTGATGTTTCCAGTCTGTTGACCTCTTGAGCTGCCTTCTCCAAAGTCATGTTCTCATTTTGCCAGAGAGGAGAGCCTGTCCTAACCCTCTGGGCATATTTTCCCAGGTGCAGGGGGTGAGGAAAGGGAGTTGAAGTGTGTGTGTGTGTGTGTGTGTGTGTGTGTGTGGAGAATGGGGGTCGATCAACACCAAGCAAAGCTAATACTTCTATAGACCCCACCCTGTGCTAAGTACTGTTCGGAGCACTTTGTATGAATTAACCCAATCTTTAGATAGTGATCCTATTATTATCCCTACTTTATAGATAAGGAGTGGAGGCCTGGGGAAGTTATGAAACTTGCCCAAGGGCGGCACACAGCAGAGCTAAGATAGGAACCCAAGCGTTGTGACTCCTGGATCCCAGGGCGCAGTAAATGTTGTCCACCACGACCACAGAGCTTTTGGATTCTACATCTTTCCACTGTGAAGAAAGGACTTTGAAATGGTCTGTTTTTCTGAGAATGTGCCATAATTATAATCATGGCAATACTTACTCCTTTTCCTCTCTGCACTCAGACCCATAACATAATAAAACATTTCCCAACTTTCTCTCTTCCTTCAGTTTCCCCTTGTTAGCCCTGCCAATGACCTCCAATTCCCCATCCACCACATTCTAGGTCTTCTGAGATTCCTGGAGCTCGGCACAGATTGGCCATCTGAACTTGGGCAACTTATTTCAGTAATTTGTGCCTCAATTGCCTCATCTGTAAAATGGGGATAATAATAGTCCCTAAGTCTTATGGTTCCTTTGTGACTTAAATGACTAATATGTACAGAACAATTTACAGGGCAGCTGGCAATCAGCAAGACCTCAATAACATTAGCTACTACTGTATTTATTTTATCAGTTCATTGGGGCCATGGAGATTTCAGGTAGGGTTCTGGAACCCGAATTTTAATAAATGCTCTACAAGGGCATCCAAATGACAGGGAAAGTTGGGGAACACTCTTCTAAGGCAATATATGCTTTTTTTTTAAGATACAAAGACTGAGACCCAGAACAAGGAAGTGGCCTGAGAAAGGTCACCCAACAAGAAATTGGGGCTAGAATTCAAGTGACCTAGCTCCCTCCTGGCCAAGTGTCTTTTCCAATATACCTAAACGACTAGAAGTTTCTATACCTCAACCATGTCACCAGAGTCCTGGTGGGATTCAGTGTCTTAAGAAAAATAAAGTCGACCTTGGTTCAAAATGGCCCTTGATTTACCATCTCTTTTGAACAAAGACTCTCAGAGATCAAGTTTAACATATGATGACATATAGATACCCTCTCATGACATCTTGAGGGGTTGTGGTGGGCTTGGAAATGTGCTGCCTAGAAGTCTCTTCCGGGGCAGACTTGCTGCCCAGTTGTGGGAAGTGAGGTCAGCAGGCAGCCTCCAGCTGCCTTTAGGGTCTACCTGGGCTGCAGACCCCCTCGCCCAAGGTTATGCCCTTCCTGGTAACTAACTGGGTGAGGTAGGGGTACTAGGGTCTGATGCCCCCTAAGGGGCAGTTCTCACTCCAGAGCCCCCTGCTTGGTTGCCTAGGTCTTTGTTGGGCTGCACCATAGTACATCTTCTTACTGTGCCCGGTCCTGTTTCCTCTCATTCCCTTCACAGGTGTTGATTCTTAAAAAAAACATCTTGCACCCCAAACTCCATCTCTGCAGAAGGGTCAACAACAACGGTGGTGGTGTGGAAAGGGGGATTTTGGCCGTGGCGATGAATTTTGCCAAGGGGCACACGATGGGGAAAAAGACGGGTGTATCACATAAAATGCATGCTTTTAAGGAAGCCTTGGCCGACAGAAGTGCAGGAGACACCTAAACATTTAAATCACCTTTTCCTATTGATTAAGGTAAATACTTTACTGATGGTTTTAATCAATACCCCTATAAATCCTCCATCTGTGATGGGTTTACTGTGCATTTAATGTTTCTGTCTTTAACTGACTTACATCCCCCTCAGCCCAAAATGATGAGCTGAAAGTTAGAAATCATCTTGGCTCTGACAAAAATGGGGAGCATTCTTTTTTTTCTTTGTTTAACTTGAAGAACTAAACCCTTTGAACATAAGTCAGCAAGCCTGATTTGGTCACCAGTGGTTGGTCTCATTTCTTTATCTCTCTGGGTCTCAGTTTTCTCATCCGGAGATGGGGGAAATGGCTGCTCTGCCCATGAAAGATAACAGCTGAGAAAGCCCTGAAGCTGAAAGGGAGTCTTATAAATGACTCAAAGCAGGGATCCGCAAGAAAACTCACAGAATCTTCCACGGTATCCACAGGGAGCGGCCATGGTGGTCTTGGACCCTGTTAATTCCTCCCACAGACCTCCTTTTGCACTGCCATCCACTGATTGATTTGCCCATTTAGTCAGCTGAGTGTAAATATTCACCTGTCAATCACTCCATTATGCTAAGTGCCCATCGAGCCCGGAACGGTGATTTACACCCCTCTGTGGAAAGCCCTGGCCCTCCTGGCAGCTGTGCTGTGTACACGGTTAGGTGGAGTGGGGCACACACAGCATGTTGCATCCTCAGGTCTACACTGCAGAGTGTCAGAGACATGGTCCTGTCCTCAAAGAGAGATCTAGATGACAGATGTGACCTATTCTCATATCTCTTTTCCATCCCCAGTTCTGCTGAGGGGATAACGTTAAAGCAAACCTCTGAATCTAAAGGAACTAATTTCTGCCCCCAGAGAAGAAAGATCTGCAACAGCGGTGCTCAACTAGAGGCCACTTTGACTCCCAGGGGACACTGGCAATGTCTGGAGATGTTTTAGAGGTCACAACTAGGGGTGTGTCCCTGGCATCTACTATGTAGAGGAGGCTAGGAATACTGCTAAAAATTCTATGATGCACAAGACTGGCCCCTATACAGAGAATTATGCAAGTCCAAATTGTCAACAGTGCCACTGTTGAGAAATCCAGATCTACAGGGAAGAGAGAATGTTGAGCATCAGTAGGCATTAGGCAGCTCACGGAAATGCCCACAGACACAATGATTTGTTGCATGATCACTTTGGGACATGCAGGAGTTAGGGGGATGGATGAGCACGATGGTGATGTTAGGAGAAGAAACAGCTGGTCAGAATTTCTCAGAGCTGGTACAGTCTTCCGTAGTCTTCACTTTACAGAGATGGGTTCTGAGGCTCAGATTGGGGACCAACTTTCTCGGGTTGGCAGCAGATCTAGAATAGGAATCCTTGTCTTTTGATTAGCACTTCAGGACTCTTTTCAACATCAGAGAAGGGAAATCACTTGAAGTGATTGATTAGTAGTGGCTTTCCAGATTGCTCTTGCCTGCTGAGCATCTAAGCCTAGCAGATGCTGGGATTGATTTGTGATGTCTGCCACAGGCATAGGAAGAGAAAGTAGTAGCACTTGGGCAAAATAGTTACCTTCCTTGCACTTTACCATTTTTCTTATCCTCAATCATCACAGTTAAGGGCAAACACATATAAGGACACTTAAAAATATTTAGAATCTTTTTAAGCTAAACAAAAAGAGATATTTTAAAATATCCTACTTGCTTAAAAATGTATTTTTCTGGTTGTTTTAGTAATACATGCTTATTTTGGAAAATAAGAACAAATAAAGAGAAAAAAAATAAAAATTCCCAATATTCCAAAGATAGCTACGAGGATATTCTGATAGACGTCTTTAGACTTTTATTGTATACCATATGTATTCTTCCCCTAAGTTTTCCTAAAATTAAATTTATCATGATTCATTGTTGTTTTTTTTAAAAAATTAACACTAACATATGTGTGTTATTCATGTCATTAAATATATTTGTAAGCATTGTTAGTTCATGGCTGTAATGATATACCACGCAATGGATGTGTAAACATTTTTTAAATAAATATTCGGTAGTTGGATGTTAGGGTTTTTTCTAGCTGGGTTTAAAAAAATTAATTAATTATTTTTCTATTTTTACATGATAAACAACTTGTATGTAATTTTTTTGCATATGATGCTTTTTCCATAGAATTAAATTTTGTAATGCTGTAATGACTGGTTCAAAGGTAATGAGAATTATCAAGGTCCTTGATACATTTTATTAGATTTCTTTCAGACAAATGACTCTGGATTTACTTCTATCAGGAAGGAATATGAAGGCCAGTTTCTCTGAATTGTCATCAAAAATGGCAATTTAAAAATGGTTGTATTTTTAAGCAAAAGCATAGTGTCTTGTTTTAAAATTTGTATTCGTTAGTGAGGGTGAATTTTTAAAAATGATTTCAGTTATTTGTGTATTTTTCTTGTGTGAATTATCTGTTCATGTCTTTTATCCATTTTTTCTTTGGGAAATTGTTTTCTGTTTTTCTTTTGTATAAATTCTTTAGATTATACTAGCCTTTTAAAAGATTTGTATATTTGTTATAAATATTTCCATCAGTCTTGTTGGACTTTTATGTATGTGTGTATGTATGTATGCATGCATGTATGTATGTTTACATTAAGAAATTTTAGTGTGTTTTGTCAAATACTTTTTTTTTCTTTTGGAATTTATCCCACTGCTTTTAAGGTCAGTTATTTCTTTTCTATCTTAATCATATATAAATATGATTAGTAACCATACATGCACACATATGCAGAGAGAAGCTTTTATTTTAATTATATAAATATGATTAAATATACAGATATAGTTACATGTACAGAATT
Source organism: Monodon monoceros (assembly GCF_005190385.1). Classification (NCBI taxonomy): domain Eukaryota; kingdom Metazoa; phylum Chordata; class Mammalia; order Artiodactyla; family Monodontidae; genus Monodon; species Monodon monoceros. Next base: position 29,231,273 of record NW_021703766.1, read on the forward strand.
TCCTCTACTGTTTCAATTTTTTGTTTTTGTATATGTAGCATCTGAAGTTTATTTATGGGGCAAGGTAAGAAACTAATTTTTTTTACCTCAAGTATTTACCAGTTTTCCCAGTGGTTTTTAATACTAATTCTGCCTTCTCTCCCGGACATGATGCCATCACATATGGTATTCTTCTACTTAATAGAGTTTGTTTGTGGGTTAGTTGCTCCTTTGCATTTTTCTGCCAGTATATGTAGTAATTATTAATGCTATTCACCAACATTTCTGGTTTGCTGGCTACCAGGAGTATGGTTAGATTTCACTACCAGGCAACTGTATTCCTTAAGGTTGCATGGAGTCATACGACTTGCTCTGACCAATGAAATATGAGCAGATATGAGGTGGGTCTTTCTGGGCTGGAACATTTACTTGCCAGTGGGTTATCTTCCAGAACTCTACTGATTCCATCAGCAGGAGTACAGAGAAGTGGAGCAGAGCCCCCAGTGAACCTCTAGTGAATATGCATCAGAAACAAGATATAAATCTTTGTTTCTAAGACACTCATATTTTGGGGTTGTCACTACAGCAGAACTGAGTGTGTGCTGACTGAGATGTATTCTACTGTTTTAATTATTGTATTTGTAATACAATACATGGTCAAGTAAATCAGTCCTTGTTGCTTCTTACCCACAACTCCAAAATGTTCTGAATAATTTTACCTATCTGTTTTCCTAGAAAGCCTTTTGATTCATTGCATCAAGTATTATTACTTCTCCTTGCATTCCCAGATGAAACAGTGAGATTTGGTTTGAACTGTATGAAATATATTACTAAATTTAGAAATAATTGACATTCATTCAATATTTCATCTTCCCATCCAGAAACATGGCATCTTATATTTTGTTTACAAATTATTTTATGTATCTCCATAAAATATTTTTATGGAGAGTTCTGTATATTTATCATAAACATTATTCTTGTTTTTACATACATTGTTGCTTTTCATCTGGGGTCATTGTATCATTACTATTTTCTAACTGGTTTTTGCCGTTATTTAAGAACACTTTTTACTTTGTACATTTCGTTATGAATTCAGCTACCTTACTGGATTTTAATTGGTTTTAATAATTTTTCAGTTCATTGTTTTAGATTACTTTTCAACAATTTTCAAATTTAAATAGTACATTCTAATTTAAACAGCTAAGTTTTATTACACCAAATAGAAATAACATTGTGAATGAATCAAATAAGACAAATTATTTTTACAATTATTAATTTGGAACTATAATTTATATACTATTAGGTTTTCTCTAAACTCATATCCATTTTTCACATTTTATAGAGACTAGTATAGTGAACTTACATATACCCATCTCCAAGCTTTAAAAATTTTCATACATGATCAATCTTGTTTTACCTGTACACCCCAATCCCTATCCACTCTACACACACATTACACACACAAACACACACACACACTTTTTTCCACTGAATTATTCTGAAGAAAATTCCACAGTATCATACCATTGCACCCACAAGTATTTCATATATTCTAATTTTTAATCTAAATCATGACTTTTCCCTCTTTAATTTTCCAAATTATACATATTGTACTGAAAACCTGCTGTTGGCTTGCCCCAGTCTGGTTCCATCTTTCTTTTTAATTGAACAGATAATACCTGCTTATGATAAACAATTTTTTGAAGTTCTCAAGCAGTAGAAAGGGATATACAATGCAAAGTGAATTGTTGTCTTTTCCCAGGTCCCACGTACCTCTTCCTCAGAAATGTCACTCATAGTTTTCTCTTGAGTATTCCAGGTGGACATCATGTCATCTGCAAAAAAAAGTCTGATTGAGGCTAGAACTTCCAGCACAATCAGGATTATGCTGTTTGTCTCTAGTGAGTAGGGGATGCCAAGATGCATATCCATGAAATTTGGTACCAGAATATGTTTTTAACCACTGTACCAGACTTTAACACAGTAAAGAAATGTGCTTCTTTTTCCAGGTTATTAAGACCTGGATGTTGAATTTGATCAAATTCCTTTTTGTTATCTATTGAAATGATTGGATGGTTTTGTCCTTTGATTTATTGATGTGTAATTTCATCTTACTAGATGGTAAAGCCATTGTTTAATTCCTGAGATAACTAAAATTTGGAATTTTATTTGGTTAGTTATATTTTAACATGTTGCTGGTTTCAATTTGTTAGGTTTTTTTTTAATTTAGAAAATATTTGTATCTATATTTACAAGTGTGACCGGGCTATAGATATCTGTGCTATTTTTGTCATATTTTGCTCTACTATCAATCAGAAAGCTTTCTAACTTCTTCTAATTTTGGAAAGATTTTGGAACTAATTTGACCCCCTGGAAGTATGAAAGTATTCACAGTAAGACATGATAGTCCTGGAGATTTTTTCAAAGGCAACTTTTTGATAGTTTTGAAATGTCTTAAATCAATTTTGATCAATTATATTTTCTTAGAAACCATCCATTTCATTGACATTTTTCAGGGAAATTTACTTAATATTTACATTTATAAAAGATAGTAGCTACTTTTTAACTTGATTTCAAAGATAAATATGTGTTCATTTTAGAACATTGATTTGAGAAACAGAAAAGCATATTTAAAAAATAAAAATCACATGTATTTCAAGTTCCTTTTAACATTTCAGTCTATAAACTTCATATCTATTTGTCAGGCTAGCTTCCCATTTTGCTTAATGAAACATGAAAGATTTTGTATGTCATTAGTTTTCAAAAATGTAATTTTAAGCACTGTAGAATATCCTATGCTACAGAGGTAACATAATTTATTTATCCAATTTCCTACTGTTAGACATTTAAGTTACTTCTATTTTTTCCTATGAATAATACTGGGATATATAGCTTTGTAAATATACATATGTACACTTATGTGAATCTTTCCTCAGCATATATTTCTGGAAATAGAATTAGTAAGTCAAAGATTATGAATATGTGAAAGCTTTTCGGTCCTTATTTCCAAGTTGTCTATGCTTTTACCAATTTTGGCTATTATATTTGAAATATCTTGTTTTATTTTTTATCTTTTTCATTACTATTCAGATTAAACACTTTTTCATATATGTATTGGGCATTTTTAATTCTTATTGCCCATCCTGTTTGTCTATTCATATTCTTTTCCTATTTTCTATTAGGTGCTCATATTATTCTTATTAATTTAGGTGATTTGTTAACTCTATACATCGAAAATAGTTTTTCCTAGATTGTCATATACTTTTGATTGTTAATTTCTTGAGAGTACAGAAACTTTTCTCGTTTATGCAGTCTATTAATTTTTTTCCCTGTATGCCTTCTTCCTTTGCTTTCATACTTAGAAAGGACTTCATTATTTCATTTTATAAAGGTCTTATCTCTTGTTACCTTCCCTTTCTCATTTTATTTGGGTTTTTTTCTTGCTTTCCTTTTTATTATTAAATTTGCCAGAGTAAAGCCTGTTTTCTTATAGCTTTAATGAGTCATCTCAGACATTTATACTCTGCTTCTCTTTCTCAAATCAATCATTTTTCCTTTTTATCTGTTTAATTTTTGTCCAGCTTTCCTTAGGTTTATTTTGCTGTTCATTTGCTATGTTCTTGAAGCAAATATTTATTCATTTATTTTTATTCTTTCTCGTTTAATACTAAAACGATTTATGGCTTTACATTTCTTTTCTCTAAGTGTAGCTCTGGCAGCTTTCCATAATCTTTGACAAAGCGTTGTTTTGTTCTTATTTTATTATTTTCTAAATAGTCCGTAACTAAAGTTTTTATTTCCCTTTTGACTCAATAACTATTTATGAGAATTTTTCAACGTATTTATTTATTTATTATCCAGGTTTCTATTATTTTCTTTGTGGCTGTTAGAAATGTCTCCATTTATTTTACTTCTATCAGGGAATGTGGCCTGTAAACTTCTTTTTTTGGTTGAGGTTTTCTTGACAGTGCAGTACGTGGAAAGCTTTTGAAAACGTTCTACTAACACTTGAAAAAGTATTTATAGGGAACAAAGTTAGGTATACTATATATCTCCAGTCTTATTAACTCAATTATTCATGTTTTCTTGGTCTCCTTGATGTACTGAAGGCATTGAGGTTTGTTAACCCTCTGACAGCTATGTCTCTGTCATTTCTTCCTGACATTTCTGAAACAACTAAAATATTTCAGAGGTTTCATAAAGGTCTACTATATCTTCATTGGAGATTTTATTTTTATCATAAGAAAATGACACATTTAAATTAAAAGACTCAAGTTATCATTTGCTTTCTTTTTGCATGAATTTGTCTTCTTTTTCTCTATAACACCTCTTCTAAACCCAGTCTCACTTCTTAGTCATGATCCATGGAAGTAGAATATAGTCAAATTTTACTTTTACTCCCAGCTGTGAGTCTTTTAATAGGGGATTTAAAGTCATTTACATACACTGGGAGCCATGGTTAGCTATAGCTGGGTTGAGGCCCACCTGCACCCTAGGGTGTGCATTCAGAGGACTGAGGGGTGCCCTGGGGACACAGTCCCTCTCAGGAAAAGAGAGTCACTCAGGAAAAACTACCTACAGATAAAGCCACAGAGGTTGGGATGGGGAAGTTGTTTTACTTAGGACACTATGATCTCTCTAACTCGCATATTTCTGAATCTTGGCCCACTATGGGTCGTGTGTGATACAGAGAGACAGGGGAGTAATGGGATGGGGTAAGAAGACGGGGGGGGGGGGACACTAACATCACTACCAGCTCTTTGGGTGCATAACTCCTCAGACAGCGTGGTCTCAGAGCCTGTCTAACACTTTGTAGCTCAAAAGAGAAAAGATGAACCTTCTCCCATTGTTGTCATACCCACTCGGTGGCTCAGACACCTCAAGGATCTCAGTGCCTCTGAGGTCCTTGATGGATGCCCGGTGGAGAGCTCTGGAGCCCAGGGCATGTAAGCCCTCTGGAGCCAGCCCAGGGCTGGACTTGGTAATGAGCCCACGAGGGACTCCCCCAGAGGGTTCAAGAAAACTTGACAACCTGAAGGGTACATTTCTGGAACCTAGGACCCTGCATGTGGAGACAGAAGCAAACAAGTGAGTAATTATTATAACCAGCACCCTATTTGCAGCCCTCATAGATAGGCGATGCCGGGAGTGGTGTGTGTGTGTGTGTGTGTGTGTGTGTGTGTGTGTGTGTGAATTTATCTTCAGAACTAGCATACATGTTCTCATTTCTTTCATTTTATTTTCCATTTTAAATGGTGTATTCATTGATCTTCTGCTATATCCCCAAAGGATTTTTTTCTTTTTACTTCTTCTTTTATGATTTGGAAAGTTTACTTTTTTTCTTTTTTTTCTTTTAAATTAAGTTTTTACTATTCAATTCCCAAGAAAGAGCTCTAGCTTGAGTTTGAACCACTGGCTCCGCAGGGGTTCACACAAGTCTGGCGAGCTTTAGGGAGGCATCTGCCAGGAATCTGTTTTTGTGTGAGGCTGAGGAGTTTCCTGGGAAAGAAAAATGTGTTTTCTCCACATTTATCACCTTCCTTGCATCTTTTTCATCTATTTTTTCTTTCTTCTACATTCTGGAGAGTTTCTCCAGCTTATCTCTAGCCTATTCCATGACTTGATATTCATGTATCAATTCTCTTTTTTTCTGTATGAAATCTGGAATTTAATTCTGCGATTGCATTTTTAGTTTCCTTATGGTTCTTCTTGATATTGTTTATCTTTATTTGTATCTCATTCTGTTGGTCTTAACTTATCGTCCTCTTCAGGCTCTCGTGCTGCTCTTGAGAATATGAAACATTGCTCTGTAATTATTATCTCCTTCTTGTAGGTTGTGTTTTCAAAGTCTGGCTCATCCTCTGTATCTTCAGGATTTATTTATTCTCTTTCCCTCTCCACAACATAGGCTTTTCTCTCCCTGTTTTTCAGGAAAGTTCTCACCAGACATAAGGACGTATTAAATATGTCTGTCCAGTTCTCTGTTCACCAGCCTACTGGTCCAATCCCATTCCCAATCCAAGCTGAATGGCCCATCGATGTGCCCAATTTTAGCCTGACCTACCCTAAGTCACAACTCCAGCTTGGCTTTCATCTCTTAAGGCTCCAATGAATCAAGATGGGGCTGTCTTCTCCTCCTTCTGTCTGAGCCTCTCTCCTGATCTTAATGTCTGCAGAGTTCTTCTTGTCTCCAAGCCTTTCTCCCACACCCTTAGGAGCTTCATTTCAACAGGTAGATACGAAGTTCTAGGACTGGGAAAACAGATGAAGAAAGAGTCACTTGATGAATAAATGAACACACTTCCTCTGCAGAGAAGTAAGCATAGGAGTTCAAGGGAAGAGCTGATTACAGGCAGATTCCACTCCTTTCTCTTTCCTAATATATAACTCTTTTTAAAAAATTAATTAATTAATTTCTGGCTGCGTTGGGTCTTCGTCGCCGCATGCGGGCTTTCTCTAATTGCAGTGAGCGGGGGCTACTCTTTGTTGCGGTGCACAGACTTCTCATTTTGGTGGCTTCTCTTGTTGCGGAGCAGGGCTCTAGGCATGCGGGCTTCTGTAGTTGTGGTGCACGGGCTCAGTTGCTCCGTGGCACGTGGGATCTTCCCAGACCAGGGCTAGAACCTGTGTCTCCTGCATTGGCAGATGGATTCTTAACTACTGTGCCACAAGGGAAGTCCCATAACACATAACTCTTTACCGTAGGCGAAGGTTTTAGATGCTCTTGTGTGCATCTTTCTGTTCGTCACTCCCGAGCACATCATGCTACATCACTTCTCCATGCCTTTGCTTGTGCTGTTCCCTCTGCCTGGAATGCCCTTCTCTCTTTTGCCCATCACACAGTACACTTGTTAAAGTCCTGCTTATCTTTCCAGGCCCACTTAAATGTCATCATCTTCCCTCTTTAAACTTTCCTCCTATGTTCTCATCCTTGTTTGTGCACCGTAGTGCTTACCCAGGTGTCATAGAGCTTATTACCTTCTCTATTTTAGTTATCATTTAGTTGCCATCTATCTCTATGAAAGATGGTCAGTTCCTCAAAGACAAAGGGTTGGTTTTATTCACTCTTGTGTCCCCATCCTTGGCAAGTGCAGGCTTGGCACAGCGCCTGACACAGACTAGGTCACATACATGTTTTTTGAAGGGTTTGATGATGCTCTGGTTAGATCTTGCAATTGACCAAACGGCCCAGGGTCTCTTATCACCTTGGTGTCAGAAGCACATCTCAGGTCAAAAGATCCCAAATGTCATAAGACCAGGCCTTGGTGTACTTGTTTGTGGTTTGTTGATGTGAGGGTGATGCTGGCACACTCAGGCCATGTGGGTGCTACCTATCCCTTTGGATAGCTCCTTAGATGCAGTCTGTTTAGCAATATCAGTGGTGTGTTTCTGGGTAGAGTCTTGTGAATCACAGAAGGCCTTGAATGCAGCATTCCAGAGTTTGCACAGCCTAAGAATGCACCACTAAGTCGTTGTGTGCTTCTGGTCTTATTTATTTACCTCCCTGTTCCCTGGTTTTCTCCTCTTTGACATGGGGATAAGAATAGTACCAACCTTGTAGGGTTGCTGTTGGGATTAAATGAGTTACTACATGGAAAGCACTAAGTACAGTGCCAGCTCATCATAGTCACTGTATTAGGGAGGCATTTATTGTTATGTTTATCAATGAAGATTGATTGATATTATCTACCTGTGTTAAGAAGGATTCTGAAGCCTCATCTTGGCTCAGTTAGAAAAATACGCTGTCCAGTGTACAAGAAGAAGAGGTAGCCCATACGGCAAGTATTTGCTGGCTTTGCTATAGGCACTAGAAAATGGCAAAGTTTTTACGTTAGTAGGTACTAGGGGAATATGGTGTAGATCTGGCAGCTTCTCAACAATTTCCGGAGTTTAGTTCCAAGGAGAGGTCAAAGGAGTTCCTAAACACTCAGAGGAGAAATGACTGAGTGTACATGCACAAACACATTCACACACCTCATGCATGTGTGCAACACACAAGGGGATGAAGGCATCACCTTTAATTTGTGACCCATGTTTTCCTACCCTCTGTGCCCTTTGCCAGCTTCCTGTGTGGTGAAGTAAGGGGTTAAGTGTCTCTAGAAAGGCTTCTGGGCCCCTTTTTGCATACGAGCATTTCCATGTTAATAGAACATTTTAGAGAAAACGCTCTCTGTCAATTGATTGTATAAATATTTTATCTGGAGTAAGTGGCAGCCAGGAAGGTCTTTCTAAAGATTTTCCCAGAGAGCAGTGTGAAGGATAAAATTAGGGTGTTATTGTGGAAAGAAATAAGACACAACAGGGAGTTATAAACACTTGATCCAAAGTGTAAAAAATGGTCCCCTCACCTCTGTGCAGCCTGGAGCCTGGGCCGATTAAATCCATAATGGAATGAGTAAGTTTGGGCCACATAAATTTGTCTCCCTTCCTCAGGAATCCTGCCCGCCGACCAGCTAGATTAATGGCCAGGAGCCTCGCACATAATGAAGTGCGCTACCCTGGCATCCGCTCATGAATTTATTATTGTGTCCACAATTGGGCTGGATGGTGGAGACATCTTTATAAATCCTGCATTTAGCACTGCCGAGATGAGCACTTCACTCCTAATGGCGAACTTGATTTATCACCAGGGGCCCTGCTCCTCAGCCAGGCCCCTCCCTGGCACTTCTCGAAGCAAATCCAGGTCATCTTGCTGATGGAAATGAAATGTGAAGGTAATTAGAGGATGCCAAATGGAGATGGGAAAGGGGGCACCGTGGACGTTTTAAATATGTTGGTCATCTTTTTCATTGGAGCAATTATATCAGGCTGATTTATTTTTACAGTTTATAATCACTTAACTACCTGTGGCTGGGGATTTTTTTTACTTTAACCTCAAGCTTTGGAACAAGAGACAGGCTTTTGATTTCTCTTTCTTAGGATGGTATAAGGGGAATTCGTTCCAAGTGCCTCGGGCTCTGAGTTCCTTTGCAGTTCTGTAGTCAGAGCGGCTGGCTGCTGGGAGAGTCCTAGTCAGTCCCTCTCTGGGGTACCCTAGCTGTGCATAGCCCTCAGCAGCTTTCGAGACCCATCTCCAGGTGAAGATGTAACAATATCTACTTTTTCTGGAAGGTCATGGGGACAGGCCTACGACAGGTGGAGGAAGAGTGTTGTCGAAAATGTCACGGACTTCAATCCCGGCTCTTTCACTTCCTGGCCAGCTGACTCTGGATGTCTTTCTTCTCTAAGCCTCAGTTCCTCTATCCATAAAACAGGTATCATAATCACAGTAATACCTTCCTTAGGCTGCTATGAAATTATACGGGAAAATGTTTGCAAACTCTTAGTAAAGTGCCTGGCACGTACTAACCACCCCCAAATGTTCGATAATTATAAAATATTCAGGGCCACCACACTATAACTAGGCCAGCCCATATTTACTTTGAGAATTAATTATGTTTTAGATACTGTGAATATAGCGTGAAGGCTCTACCTGCCACCTAGGCCTCTCTGTTAGTGGGGAAGGTAGTGCAGTAAAGACGATTTCAGTACAGAGTGGCAGGGACAAGGACAGTAAGAACAGGTAAGATGGGAGCACTGTGGAGGAGTCCTAAACCCTAAGAGTGGTTTCAGAGGTGCTGTATCAGGAAGGGCTTCCTGGAGAAGGAGAACCTTACCTTTAAAGCATGAATTACAGTGTACACAGCATTTTTATATGTAGTGTCTTACTTAATCTTCATGACAGTCTTGTGGGATAGACAATTTATAGGTGAGGAGACGGGGAAGAGAGAGGCAAGAAGGCTGCATAGAATACCAGAGAGAAGACTGGACTCAGGGTCTACTCACCTGGATTTGAATCTTGGCAGGGTGTAGGCTTCGTACCAGTTGGTGGTGCCCTTGCCACATAATATCATACGTATTAAAAGGCATACTCATTTTCCATTTAATATAAATTAAATATAACTGTCTAAGAGTTTGGTTGAGATGCAGTTGACTGGGTGACACAGTGTGTGTTTGTGTGTGTGTGTGTTTATCACCCAGATGCTTTCAAGATTTTTCTCTTCATCTTTGATTTTCAATAGTTATGTTATGATATGTGTTTTTCTTTGTATTTAATCTGTTTGTAGTTCACAGCACATCTTGAATGTATCTCTTGATGTCTTCTGCAGTCTTGCTAGATTCTCTGCCATTATCTTTCCAAATATTGTTTTCTCTCTATTCTCTATTAGTCTCCCTTTCTGGATCTTTTCGGACTGGATATTTTCTACCCACATACTTTCCAGAACATCAATCCTCTTTTTAGCAGTATCTAATCTTCTGTTAAATCCATTTCTTAAGTTCTTAATTTGGGTTATTGTATTTTCCACCTGTAGAGTTCCTATATGATTCATTAAATACAGATTCTAGTTCTTTGGTCAAATTCTCCATTTCTAATTCTATTTTCTTTAACATAGGAATCAAAGTCATTTTAAAGTCCATATCTGATAACTCCAATATCTAGATTACCTGTGAGTCTGTTCTATTGTTTTTCTTATTCTTTTTGTCCAGCCTCCTTTATGTCTGGTTATTTTTTAATGAATTATCAGATATTGTGTATTAAAAATCGTAGAGGCATTGACTGCTGTTTTCTTCTTTAGAAAGTTTAGCTTCTGGCAACCAATTAGAGGAGAAGCAGATCACCTTGGTCCAATAAGGTACTGAGATGACTTGAGGTTGCATCTCAGCCTCTCCATCCCTGCCACTTGAGTACTAGCTGATGCCTTCAGGGGAAAAGAAGTAGAGAATGTAAATGTGGTAGAGCTTTGCCTCAGTGGGTTTCTCTTCTCTTTAGATCATGGTCCCTCAGGTCTTGGGTGCTTGGTGTTTCTCTGAATCCTTCAAACAGAACTTTAAAAAATATTTATCCAGTTTTTAAAGTTATTCTTATGGAAGAGTGATCTGCTACAAACTCATAACTAGAAGTCTAACATATATTAATTATGACTCTGAAGTTTTCTTTTCACATTTTGGTGCATACAATTTTAATTTTTGTCTAAGCTTATTTTCATAGGCTCTTTACAAGCATGTAAGGCCTGTACTCTGCAACTTACCAACCAAATAGATTAATAATGATAATAATAATAACTAATGTTTATTCACTGCTTATTATATGCCAGAAACTATTCTAACTGCTTTAATATATTAACTTATTGGATCACCATTAAGTCCATTTCATAGTTGAGCAGTGAGGCACAGAGAATATGGCATCCAGCCTCCAAGATGGCCCCAAATGCTCCCTGTCTCCTGGCTGTCACACCGCTGTGTAGTTCCCTCCCACACTGTAACAGGCTTGATCTCTATGACCAATAGATGACAACAGAGGTGATGGTATGTCAGTACTGAGATTATGTTATAAAAGACACTGTGGCTTTTGTCTTGATTGCTTGCTGACACCCTCCATATCTCATATCACTTGCTCTCTCTCTGGACCTCTTGCTCTGAAGAAGCCATCTGCCACATCACAAGTAGTCCTATCTTACGGAGAGGCTCACCTGTCAAGGAACTGAGTGAGGTCTCTTGCCCACAACCAATGGAATGAGCTTAGAAGCATGTACCCCAGCCCCAGTCAAGCTTTCAGATGACTGCAGCTGTAGTGAACAGCAAGAGACTCTGAGCTAGAACCACCCAGCTAAGCCACTGCTGGATTCCTGACTCTCAGAAACGGGGTGAAATATCCCATGTTTGTGGTCTTCAACTGCTAAGTTTGGGGATAATTTGTTATGTAGCAATGGGTCATTAATCCAGAGAGGTTTAAGAAAGTTCACATAAATAGTATGTGGCTGAGTGGGATTAACTTGGGAAAATCAGGCAAACTATTGTGGAAAAATATAAGACTACAATATGAGCATTTAAAATGAAAATATTTAGAATTTAAAAACAAGATTCCATTGTTTTTAAAGGCTGAATTATGGGAAGGAAGAAGGGAGAGCTCACCCACCAGAGGCTGGGGACTTCCTCGCCCACTTTTGGACATTTTCTATTTGGACAACCTAAGATCTCCTGAAAGAAACCCTTGGCTGACAGCCAACAAGAAAACAGAGACTTCACTCCTATGACTGCAAGGAACTGAATTCTGCAAACAACCTGGACCAGTGTGGAAGAAGACCCCAGACCAAGCTGGGGCCAACACCTTGATTTCAACCTTGTAAGACCCTAAGCATAGAACCCAGCTATGCTGTATCCAGACTTTGGAGCCATGGAAATAGTGAGATAATAAACATGATAAATTTAAACAGTTATGTTTGTGGTAAGCGCTATGTAACAATCAAAACTTAATACAAAGTTAAAATGCACCACTTAATTTTTAAAAAGCAGTCAGCTAGTATAATAAGTTTCTTTTGATGGATTCCTTTCCCCATTTGAAATCATCGATGGTGGCTGAAAATAAGTTTTATAGTAATCCCACGTCTAGTTTTGTCCTGAATATTTTTGAGTCTCAAGAATACCCAGATTCCCTTAGATAAAGTAGTCATTAATAGCTCAGTTTGCAAATTCTGGGTGCTCTTCAGTTGTCCAGAGCTGGAAAGAGAAGCTTAACTTCAGGGTCTGTCCCGAAGTGATTTTGCCTGACAGCACAAGTTAATGATTCGGTGGTCCTGGGTATATTAAATTTGCTATCCAGCATCTTGAGAGTTGTAGGGACTTCTAAAACTTACAGTCTTAAAAATATCTAAAACTGTGTTTTAAAAAGAATTTTAAGTGAAATGTTTAGGTAATCTTGAAGGGCTTCTCTCAAATCCAGGGCTCCAGAAGACACAGGCAAAATCCCAGATTGGCAATTTACCCAGGGACCTTCCAGCTGCACGTTTTTAATTGATCTGAAATTATTTTAGTCAGAGTGCTTTGGCCCTTCTTTCACACTACCTTAGAAAGTCATTAGGTTACCAGTATTTATACACACACACACACATATGTGTATATATATATTTATATATGGTATTCTATATGTGTATGTGTAAATATATGAGGCATAACATATGTGTGCATACGTATGTATGTATATGTCATATATAGTATTATATATGTATGTGTATTTCTGGAAAGGGAGCCAAGGTCTGAGTAGGAGGCGGAGCTAAGGGCACTGAGGGACACAGGTTAATGTGTGTGTCTATATCTAATTATTTGAGAATTTGTTACTCTATTTTTTTTTTTCTTGTGGTACGCGGGCCCCTCACTGTTGTGGCCTCTCCCGTTGCGGAGCACAGGCTCCGGACGCGCAGGCTCAGCGGCCATGGCTCACGGGCCCAGCTGCTCCGCGGCATGTGGGATCTTCCCGGACCGGGGCACGAACCCGTGTCCCCTGCGTCGGCAGGCGGACTCTCAACCACTCCGCCACGAGGAAAGCCCTGTTACTCTACTTAAGTTAAGCTTTAATCCTCAGCTGAATTTTCATTTTGTATTTGGTGAAGAAGACCATCTTACCAGGGAGGCCAAACAGATTTGATGCCAGTTACAGCTGGCCTGTAAACCTGATTCCAGTTGCGCAGTCTGAGAAAGGGTCTAGAACAGGGTCTTTCAACCTCGGGATTACTGACACTTGGGGTCGGATAGCTCTTTGCTGTAAGGGGGCTGTCCCATGCGCTGTAGAATGTTTGGCAGCATCCCTGGTCTCTACCCTCTAGATTCCAGTAGCACTGCCATCACCCTCACCTCCACCCCACCCCCTAGTCATGAGCATCACAAACACCCCAGATAAGAACTTCTGCTCTAGGGGAAAAAACCAAGCTTCAGGCTTATAGCAGCTGTTCTAGAAATAACACATTTTCTTCTTATCTTAGACCTGTCACCTGGCTCTCAGTATTTAAGAATCTTCGGTTCTCTTAAGCAGGAAAGTTTTGTTGACCTCTAGACTACAGTAGACATATTCCAGAAATCAGATGGTTTCAAAAATTCCAATTTTAGGAATGGAGAAACTGAGGCCCAGAGAGGGCTAGGAACTTACACAGGGGGACACAGAATCAGGGACTGGGATTTGAACCTTTCCCTGGTAGATAAGTTCCTCCATCTTCTCTGTCTCTCTGTCTCTCTCTCTCTGTCTCTCTCTGTCTCTCACACACACACACACACACACACACACACACACACACTCATCCTCTCCTTGCCACCCCAGGAGTCTGATGGATTGAGGCTAACACACATTCAAGGCAAGAAGGGAGGCGCTGTTCCATTGACTAATCAAATACACATAAAAGCTCCTTCTGAACTATAATTACGTTTGTTCGCTCCTTGGGTTGATTTATTTTTTATTTTAATTGTCAGCCCTGCTCCACCATGATGCTAATAGAAATGTTATTGCAGCCAATATGTGCTAAAATGATGTCTAAAGATTATTAATGAGAGCAATAAGAAGGTGTCTTCATAACAAGTCAGCATTAACAGAGTAATTCATTTTACCTGATGTAATTGGATTGTAGCGTTTCAATAGCCTGGGACTTCCTCCTAATTGGGATTAGCTGCAGCTTCCTCCTTTTAGGAGGACATTTAACTCTTCCTCTTCTACTTTCCAGGTTTTTATGAAGTAATTCAATGTGAACTGTGGGCCATTTCTGAAGAGGGAGCCAAGATCTGAGGAGATGCTGGGTGGAAAGGGGACGGGGTAGAGCTGAGAGCATGGATGGATGGCTGTTGGCTGAAAGCCTAGTCCTCCCTGCCTTCCTCCTCCCCTCCCCCTTCCTTCCTCCTCCCTTCCCCCTTTCTTCCTCCTCCCTTCCCCCTTTCTTCCTCCTCCCCTTCCTTCCTCCTCCCCTCCCCCTTCTTTCCTCCTCCCCTCCCCCTCCCCTTCCTTCCTCCCCCCTCCCACTTCCCCTTCCTTCCTCCCCCCTCCCCCTTCCCCTTCCTTCCTCCTCCCCTCCCCCTCCTCCTCCCTCCCCTCCCCCTCCTCCCCCCTCTCCTTTTCCCTCCCTCCCCCTGTTCTCCTCCTCCCCCACTCAGTTTCCTCGGCTCCTCCTCTTCCTGCCCTTCGGATCTTCCTCTTCCTTCCCGAGTGAGTCTGGGGTCTTAGAACATGGGGCAGAGAACCGAGGCTGGCACTGTGCTGAGGGAGACAGAGCTTAGCCGTAGTCGCTAGGAAACATGTTGCCCGTGAGGAGGGAAATTCATCCCTAGGCCCTACTTGGTACCAGGATTCAGGTCAGACCCTCTGCATTTCCTATTTCACTGAATTGTCTTGATCGCTGTGGAAATGCTCAGTGTCCTTGCTTTTCTGGTGAGGAAATTGGGACTCAGGGACAAAAACCGTGCCACCCAGTGACACCACCTGCCACCCTACTCAGGGATCCTGGGACATGGGGGCACATTTCCTCAGATTGCGGGCCTCGTGGTAGCAGGAAAGGACTTTAGGGGGTGTCAGCCAAAGGGTTTTTACTGAATAGTCATGTGTGACTTCAGTGGGAGTTAAGGAAGAAAATGGGAATTAGCACGTCAAACCCTTTCAATGCAAATTCATTTCAGTAAAAATGTGAGTCAAAAGGTAAAAACTAAGGAAATCTTTAGACTGTATGGTCTTTAGTTAATAATAATGTAAATATTGGTTCATACAATTTTAACAAGTTTACATTTTAATTTTAACAAATGTACATACTAATGTAAGATGTTAGTAGGAGGACTGAATGTAGGGTATACGGGAGCTCTCGGTACCATCTGTGTAATATTTGTAAAGTTGAAATTTTCCTATACATCTAAAACTTTTAAAATTTACTTAAAATAGTAAAAAAGTACTTACGATTCAGAAAAGAAAAAGTGAGTCAGTATAAGGAAGAGCATTATGTAAATATATCATATATGTAATATATGGGCAAATCTGTCTCCATTGGGCACCTGTGGGTGCCATACAGCCTGACATCTTTCACTGGATCAATCTCTGTTCTCTCAGTTGCATCAACAGAAACCAACTCTACCTTATTTAAGGAGTAGAGGAATAACTGGAAGGATATTCGTGACTAGGGCCATGGACACCTTTGCACTGAGCACCAAGGTCAGGCATGGGGCCTCAGGGCCCCCAGAGATCGTCATCAAATGACTCTACAATAAGCAGCAAAGCTAGTGGCAGTGAATCATCATAGTGGTAACAGTCATCGTCATCATCATTATCTGAGTGGCAACCAACACATACTGGGCTGTTATCATGTCCCGGGCACTGAGCACCTGACATTTAGTCTTTACAGTCCTTACAAAAATTGTCTTTATTATCTGATCTTGATTATGTCCACTGAGGCACAGAGAGCATAAGCAAGTTGCCCAAGCTTACACAGCATTGCCAGGCAACCTGGAGAAACAGGCTGGGATGATGGCTCAGAGCAGGGAGGCCAGGTGGCAGCCAGGACATAGCTGAATCCTGCCACAGCCTCAGTCCTGGTCACCACTGCAGCCCCATGGCCTCTGCTGACCTTTGATCAGGATGTGACTTCCACTACCGGAAGACCTCTTTACTCTGTGCCCTATTTGGGAGCACCCCCTCCAAGGATACATCTCTGTTTGGCTAGTCCTAAATCATATGGTCACATCCTAGCCACAAGGGCAGCTAGGAAAGTGGATGTCCAGCTTCTACATTGCGATGTGGGCTCTGCCCCATGAGCGTGCATGAGGTGCAGAATTCCTGAACACGGCTGTTCTCAAACTTTTTGGTCTCAGGACCCCTTGGCACTTGAAAAAATTGTTGTTATTGAGGAGCCCAAAGATCTTTTGTTTAGGTAGTATGTATTGATATTTAGCAAGTCAGAAATTAAAAATGAGAAATATTTAATTATTATTTAAAAATAACAATAATGAATCCACTGTATACTTACATAGATAAGCTAATTTAGCGAGCCACATTATTTTACATTTTTGCACATCTCTTAACTGTGTGGGTTAACAGATTCTCATTTTCTTCTGCATCAATCAGTTGTAACATCCCAACATCCTGTAGTCTGTGGGAAACGTCCCTGTATACTTATGAGAAAATGACAATTTAAAAAGGCAAGTAATGTTTTAGTATTATATGAAAACATTGGCTAGGTTTCAGGAACCCCCAGGGGTTCCCTGACCTCACTTTGACAACCACTGCCCTAACACACAAAGCAACTCCAGTGATCAGACAAAAGCTAATACTTAGGTCATGTCCCCTGTACCTATGACCTTCCTGAGGCTCAACTCCTCCCTCCTCTCTCCCCTAAATGTGGGCAAGGCTTTCACAGTATATAACCCTGACACCCTGGGGACTTGTCAGCAGAAAGTACTGGACAAGAGGAGGATTTTCCTGATCCCTTGGTATCCCATTAATGCTGGTAGGAAGCTTGTCTTTTATTCACTGTGGTCCTACTGTGTTCTGGGCACAGAGCTGGCTCTGGGGCCAGAATAATGGATGTGGCATTGGTCCATCCTCTCCAAGCAGACAACTGACCTCACCTTTAACTGCAGGTACTGCAGTTAAAGCAGGGGGTGCTGGAACCCCAAGGAGGGACGGGTTTGTTGTGCCTGGGGAGGGGCACAGGCTCCCTCTGCGGGAATACTCTTCCCCAAGGCCCCCTTCAACCTCAGGGCAGTCCCAATGTCCCCCTCAACCCAGACAACCTCATCCCCTCTGCACGCAGCAGGCTGCTTAAGCCTCACTGTGATTTCAAGTCCACCAGAGGAGGGCAAGCAAGAAGGGCAGGTGACTCAATGCTCCAGGGAGCAGCCCTCCACCAATGACACATCCCTCAGCCCCCTCCCCCTGGGGTGGGATAACAGAGGAGCAGCCCCTACAGTGTCCCTGAGGTCCCTAGAGGGCCTCAGGGTCACTAGCTGGATTACACACTCTTGGTGGTGTCCCTCCCTTCCCTGCCTCACTTCCCACTCTCCTGCTGGTACTTCCTGGGACCATCTCTTAAATAACTTCCATTTGAACCTTTATCTCAGGGTCTGCTTCTGGGGGAACCAGGAGGTACAGTTTAATAACTTTATGAATTCTCCAGTACAGAATGCAGCTCAGTTTAGCGCGGCACATTTGCGTGATGATTTGTTTAACATCTGTGCCCCGACAAGGCTGTAAGTACCTTGGTGAGGGAACTGAGACTCTGCTCATTCTTGAATCATAAGTACTGAGCACAGGTCTTGGCACATGGCTGTCCCTTGAGAAATGTTTGTTGACTGACCGAATAAGCGAATGATTGAGTGGATGAAATCTTTCACACCATATACCAGCTGTCCTAGAAAAATCCAGCCACTGTTGTTACAGAAATATTGTTTCTAGGTCGGGCGTTGGCAGACATTTTCTGTAAAGGACCAGATAGTAAACATTTCAGGCCTTGGTGCCATACATTCTCAGTTGCTATCATACCCACTCAATACTTCTGTCGTAGCATGAAAACAGCCATAGGCAATGTGTAAACAAACGGACATGCCTGTGGTCCAATAAAACTTTATTTACAAAAACAGATAAGCCTGAGGGCCACAGTTTGCCGATCTCTAGTCTAGGACAAAAATGTTAATTGTTCCCTGTGGGGTAAGTATTATGTTTGGTTCTTGGGAACACTTGTCTTCCTGTTGAGAACCCACGCCCATCCCACTCGGGAACCTCACATTTCCCCTCCCTCCGTGTCCATGGGGCTCCTCTGAAGAATGAGAGCAGATCACCTCAGGGCCTTAGGACCTTGGCTCTGCCCCTTTCCCCACATCTGGTGACTGGCTGCCCTGTTGGGTTCTGCAGCTGTTCTCATGGTCTGTTTGCTGACCTTGGTCAGGGCCTGGGATCCACCCTTGCTGACCCAGCCAGCCCTATGTGGTCTGTGTTGCTCTGTGGAACCTCAAGTCACACCCTCCATCTTGCCCTGCACTTGTGTTGCTCACTTGGAGGCCGCCCCGGTGAGATCACCTTGCTCCTTACCTGGCAGCCTCACTGTTAGGTCTGTATTAGTCAGCTCAGGCTGCATAACAAACACCATGGACTGGGTGACCTAAACAACTGAGATTTATTTTTTCACAGTTCTGGAGGCTGGAAGTCTAAGCAAAGTGTTGGTGGGGTTGATTTCTTCTGAGGCCTCTCTCCTTGGCTTACAGATGGCCAACTTCTCCCTTTGTCCCCACATGGCCTTTCTCTCTGTGTGGGAATCCTTGGTGTCTCTGTGTGTGTCCAAATTTCCTCTACTTATAAGGACATCAGTCATATTAGATTAGGGCCTACCATATGACCTCATTTTAATTTAATCACCTCTTTAAAGAACTTATCTCCAAATACAGTCACTTTCTGAGGTACAGAGGGTTAGGACTTCAACATATGAATTTTGGGGGCTACAACTCAGTCCATAACAAGGTATGTTGTCCACATCTCCCACTGAAAACTCTGATCCCTGCACTGCCCAATGGAGATAAGGTGACCCAGGATCTAACTTAGGCCTCTCTCCACCTAACGACATCAAGCCTGCATTTTAATTCTACTACATTACTCCACATTGGAACAGGACCACCCCTGTTTAGTGACCTCTGATTTCCAAAGGGAAATTGGAACACCAGCCCTCCCATTTTCACCTTTCTCATCCCAATACCCTCACTTCTGGGATTTTGGTCCAGAGGGAGGAATGCAGGCATATCCTTCTGTTTTTCATTTTCAGAATAGCATTGTGGATAACAGCATTTGGAACTAGTGGGCCTGGCTTCTAATCCAGCAAGATCTTTAACCTTCCAGCACTTTAGTCTCCTCATCTGTAAAATGGGATAACAATTATAACTATCCCAAAGTTTGTTGTAAGGATTAAATTAATTAATACATATAAAGTGCATAGAGCTTTAACATATCTTAATCAATACATATGCATACATTTATATACATTTATGATATCTATAAAGTGTCTGGTGCACAGATAGCCCTCAGTATGTGTGACCATTGGTATCCTGACCTCTGTCCTTCTGCTGCTCACCTTGCCCAGGGCAAGAAGGGCTGCCCTTGCTCCCCTTCCTGTGTGTCCTCCTACCTCATATCTGTCCCCTCCCAGAGGGAGCATTGGGTCCTCCCCACTCCTGTGGGGCCATAATGGTGTGGTGACTTCAGGGGAGCATGTTTAATGGGGGGGGCAGCATATAAAAATATGTCGATTTAAGATTTTAAAAAATCATCCCCATTATATATGAGTATTCCAGGCACTGGAATGATCCTATGAGAAGACACAGACACTTAAGAATGTCTGTGTTCCTCCCTCCTAGAGTGCCATGTAGAGCATTTTTCAGTGCTGGAGGCACGTCAGAGAGACCAAGTTCAAATCTTGGCTCTGACCTTAACTACCTATGTGTCCTGAGCACATTGCTTTGCCTCTCTGAGCCTCAGTTTACTGGTCTATATATTGGGTTAATGCCAGAGTTGATAAGACAATGCATATAAAATGGGGTCACATATAATGGGTGTTAAATAAGGTTATAGATAAGTTCAACAGTCTGAAGGTACATCTGATCATGTAGATAAGGAGGCTGCTACAGTGCCTGCTGTGCACATAGTACGCACAGCTTCTGAAATGCTTGCAGAGGTACACACAAGACGGGGCTTATGGAATGCTGAATTGGTACTAGCCACTTCTGTTGCAGGGGAGGAAATTGGAACAACCCAAATGTCAGATGTAAGCCTGAAACTGAAGTCACTGCCCTGGGGAGATTAAATCCCACCCCTACCCGCCCTCACCCCAGGGAACCAGGGGAGCTGGGGCAGCATCTCTTGGTTGCTGAGCACACAGAGGACAGAAGCAGGACTGTCTATCTGTCAGCTGTGCTTTTAGGATGAAAACCAGGGTTTAATGTTTGGGGCCATCAAGATGCCAAGGAGGATTCACTGCCAGGCCAAACCTGGGTTCTGTCCAAAAGCCACTTGCAAGACAGCAGGGAAAATGTGATGGTCACAAGCCAGGCCTTGTGATGATGGGGGTTTTGCCTTCTGTTTTCCATCAACCTGGGGTGTCTATGGTGGCCTTTCTCTGGAGTCTGGCTGTGGGGGGGCTTGGGGAGTGGGGAGTCTCTGGTTTTCCATCCCGAGAAGGATTTCTTTCTTACAGGTTACGGCGAAAATCAGCAGTGTCCGGGCCGGGAACACAAAATAGGAAGTGGTGCTCCCCCATCCCGAGTCCCCCACGACCTACCCTGACTGCCACAGCTGTGACGCTGAGCCTCCGATTGTCCCGCTATTGATCCCCCCTCCCGTAATGAACTGTAACAACAACTCCATTACTCTGTGCTCGCCCATTGGCTAAGGATAATATAAAATTAGCCAGCGTGCACGGGGCCCCTTAGGATCGATTTCCCTACTCAGATTACTTGTTACGAAAGAATAGAGCTGTCTCCCCCGTAATTGAACAAGTTAACGCCTTGTCTCATAAAATGTAAGCCAGTATTGATTGGCTGTTGTTGGCGTACAGAGGGGGGGCTTGGAGAGGGGTGGGAACACCAGGGCGTGGGGATGCTCTTCCCCTCCTCCACCCCTCCCCCATGGCCCCGCCCCCCCTTAGCTTTGGAGGTTAGGGCATCAAGACTGAGGCTGGATCCTTGGTCTGAATAGTTATGGGGAGGGGGTCTCTGAGCCCCGGTTTCACACCCTCGGTCTCCGTCTTTCTAAACCCCGTGTTTATGCGTGTCAGAACACCTGGGGCTCTGGACTTACATGGACCTGGGTTCAAATCCTAGCTCTGTCAAATGCTAGCCATGTGACCTTGAGCTGGGCACCCAGCCCCTCTGTTTATGGGGATAGTAGCAGTAACCACCTGAGAGGTTATTGAAGAGGGTCAGATGAGCTAACTCATGTACAAGGCCAGGCACGCACGCAGGCATAGGCAGCTAGAAACAGGAATGGCTATCAGTGTTCTTGTGCTTGTTTTCATTTATGTCAGTAATAGAAACCCATTAAGGTAACATATGAAATTAAGACACACATGGTTTTCTGTTGGGTGGGTGAATGGAGCCTTTAAGGAGCGGGGCCAGAAAGCCTGGTTTTAAATACCTCTGACCATCTTTCATGTGCGGTCAGAAACCACAGGCGTCGTGATGGGCAGGATTATTCTGACATGTTTTCAAACCGGAGAGATGACTCTGTCATTCCAGAAAGGCAGGGGCTCGCCTCGCCGACCACATGAGCTTGCCAATCCCAGCTGACCCCAGCCCCCCTCCCCTGAAAGCGTGGCAGCCCCATCATCTTACAGCCTCGGTGGATGTGGTCAATGAGACCACCTGCCACCAGGAGGGGGCTCGCGTTCACTGGATTTGGGACCATTTCCCAAGGCCCGCACATCAAACGGCAGTGGGCAATGTGTGCCCAGGAAGGCTAATTTTCAAGGCTATCATCTCCCTACTGACTTTGGCTGGGATGTCAAAGGCAGAAGGAGGCAGGAGGCAGTGAAGAAAGGAAGTAAACAGCAACCTAGGACCCAGGTCTGGGTTCATGGTGTAGGCTCACGGAAAGCAGCAGCCACCAACTATGGTATTGACAGATTTTGCCTTTACCTAGGTGTGAGGTATAAGGCTCGTTCTATAGCTGGGAAGAATAGTAAACTCACTCAGGAATGACCTCTATATTAGCCATGCAATTTGGGAATTTTTTTTCTAATAATAATATGTCAATAGTAATAATACCAACATATACTGTGTGGGCTTACAATGTGCCAGGCTCTGTTCTCAACACTTGACCAGGGTTCCCTTACAGAAACCTGCCAGCAACCCTCTATCTAGGTGGCATTATTACTGTAACGAGCATCACTTGGTTGAGACCTACTCTCTGCCCAGGCTATGGGAAGGGTACTGTACAGTCATCTCAATGATGCTCGCCATGTGGGAGATAACATCTCCATTTTCTAAAGAGCAAACAGGTTAATCACCTTGCACACAACTATTAAGGAGAACTGGGTTTAAAACTTAGGAATGCCAGCCTCAGAAGCCGGTGCTTGAAGATACTTCACTTCACTGTATCTCTCTGATGTGAAAATTAAGACTGATGAAAGTGGGGGGAGGGAATCAAAGAAAGAAGGAAGGAAAGGAGGGAGGGAGGAAGGAAGGAAAGAAGGAAAGACTGCCAGGTGTGTCACAGGCCACAGAAGACTCTGATCCCAGTTCTTAGATTGGATGCTGAGTGACTGTGGCCCGAGCCCACCCCGTGGTTGAGCTCTCTTAACTGAGTGAATTCTTAACTGAGAATTGTGGAACCATACATTGCATGGGGGTACCCAAACCTGAAGTCAGTAAATGAATTGATCTACAAGCGTGGTTATGGCAAAATCAACAAGAAGCGAATTGCCCTGACGGATAACATGTTGATTGCTCGATCTCTTGGCAAATACGGTATTATCTGCGTGGAGGATCTGATTCATGAGATCTATACAGTTGGAAAACGTTTCAAAGAAGCAAACAACTTCCTGTGGCCCTTCAAATTGTCTTCTCCACGAGGTGGAATGAAGAAGAAGACCACCCATTTTGTAGAAGGTGGAGATGCTGGCAACAGGGAAGACCAGATCAACAGACTTATAAGAAGGATGAACTAAGGTATCTACCGTGATTATTTTTGTAATCTGGTCAGTTAATAAACAGTGACTGCTTTCAAATTGAAAAAAAAAAAAAGGTTCTCAGGTTCTTGCTATGAGTTTAAACAATCACATTTATTCATTTCAGAGAAGAATCTTGCTTTTCCTATGGAATGAATTCATTTTTAAGTGTACAAGTAATATATGCCTATTATAGAAAAAGTTGAAAAATAGAGACAAACGAAAAGAAAATTAAATTATCCACAAATCCACACTCTCACCCTTGTGATGACCACTGTTGTTTATTTTGTTATATGTTATTCCAGACTGTTTTCCTATTTGGATGAAACATGCATGCACGTGTACACACACACACACACATTTAACCCATATGGGACATTATTCATCCTATTTTGTGACCTACTTTTTACACATCACTGTACTTTGGACACCTTATCTTGTCAATGACTGAAATTCTAAATCATCTTTCGTAAAAACTACACAGGGCAGTTTTTTCAAACTGCAGCTTAAGACACATCAATGTGTGCCAAAATCAACTTGGTGAGTCAAAATCAATATTTAAAAATAAATGAAACAGGGACTTCCCTGATGGTGCAGTGGTTAAGCATCTACCTGCCAGTGCAGGGGACATGGGTTTGATCCCTGGTCTGGGAAGATCCCACATGCCGCGGAGCAGCTAAGCCTGTGCGCTACAACTACTGAGCCCGCGCGCCACAACTGCTGAAGCCCATGCACCTAAAGCCCATGCTCCGCAACAAGAGAAGACACTGCAATGAGAAGCCCGTGAACTGCAATGAAGAGTATCCCCTGCTTGCCGCAACTAGAGAAAGTCCGTGTGCGGCAATGAAGACCCAACGCAGCCAAAAATAAATAGATAAATTTATATTAAAAAAATAAATGAAACAGAAAAGAATATCATTGTACAGAAGAGAAAAATATTAGTGTGTATTGCATTAGTGAAGATCAGTATTTTTATAAACACTCTGTGTATTAAACATATAGGTATATGTTGGGTTGTAATATAATATGTATCTCTTATGTGAATTCCAGTCAAAATTTTTGAAAATTTCTGATATGCTCTCAGTAGAATTTAGCAGAATCCATTTAACCCATCAACTGTTCTTGAACATTTATGTTGTTTGTACACTGAATTTTGCATGTTTGTCTATTTATTTCCTTAGGATTTCTAATGGAATTAGAATGGGTCATAAGGGTGTGTCCATTTTTAATGTGTCTTCCAGAAAGAATGAGCCAAGGTATATTCCCACTGGCTGGGTATGAGGGCACCTGTTTACCCATACTCTGACCACCACTAAGTTTATTATCATTTAATATTTGCCAACCTCATATTATTAAGAATAGTAACTAGCATGCTTTGCAGTTTACTGTGTTCCAGGCTCTGTGTGAAGTGCTTCATTAACTCATTATCTCCTTCGAGCCTATGTTAACCTTCTGAAATGAGTGCAACTATTATTCAGTTTTGCAGATGAGGGAGCTAAAGCTCCAAAAAGTCCAAATTCTGACAAAGGAGGATTTAAATTCAAACCCGATTACAAAAGCCATGCACACCTTTCATTGTTCTCATCGACCTCTCTCATTGTCATCATTCATAACATAGCATACCTAGCGAGACTGAGGATCTTCCATATGCTTATCAAATAGTGCTGATTAAAAATATTTTCAAATACATTTGAATGATTCTTCAAAGTCCTGGCATTGCATCATCAAAGTTGCACTGTCCAAGGTTTGGTCCCAGGATTTAAAAAAAAACAATTTCTTAAACGGGGTATGCATTCAGCAGGGATTGTCTTGGAGGATCTGGAAAGCACAGGATAAACAAGCAATATCTTTGTGAAGCCTTAATTTAACTCACCAATTTGAGGGGAAATGTTATTTTGATATCAACATAACCACTGATTTGATATGGAGTACAAAAATTTTAAAGTTAAAACACAAAACTTCGAATAAATTTAATCTTGCTGCAGGGAGTTGCAGTAATCAGTATAAGCTAGGTTCTGCTGTGGTAACAAAAGATTCCAAAATTTCAGTGTCTTAAAAAAACAGATATGGGCTTCCCTGACGGCGCAGTGGTTGAGAGTCCGCCTGCCGATGCAGGGGACACGGGTTCGTGCCCCGGTCCGGGAAGATCCCACGTGCCGTGGAGCAGCTGGGCCCGTGAGCCATGGCCGCTGAGCCTGCGTGTCCGGAGCCTGTGCTCCGCAACGGGGGAGGCCACAACAGTGAGAGGCCTGCGTACCGCAAAACAAACAAACAAAAACAAACAAACAAAAAAAGCCATTAAAGTATACAATTCAATGGCTTGTAATATATTCAGGAGTATGTGAAACCTTTATCATAGTCCATTGATTTTAGGGCATTTTTGCCATCTCCAAAAGGCACCCTGTGTGCTTTAGCTGTCACCCCCTCTACCCTCAACCTCCTCCAGCCCTAGGCAACCACAAATCTACTTTCTGTTTCTATAGATTTCCCGTTCTGGGCAGTTCATATGAATGGACTCATGTAATTATGTAGTCTTTTGTGATTGGTTTCTTTCACTTAGCATAATGTTGTCGAGGTTCATGCATGGTGTAGCATGTATCAGTATTTCATTTTTTTTCTTGACCAAAAATATGCCCTTGTATGGATATAACACATTTTGTTTATGCATTCATCCGTTGAGAGACATTTGGGTTGTTTCCACATTTTGGCCATAATAAATAATGCTTCTATAAATATTCATGTACAAGTTTCTGTATGGACATATGTTTTCGTTTCTCTTGGGTATATACCTAAGAGTGGAATTGCTGAGTCAAACAGTAACTCTATGTTTAATTATTTGAAGAACTGCCAGACGATATTTTTTTTTTTTTGCGGTACGCAGGCCTCTCACTGTTGTAGCCTCTCCCGTTGCGGAGCACAGGCTCCGGACACGCAGGCTCAGCGGCCATGGCTCACGGGCCCAGCCGCTCCGCGGCATGTGGGATCTTCCAGGACCGGGGCACGAACCCGTGTCCCCTTCATCGGCAGGCAGACTCTCAACCACTGTGCCACCAGGGAAGCCCCCTACCAGACGATTTTTCAAAGCTGCTGCACCATTTTACATTCCTACCAGCAGTGTATGAACGTTCCAATTTTCCCACATCCTCACCGATATTTGATTGAATTTTTGATTATAGTCTCCTAGCGGGTGTGAAGTGGTATCTCATTGCAGTTTTGATTTGTATTTCCTTGATGACTGATGGTATCCTGAAGCTTTTCATGTACTCATTGGCCATTTGTATATCTTTTTTGGAGAAAGGTCTATTCATCTCCTTTGGCCACTTGTTAAATTGGGTTATTTGTCTTTGTAAGAGGTCCTTATATATCCTAGATACAATCCCTTATCAGATATATAATTTGCAATTTTTTTTTCCTATTCTATGGGTTGTCTTTTCACTTGCTTGATGATGTTCATAGAAGGACAAAAGTTTTTAGTTCTGTTGAAGTTCAGTTCATTTTTCTCTTTCACTGCTCATGATTTTGTTATCATACCTAAGAATCCTTTGCTAAGTCTAAGGTCGTGAAGAATTTCCCTTATGGTTTCTTCTGTGAGTTTTATGTTTTAGCACTTACATTTTGGTCTTTGATCCATTTTGAGTTAATTTTTTATGTGGTATGAGGTAGGGATTCAATTTAATTCTTTTGCATGTGGCTATCCAGTTGTCCCAGCACCATTTATTGAAAATACTATTATTCCCCATTGGATAGTCTTGGTATCCATGTTGAAAATCAGCAAGGTTGCAGGATACAAGATCAATATGCCAAAATCAATTGTATTGATGCACCTAGAGTGAACAACCTGAAAATGAAATTAAGAAAACAATTCAGGGCTTCCCTGGTGGCGCGGTGGTTGAGAGTCCGCCTGCCGATGCAGGGGACACGGGTTCGTGCCCCGGTCCGGGAAGATCCCACATGCCGCGGAGCGGCTGGGCCCGTGAGCCATGGCCGCTGAGCCTGCGCGTCCGGAGCCTGTGCTCCGCAACGGGAGAGGCCACAACAGTGAGAGGCCCGCGTACCGCAAAAAAAAAGAAAAAAAGAAAACAATTCAATTTATAATAGCAACTAAAAGAATAAAACACTTAGGAATAAATTAAGTGGAATAGTCAAGTAATAAAATTAATAATAAAATAGGTTAAAACAAATAAATTTGATAAATAAATTAATAAAATAAGTGAAAGATGCATCCTGTGAAAACTATAAACATTGCTGAAAGAAGTTAAAGAAAATGTAAATAATTGGAGAAGGATCCCATGTTAATAGATTGGAAGATTTAACATTGTTAAAATATCTCTACTCCCCAAACTGACCTATAGGTTCCTTGTAATCCCTATCAGAATCCCAGCTGACTTCTTTACAGAAATTGACAAGCTGATTTTAAAATTCAGAAGGAATTGCAAGAGACCTCAAATAGTCAAAACAACCTTGAAAAAGAAGAGGGAAGGAGGAAGACTCGTGCTTTCAGATTTCAAAACTTACTTCAAAGCAATGGTAATCAAGACAGTGTGGTTAATATATGTATATGTATAACAGATTCACTTTGCTGTACACCTGAAACTAACACAACATTGTAAATCAACTATACCCCAATAAAAATTAAAAACAAAACAAACAAAAAACCAGTGTGGCATTGGCACAAAGAGAGACACGTCGTTTAACAGAATGGAATTGAGAGTCCATAAGTAAATCTATTTTTTATCAAAAACTTGGGAAATAAATGAGAGTTCAACAATTTTTAAATCTACAGACTTCCACTGATTCTTTCATTCTGTCCTATGTCATAAAGGCTGTATGTACCGTAAACTCTAGAAGGCATCCTTGGGGGAGGAGTGGAGGTCACCACGAGGAGGGGTGGACAGTTTCTCTCTTACCCATTTTTTTGGTTTGTTTTCAGTGCATTTTGAGGACATGTGCATGTGTCCTGTTAATTGGATGTACAGATGATCTTTATCTTGTTTTAGTGAAATCAGCCTTCACAAAAGGGACAAGTGGCTGAAGAAGATTTCTGCAAAGAAACCAAGATTAATGTTAACAATGATGATGCCAGTAGAAGAAAAGGAGAACAGGGCCATTCTGTCATATCCTCTCCTCACACAGGCTTTTGACCAGCCACCTGAGGAGATGAAAACAATGGTTATCTAATAAGATCTGAAATAAAATCCAATTGTTTGGCCAAAACCAATTGAAATTATCAAAAATATTTACATCCCTATAGTTGATAACAACCTATCCCTAAGGGGATATTGTGCTGTGAGATATTAGCTAATGAGAGTATGTAGCCCTCACAATTAGAAAAACATTTTAAAATACTGCTCATTTCATCATCTCATTGTTTCAAAAATTTATGTTTTGTGTATAGGCATGCTTTATAATGTTCATGCATTTATTCCTTCACTCAACAAAGCATGGATCTGGAGACCCTGGGGGTATAGTAAATAAAGCAATCATGTGGCTCTCATGGAGCTGATATTCTCATGGGGAGAGGCCAACAATAAAGAAAAAGCCTAGAGAATATAGTGTCCACTATAGATTTTAAAAATTTGGTAACCACATGCCTAGATATTTAAACATGCTCCTTTGTCGTGGATGTTATTTTGAAGGAAAAGTTTGAGAGGTACCAAGATTAAACCTAACTCCAAAATAGTGATGGCTTAGCACTCACTATCCTTCCAGCCCCTGCCAACGCTCACTTCTGTTCACCCTTCTTCTCTTGTATTATCTTGAATAAAATAAAATTCCAAGAGCCAGCATTTTGGTGGTTTTGATATACACATTAGTTATCAATTGATGTGTTACAAATTACCATGAATTTAACAGCTTAAAACAACACCTACTTATTTTATCACAAGTTCTGTGGGTTAGGAATCCGGGCACGGCTCAGTGAGGCTGTCAACCAAGACCGCAGTCAAGGGGTTGGCCAGGCTGGAATTTCATCTGAAGGCTTGACTGGGGAAGGATCTACTTCCAAGCTCACGTGATTGTTGGCAGAATTCAGTTCCTTGGGGACTGTTAGACTGAGGGTCTCAGTTTTTGACTGTTGACCTGAGACCACCCTCAGTTCTTTGCCACATGGGCCTCTCCAACATGGTGGCTTGCTTCAGCAACACATGCAAGCAATAGAGAAAGTCCACTAGAAAGATGGATTCACATTCCTATGTAACTTAATCACAGAAGTGACATCCTGTCATCTTTGCCATATTCTTCTTTCTTTTTTTAATTAAAATTTACTTTTGAGATAATTGTAGGTTCTCATGTAGTTGTAAGAAATAATACAAAGAAATCTTGTGTACCCTTTACGCAGTTTCCCCCAATGGTGACATCTTGCAATATCACAAGTAGGCTATTGACATTATGCAGTCAAAATACCAAACATGTCCATCATCACTAGGATCCCTCATGTTGCCCTCAGTGGCTGTATCTGCTTCTCTCCCATCCCCACGCTGTCTGTAATCACTGGCAACCATTTTCTCTATTTCTATACTTTTGTCACTTTATGAATGTTATGTAAATGTAATCGTATAGTATATGCATACATTTATATCCCTCCCTTTTTTCTTTTTTTAAAGAAGATGTTGGGGGTAGGAGTTTATTAATTAATTAATTAATTTTTTTGCTGTGTTGGGTCTTCGTTTCTGTGCGAGGGCTTTCTCTAGTTGTGGCAAGCGGGCGTCATTCTTCATCGCGGTGAGCGGGCCTCTCACTGTCGCGGCCTCTCTTGCTGCGGAGCACAGGCTCCAGACGGGCAGGCTCAGTAGTTGTGGCTCACGGGCCCAGGTGCTCCGTGGCACGTGGGATCTTCCCAGACCAGGGCTCGAACCCGTGTCCCCTGCATTAGCAGGCAGATTCTCAACCATTGCGCCACCAGGGAAGCCCCCTCCTACTTTTTTTAAACAAACTGCTTCAAGAATCAGAGCTAAACTCATAGATAATATTCCTAAATTGACACAGTGCCACTTTTTTTTGTGTCACATTAATCTGGCATATTGGTCTGATTTTTTTTTTTTATTATCAAATCACCCCTTATGTAGTCAACAGTTTCATTTACAAAAACTCATTCCAACTTACTGAATTAGCTTGGATTCCCTGGAAACTGACTCTGAGGTGGAGGCTTGTGTATAGATGGGCCTTTGGGGTTTGGACCCAGTAGACACACCTGGAAGGAAGTGAGGAAGGCAGGGTTGGGCAGAAGGAGAAGCTGCCCCAAGGTGCGGTGGCAACTGAGGCTTCAGCAGCTCACCTTACAGGGAGCTCTGAAACCAGACAATTTTTCGAAGTCGTCCCAAATTAAGGAAGGAGGCTGGACCGTATATATCTCCATTCTAGTTCCTTTGATTCTTCATATACATTTTATTTATCTTTTATATTTATTTATTTTTATTTTATTTTATTAATTTAATTTATTTATTATACAGTAGGTTCTTATTAGTTATCTGTTTTATACATATTAGTGTATATATGCCAATCCCAATCTCCCAATTCATCCCACCACCACCAGCCCCCCTCCAGCCTACTTTCCCCCCTTGGTGTCCATACATTTGAGTGAAGTAAGTCAGAAAGAGAAAAACAAATATCGTATATTAACGCATATATGTGGAATCTAGAAAAATGGTACAGATGAACCGGTGTGCAAGGCAGAAATAGACACAGATGTAGAGAACAAACGTATCATATACATTTTAGAATCACCTTGTAGATTCCTACAAAGCATGCTGCTGAGATTTTGATTCGAATTGCATTTAATCTATAAATCTATTTGGTAGGAACTGACACATTCAGAATTTTGGATCGTATCGTTAAGCATGATTTATTTGGTCCTTGATTTCTTTTATCAGTGTTTTATAGTTTTCAGCATACAGATCTTCACTTTCACCGTATTAGAAGCAAAGCAGAAGTCCCTCCCAGACTCCAGGGAGGAGATTACATCAGGGATGAATACCAGGGGATAGAGATCATTGGAGGCCAAGTTAGAGTTTGCCTGCTGTACATCTTTGGGTGGTAGTGACCCTCATACCTTCCTGGCTAAGAGGGCTGTGATGTTCATGGGCCCCAGTGCTCTGAGAGTAAGCCCTCCGAGTGGTTCAGAAGTAGGAGAGATAAGTGGGGGGAGCCCAGCATGTGTGCGTGACCTGGTCCTAACCTCCCTGCCCACCTCATCTCTCTCAGTCCCTTCACACTATGCCTTGTACACACTCCATGCTCTCCTGCTTTTGCCCCTTACTGAGCCTTCAGCCTGGAATTAGATCACCCACTTTCTCCATGTACCAAAAACCTGACACTCATTCTGAGCCTAGGCTCAAAGACCACCTCCTCCAGGAAGGAGTCCTTGAGTCCTTGGAAGACTCAAGTTCTCCTCTGAGTTTCTACAATATTCTGATCATACCCTGTGCATGACACATTTCATTCTGCCTTGTGTTTTAATTATTTGCGTAGGAATGAGAAACATTCTTTCTTTTGTGATAGCAGACTGGTTCAGGCAAAAACGTACTTTATGGGCTCACAAAATGGAAAAGTCCAGGGGTAGACTGACTTCAGGCAGTTGGATTCAAGGGCTCAGACAGCAGTATCAGGACCCAGTCTCTCTCCACAATTCTGCTCCACTCTCCCCTTTGGGCCCTTCTTGGTGCCCAGGGGCAACAAGGTGCTTCCTATGGTCCCAGACCTAAGCCAACGAAATCTACCTCCAAACAAAAGAGGGAGGGCCCCTTTCTGCCCACAGAGGGTCCCGGCTTGTGACTCACGGCTGTGACTAAACCACGTGTCCATCCCTGTACCAATCACGGAGGCCAGGTGACATGGCATGAGTCAAGGTGAGGCTAATTTCCCCGAGAAAATCCAGGACACTGGAACCAGAGCGCACAGAAACGGATGTTCGGTGGTGCCGAAGTAGACTGTGAGACCCTGGAAGGCAGGAACTTTGGCCCTTTGTTTTTCGTTCCAGCACCTGGCCCGGAGCTTAGCACATACTTAGACTCTACATGTTGAGCCAATGCTTGTCCAGCAGACAGACGCAGCCAAACGGACTAGATTAGGAGTTGGCCAGCGTTTCCTGTAAGGGGCCAGATAGTAAATATTCCCAGCTTTGGGGTCGCCCTGTTGTAGCAGAGAATAGCCACAGACAACACAACGGAGGGATGTGGCTGTGCTCTAATAAGACTTTATTTATGCACACTGACCTGTGAATTTCATGTCATTTTCACGTGCGTGTCCGGAAATAGACCAGGCTCACAAAAGGCTCAGTAAGCTTCCTTTTGCTGCTTCCGGAATGAGGAGCGCAGGTCAGTAGGCAGAAAAATAACCCACCACGGGTGTCACACCCTCGCGCAGTTTCACACCTTGCCGAGCCGACTTTGTGTGAGGCCCGTGAGGCCCATTGTTGTGCCATCAACACGTGAAAAGGTAACATTTAATTTAGGTCGCGCATCTGGAGCGGGCGAGGCGCCTTCATCAGGCGGTATTTAAATTTCTGTGTTCCACACCAGTGCCTCTGAAATTGTTAAACTGCGTCGCCCTTGCAGCTTTATTAAACCTCATCCGTTCTAGCCAGGCGTGACGAACGAACGACTTTCTTCCGAGTGGAGTAGATTTGCCGGGCGGGATGCCGCTCCCTCCCAGCCGCTCCTGGGAAGCCAGCGCGGTCCCGGCCCCCACCCCCACCCCGGGCCCTTTGTGCGGGTGCCTGGCGCCCAGCAATTGTGTCTCTAATCAACTGCCTCTAAGCAGGTGAGCGTTTATCTCAGTCAGTTACCCCTTATAATTACTGTATTGAACCTAGTTGTCTATAAAATGAATGGTTTGTTCAGACACTTTACCCAAAGAGTTCATTAGGGGTTAAACAAAATGCAATCCCATTTGCAAAGAGTATAATAAATTGTTTCATCTGTGAATTTAGCTGTTCTCCCTAATGCAGACATGGGTGTTACAGTGGCTTTCCCTTGATAGGGTTATGGGTTAATGAAATGCCTTTTCTGTTGCTTATTTTCCTCTCTTCTGTGCTGAGTGATAAGTAGCTAACCAACGAAGCTTGTAATTACAATCTTACAGAAACCGGGCCGATCTGTATATAAATCTCACCATCCAATTACAAGATGTAATAATTTTGCACTCAAGCTGGTAATGAGGTCTAATACTCGTGCATGCGATAATCCCCTCTGGATGCTGGCTTGATCAGATGTTGGCTTTGTAATTAGACGGGCAGAAAATCATTATTTCATGTTCAGGAAAAAATTAGGTTGGTGGGAAGTTAATTTTCTCACCGCTCTCTGAAGCGTAGACAAGAATTTAATGATTTAATCATGATTGTTAGCTCTTTTGCAATCAATTTGTAATGACTGTGTAGCAACTCTCTTCAAGGGAAGCTGCTTTGGAGAGGAGTTTGCAAACAGCTGTCCAGGGGGGCTGACCTTCGAGGGATGCTTGACGCCAGGCCATTAAAACTGTCTTCAGCGTGACTGACAGCATGTGGGGAGGCCCAGCCTTCCAGCTTGCAGATGTGCGCCCCTTCCAGCAGGGTCTGAGGAGATAGAGCATCTTAGCACTAGAGGCTGCCAGGGTTCTGACTCCATCCTCAAGGAATGGGATGCAGGCTCCTTAGCTGCCCAAGCCGGGGGAATAATTTTGCTGCTGTCATGCGATGTAGATCCCGGTTTACAAACTCAAGTGTGCAAGAAGCTACAGCGTATTTTTCCACTTTTTAAAGATTTACTGAATTCTGAGAGACTCATGCTGCCCGGTTGGTGGGAGCTATAACTTACAGATAAATTGAGTTCTCTACCCCACCTCCTGAGAAAGGTTGACATCCAGGACCGTGCACAGTGCAAAGGCCCTTCCTGTCTCAGCCTGCACCGTCCCTTCAGGCTCTTGAGACCATGCAGCTCCCCTTCCAGGAATGAGACACAAGAACCTTTGGGGAGGCTGAGAGCCATGGGCCTAAGGTCCAGCCTCCGGAGTTGGGTCAGTTAGGCAGGCAGGGCCTGTGAGGTTTCACATCATGGGGACCAGGAGCCAGGTTCCGACTTACAGCAGTTTCCCTGCCCAGGCCTCAGGCCAGCTCACTGTTTGCCAAGTTCAGGCTCCTCTGAGAGGCCGCCAGCTCACCCCAACGCCCCCATCCCATCCCTTCAATAACTTTACCTTTTTCCAAGGGTCAGAAGTGCCTTTAACGTCAGGCATCTTCTGTGTGCAGCCCTGCTGAAACTCCTGAGGCTGAGATTTGCAAAGCCTGCCTACCTGCTTGAAGGAGAAGACAGAGGGAGAACAAACTCTAATGAATATTTCAATAAATTATTTTCCTGTATTGACTCAGACCTCCTCCTGTGTGTTCACTGGATGACTTATTTTCTGAGTGCCCCAAACACATTTTCCCTCCCAATATTGGATGGTGTGATTATCACTTGGAGGTGTCTGGTTGTTCCATCCAGGTCAATTCTAGAAGTTTTTATTATGCTCTAGCTAGATGCCTAAGTCCGAGCAGAGGATATCCTGTGTGTGTGTGTGTTGGGGGGGCAGTGATAAACAGTATTAACATTTATTACTCATTGCATTTTATTGAATTTCCCTGACTCCGTCCATTGTAAAATGCATCATTATTTTACGTACTAAGAAAGTAAAAAGTTATTGCCAAAGAAGACACGTATAGTGCTTCTTTCATCACTTAGAATTTTTATCTTGTACTTAATGACAGGCTCTTTCATAGTTATATAAACATAGATTTTTATCAGAGATCATTCATTTGCACACATAAAAGGAAAATATGAGTGGAATAAATTGGTGAAGATATTCCAGAACCATCTTCATATTCAGAGACCAGATTTTCTGAGCTCGGTGTCTTTGATGTCTGTGTTTTCTTAAAAGAAAGCTGCACTGTTACCTTCAGGAATTTCTTCTAAGCAGTGACATCTTTGTGCAAATTTTGGTGACCATGTGCAGTTAACGCCAGTGATGTCATGATTGCTCCTGGCCAACACCCGTCCCAATCTCCATGTTACGATGTGTAACAAAAAATGCTCATCTCAAAATTGATGAAATACAGTAAGTATCTGGCCTTGGACAAAAGTACAGTTTTTCAACCAGGGCAGGTGGAGTGAGGACAGAGAGACCCTGGGGCAGGCTGTGGGGAGTGGGAAAGAGAAAGCTCAGATCCGGGCTAGCATGTTTTCATTCAACAGAGTAAGAGGTGAAGTCAGCTGTGCAGCCGGGGCGGAGGGCGGTAGGGCTGAGTTCCAGAAGCTCAGAGTCACTCTAAGGCCTCCTGATGGGACGAGGAAGGTGGCTAGAGCCCTTGAATGTCCCTGGCTAGTTCTAGCAACACCGGGAGCCCAGAAGAAACGAGGAGGAAGCTGATGTTGGTGAGCCTGTAGCATTGAGGGCAAGAAAGACAAATGGGGCATGGGAGTGGGTCTCGTCGAAATGGTTGGCTAAAGTTTCCACCCCAGGCAGGTGGATTTCCTGGTTACTCCATGCTCATTCCCTCTGCTGGGCCTCTGCCCATGCTGTTTATCCCACCTGCATGCCCTTGTGCATTACTTCTCTTTCTCCAAGTACTGCTATAATGCCTTTTACCATCCCTAGGGAGTAACTTGGCTTGAGGCATTGCCCCCTATTAAAATATAGCTTCCTGAGAGGCTTTTCAGTGTGAATTACACTGTCTCTCACCCTCAGTCCCCAGTCGCCCTATGCTTGTTTTCCATTTCCTTGTTTTTGTATGGTCCCTTTCACCAGAGGACCTTTGCACACATTTATCCTACTACCAGGACATCTTTCTTTCCCTGCTCATCTTTCAGGTTTGGGCTCAAGCAGCATCTTCTCAGGGAAGTTTTCCCTGTAGCCTGAGCAGATTACCCCTTCCAGTTATGGGTCTCCCTAGGCTATGTGACTTTTCTGCCGGACTCTTGTCACAGTTGCAAATTACGTTAGTTACATGTCTTCAAATACCTGTATCTCCCACTAGAGTTTTAGCTCCTAGAGTGTTAGGGCAGGGGCTGTATCCACTTTGCTTCGCAGACCTAACACACTGTCTGCACGTGGATAGTTGCTCTCTCTCACCCTCTATCTTCATATATATAAATGATGGATGCATGAATGGATCATTTTTAGATGAATTAATAAGAGCATGGGTGGAAAATGTGAGGCATTTCTGGGTGTAGCGGGAAGCAACCTGCTTTGGAGGCAGGGCAGGGGAGTGATTAATAAGAGTATGAACTCTGCTTGCAGATCCCCTTGCTGCCACTTCCTAGCTGTGCCCGTCACGTCACTGCTCTGAGCCTCAGTCCCCTCATCTGTAATATGGAAACGACAATAATGGGGCCCATTTCATAGGATCCTTGTGAGGATTAACTTATTTAATGTACGTAGAGAGATCAGCATAATGCCTGGCATGTTTTTGTTCTTTTTCTTATTTATTCTTATTTGCTACACGAAAGGACATAGCAGGATACATTTCCACCTACCAAAGGGAACTAACAGGACCCTCCTTGAGCACCCAGGCCCCCTGCTGCACTGTCCCCGGCTCCTACGTAGCCTGGAACTATGTGACCCAGATATCATCAGGGCTCTCTCTGGGTGATGGGAGTATAGATTTCCTCTTTCTACTTCTCTGTTTTACAAGATTTGAGAAGCGGACATAATTCTTTTATAATCATAGGTAACCGTTATAATAATGAAGACATTTTAAATGAGCACAGGCTTCTAGCTAAAGATAATAAAGTCATTTTTCTCTATTTGTCTCCCTTAAAGTCTACATAAAACAGCCACGAATAAGTAAAAATAGAGATCAATTTGAATTTTGATGGAACCGGAACAAGTCTGCATCTCCAGACCATCTCTCGTGTATCTGGAGCAAGGCTTGGCAGAGGGAGAGAGCTTCCAGGTCCTTCTTCGTACTTCAGGAAGGATCTGAAAATAAGCTTTGTCCTCCTGAATTAGAGGAATGTGGTTGGAGAGACCAGAAGTGAGGATGGGGTGTCTAGAAAGGTGTGGAGGCATTGCTGTGCAGGTCCTGTTGAACTTGAATGGAAGGGGAGGTGGGCATGGTGGAGAAACCATGGGGACGGGCAGTTTCTCTTGTCTGGGGACTGACCTCCCAGCAAGGGAGACCATGGGAGGTGAGGTGGGGTGAAGGGTGAATAAGCGGTGACCCCTGAGCTCAGCACAGAAAACCTGGGACAGATGCACCCCCTCTCCATCATGGAAAACTGAGGTGGAGCACAGGCAATAGAAAGTACCTGAAACTCCAACTCTGAACTGAAGTGTGGACCTCCCCAGCCCAGTCTCTGACCACTGTTCATGCCTTCCACATCCAGCATCTCAAGAGGAGAAATCGTCAGAGAGGAGTCAGCACGTGCCCTATGCATACACACTGGAAAACTTTTAAAAAATAAAAGAAAAATCAGGACGGCAGAAAGAAATCTAAGCGAAAGCCTCTGAAGAGCATACATCCCAAGAGGAATTACTCTACATAACAGAAGGAGAGTTGGACAAATGGTTATCCATAGATTCAAAGAAATTACACACAGTATGGTCTTTCTACAAAAGGAACTCAGAGAGTTGATGAAAGGCCAGTTAGCAAAGCTCAGGAAAGAAATGGGAAGTAGATGCTTGACAGTCGAGTACCGCACTGAAAGCAGCAACCCCCCAAAATAAACATGACCAAAAATTTAGCCGGGGGCGGGGGCGGAGAACAGGTCACAGAAAATTATAGGCATGGAATGGAAGAGAATGCAAAATGTAAATATGAAAATGATAAAAGCTGATAGACATGGAAGACAGAGGAGATCGAACATGTACATAAATGATGGACTTGAAGATGAGAACAGAATGGCGCATAAATTAATACTCAAAAACATAGTTAAGCAAATCCTTGTGAAATAAAGACTTCAACTGTATGTGGAATGGGAACAGGAAAAATTATGTAGAAAAATTGGTGAGTTTCCTAAAGTTTCAAAAAAACAAGCAAACAAAAAAGAGAGTTGTATTAGCATCTTGGGTGAAAGGTACTGGGGGAAGAAAGTCAAGTATGAGGGGAAAAAAGTTGGGTAGGTGTGAAACTTCTCCATAGCAATTTGCAATTTGTAAGATAATGGAGCAGTGTTTATGCTCTGATATGAAAAAGTAAGACCCTCAAATTTATGCCCCACCAAACTAGCGCTCACATATGAAAACTACACATATTTTCAAGCATGTGAGAAGTCAGTTATGTAGGACCTGTGGACCCTTCTTGGAAATTTAAAAAAAGAAAGAAAGAAAGAAATGCTTAATAAAATCCAGCCAACCTAGAGATGAATCAAATAAAGTAAAGAATTCTGGGGTGAGAAGTAATAGAAAGGACCGAGGTTGGAGTGTGTGTGATTTACCCCACTGTAATAACCTAAACTCAGACTAAAGCACTATAGAGATTGTGGGTACAGAAGAGAGTGTGCATGGTATTAACCTAAACTATAAAAATAATAAGTAAAAAAAATCAGTGGGTTATTGGTTTGCTAGGGTTGCTGTAACCGACTACCACAAACTGGGTGGTTTAGACAGCAGAAGTGTGTCGTCTCACAGTTCTGGGGGCTAGAAGTCCAAGGTCAAGGTGTCAAGAGGGCTGATTCTCTCTCAGGGCTTCTGGTGGTTTGCTGGCAACCTTTGGCGTTCTATCTCTGCCTTCACCTTCCCATGGTATTCTCCTTGTGTGCGTCCTTCTCTATGTCCAAATTTCTCCTTTTTATAAGGACAGTGGTCATATTGAATCAGGGCCCAATCTGTTGACCTCATTTTAACTTGATTTCCTCTATAAAGATCCTATTGCCAAATAAGGCCACTTTCAGAGTTACTGAGGGTTAGGACTTCACCATATGGATTTGGGGGGACCTAATTCAACCCCTAACAAGAAAAGAGGAGGAGAAATGAGAAGAATAAGTGTACAGGCACTTATACAGTAAATGGGTACTATGTAAAATTGAAATTTGTAGCTTAAGAAACAAAACGAATCCAACCTCTCAATGTTTTAGTATCTTTTTTTCTTAACTTTAAATAAGTCTTAGAACAAATAGGTCTTGTAGCAAATGAACAATTAGCTGGAAGTATAGCAACTCCTTCCCATTTGCTTCTTTTTTTCTGTTGCATTAAGTTAAAACAGTTTTCTTTTAATTAAGAAAAAATTTGTAATATAAAAAATTGTTTTAGGGGCTTCCTTGGTGGTGCAGTGGTTGAGAGTCTGCCTGCTAATGCAGGGGACACGGGTTCGAGCCCTGGTCTGGGAGGATCCCGCATGCCGCGGAGTGACTAGGCCCGTGAGCCACAAGTACTGAGCCTGCGCGTCTGGAGCCTGTGCTCCTCAACAAGAGAGGCCGCGATAGTGAGAGGCCCGCGCACCGCGATGAAGAGTAGCCCCCGCTTGCCACAACTAGAGAAAGCCCTCGCACAGAAATGAAGACCCAACACAGCAAAAATAAATTAATTAATTAATAAAAAAAGAAAAAGAATAAGGTCTTTGAATGCAGAGAATGTGCTTTAAAAAAAAATTGTTTTAAATTTAAAAGAGAGGAAGCAGATCCACAATGGGTAATTCTAGTATACTCTGGGAGGTGTCCCATCAGAGCAGTGGTTCTTAACCAGTGGTTCTCCAACTTGAGGCGGGACTGGGGGGCATTTGGCAATGTCTGGAGTCACTTTTGACTGTCATGACTTGGCGAGTGGAGTGCTACTGGTATCCAGCTAGTAGAGATCAGGGATGCTGTAAAATTCCTACAATGCACAGGACAGCTTCTCTCCTCCCCATCCAAAAATTATCCAGTCCAAAATGTCAACAGAGCCATGGCTGAGGAATCCTTCACTAGTGGGATGGACATCCAACAAGGCACTGCAGTTTCCTGACACAGCCCAGAATTCATATACATTTGACAGCAGTGACTATGCTCTGTCTCTCAAAGGAATTTTTATTTCAAAAAGCCTGCTGGGATAGGGCACTCCTTATCTGAAAGGGATCATCTCTAATGGGACCTGTAGGCACCATATCAAGCAAGTAGGGGAGAAAACTTGGGGCAGGGAGAATTTTCTGGATGGTTCCGAGCAGTACCAACGGGCAGATCACCACTGTCTGTTGTGCGACCTTGACCAAGACATCTTATTCTCACGGGCTGGCCCGTTTTGCCAGCCCTTACGCCCGCCCCCCGCCCCCCAACTCCTGCAGCCCCTTTCTGTGGCCCCCTTTCCCCATCAGTTCCTGAAGCCTCCTGCTTGCCCATGTCACGCCATGAAGCCCCCTCCCCTGGAACTGCTCTCACTTGGCCGTCCCTCTGGAGTGCCTTTGAAGATTTCTGGCTTCTCTAGTGTGGAAGCCGCACACAGGGTCAGGCATTTGAGCCCGATAATCACTCAGTTCTGCCAGGGCCCGAGTGCCACGAAGCCTCTTTTCATGCCTATTTAAAGCCTCCGAGGGGCTTTCAAGTGCTCTTTGATAAATCATAGTAAGTGTTATTCCGGCCACTGCGGCGCGGTACCTGCTCGCGCCCTTCCCGTCTCCCGGGCAGCTGCTGCCCATCACCGCATTTCACTGGCGACAGTAATTCATTCCACTCGAGCTGACGAGCTTAGTTCCCATTTATTTGCACATTATGAGATGTGTCACTCCACTTACCCTCTAGACAGTAAATGGTTTGAAAAATGCAACTGTAACAAATATTCAGGAGAGGATAAGAGAGAGGAAAAAAGAGTGAGAGAGAGAGAGTGAAGGAGGGAAATGAAACCTTTGAATTCAGAGTCCAAAAACCCAGATAATGAATAAATAATGCTCTTGAATTATCTCAATCAGCAACAGCAACAAGGATGCCATAGAAACTTCCAAGCCTTCCTCGGAAATAAGCCTCATTGTCTTTCTGCTTTTGAGTCTGAATTCTCTGAAAGTGGGGCTAAATCAAATACCATTCTCAGGTCAGGAAAATAATGAGGCTGCTGTATCAGCTTTTACCTTTAAAATCAGAGAGGCCTGGGCTGTTTTCTCTGCCTGTTGGGGGCCAGGGGCCCACTCT
Source organism: Monodon monoceros (assembly GCF_005190385.1). Classification (NCBI taxonomy): domain Eukaryota; kingdom Metazoa; phylum Chordata; class Mammalia; order Artiodactyla; family Monodontidae; genus Monodon; species Monodon monoceros. The sequence goes on from NW_021703766.1 coordinate 29,272,773, forward strand.
GTAGCCCCACTTTCCTTGTGATGATTGGGATGACTTTCAGGGAAACTGAGGCATCTCGGTATGGTAATGCTTCTTCTAGGTCTCAGAGCTTATACAAACCAGAACTTGAATCCAAGTCTTCTAAAGCCCTGGTGTGACTTGGCTGATGTAGCCTGCATGGCACCTTTGTGAGTAGCATAAAAAGCTGCCCCATCACTCCTAACTTGTAGCTAGGATATGGCTGGGTTGTCTGATGGTGCCTTGTGTGAAGAGAAGGTGCCCCTTCTTCTGGGGAGATGTGGCCCCATGCTACGACAATGGTCTGGCTTGCACTGTGTAGGCTGGAAGCCTTTGTGCAGTGCACATCCTGTACAACCGTATGTGACATCTTGCCGTGATATTCCAGAAAGTCCACTTTCTGTGGGATGTGGGGAGTGGGTACCAGAATGTTTAAGGCTAACTCTAGGCTGTATCTAGGAAGATGGCAGCGTATGTCAAAACCAAGAGCTGAAGCAGGAAGGGAGAGAGGCTACAGAGTGCCAGGGCCAGACCCCGGAGGGTTGTCTGCACTCAGGCTGCAGTTGGAGGAGCAGATCTAGGCAAGGGGTTCAGGGCTGAAGATGTGCAAGTGGAGTGTGCCTGTGGTTGGCACATGCTGTGAGGTAGGCCAGCCACTTAGAGGAAGCAGGTGGGGCTGAAAGCATGGCCTGTCTCTGGAGCCACGACAACTGCCTGGAGGCTAGGATTTGGCAGTAGATACCAGGTGATGTCGTGACTAAAATCATGATTTGAACCCTGGCTCTATCACTGTGGTAGATGAGGTCTTTGATCAGCAAGTATTTAACTTCTTCCTCTACCTCGACGGTCAGAAGGTACTTGCCTTTGATGTTGGGCTGAGCCCTATAACTTGCTTTGGCCAATGAGGGGTTGACCAGTTGTGATGCAAGCGGAGGCTTGAAATGTGCTTGCAAACTTGCCTTCTCATCCTCCTGTTGTTGCCCGGGAACATATGCTGGGGAGCCCAGTGGTCCTGCTAGGAGAAACACATAGAGCAGGTCTGAACCAAACCCAGATCCAAGCCCAGCTGAGCCCAGCCTAGATCAGCCAAACTGGAGCCAAACCTCCGATCACTGTGGTTGTTTGCTATGCAGCAATAGCTGACTCAGAAAACTACTTGCTGTGCAGTCTTTGAAAAATTCTTTTATCTACCAAGGCCCTCATTTCTTCATCTATAAAATGGGGAAATGCAGAGCTACTGTAAGAATTTAATGAAATAATAGCATAAAGTACTTCACATATGGTATATAGTCCATAAATATTAAATATGATTGTTATTATTATTTGAAAGCGATCCCTACTTCCTTCACCCTTCCCTTGCTTCCTTCCCAGGCATCTCTCCCCACCCCAGGCATCACGATCACCACAAGTTGGGAATGCACAGGGGAGGATGAGTTCCCAGCTCCTGGCCCATCTTACCACCTACTGCTTTGTGGGAAGAAAAAACAACATAGAGTCTTCTCACTGTCACGATAAGACTGAACATACGGATTATTTCCTTGTGCAGGATCAGGCCCCGAAAGGAGGTGCAAGGGGGCCTAAAGGTGAGCCTTCCTGAGCACTGGCCCAAGGCCTTTGCCCCAGTGAAGCATGGGAACAAGCCTATCCCATGGATGGAGACATGCACTCAGAACTCCAGCCTCAGAGCGACAGTGCTGGCCCAGGAAGTCTTAAATGCAGAAAGGAGCTACCTTAATGAAGCCTTTGTGTGTGCACCACCCTTCACAGTTTACAAAACAATGATGCTTATGATCTCCTGGGTACCTTGCAGTAGCCCCAGGAGAGAAGGTTATGATCGTTTGCACTTTGCAGATGCGGAAGTGAGGGCAAGGAAGTGGCCAAGCAGATGTCAGCGGTCCTCCACTGACCAGGCCTCTCCCACCGACCCCTGGCCCTTGCTAAAGAGGCTGCTGGGAACAGCTTCCATGGGGAGATCAAGAGAGACTGTCACACTCAGCAAAGCTGAAACCTGCCAAGGTGAACGTTCACAGGCGTGAAGAGCAGGGAGAATTTCAGAGATTGTCGGGGGCAGCGTCGTCCCCAAACTGAATCATTTGTACAATATCCTGAGGGTTTCTGTCATGTCCACGTGACTTTGTTCCTTATTTTGATGGCTTTTTCCTTAATAGACCCCATGTTTTTACTTGAATACCTATATTTTTTTTAATGTTTTTTTGTTTTTAATATTTATTTATTTATTTGGCTGCACCGGGCCTTAGTTGCGGCATGCAGGATCTTTTAGTTGCAGCCTGCGAACTCTTAGTTGTGGCATGTGGGATCTAGTTCCCTGACCAGGTATCAAACCTGGACCTCAGCCACTGGACCACCAGGGAAGTCCCTGAATACCTTTATTTTAAAATAACATTTTATATATCTGTGAAGTCACGGATCTAATGTGCCGCTGTATTTTTTCTAAATACACATTAAAATAGATCTATGCCTATTCAAACAAAACTTGTTTGTCCACAGACCTCCTAAAATAATCATGCTCATGCTACCAGGGAAGTGTTACTATGGGAAATGCTGATCTAGTCTAAGGCTCTTATTTTTTGGAGGGAAACTGAAGCACAGAGAGGCAATGGGGTTCACCAAGGTCATGTATCTGGATAGAAGCAAAGGCAGAGCCTGGTCTCCAGATGCTTAGCTTGGGCCCTTTTGCCTCACCAGCAGGTGCCCAGCATGTTCCCTCGATGCCAGTTCTATTCACAGCTCCTGTTCTATGTGATAAAGGATTCTGGGCCCAAATGAGCTTGGGAAATGCTGGGATAAACCCTGTCAAGAAGGTTTGCTTGGCACACACTGATGTGACCCCAAGAGGGTCAGTCATGACGTTTCCAAACTTCTCTGGCCATGGAATACGTTTTCCTAGATCAGATTGCATAGGCTTCTGGAAAGGTAGCATGCAGGTGAGCTTGTCTGAGGCTCTGGGCCCAGCAGTTGAGGCCCAGGGACCTCCGTAGAGACCCAGGTTCACCTTGTCTAGGAAACCAAGTCCCATCCTGAATCCTGAGTCAGGAATGATTCTTGCTTCCAAAGGGGGCAAGAAAGGTGGCTGCCGCTGGGAGGGCTGGGAACCCCAGGGGCTTGGATCCTGGAAGCATCAGGGAGGCTGGGGAGGGAGAGGTGGGGTGTCTCCAGACAGGAGCCTGGCTGTGGGGTCAGCTGCTGTGGCATGTCCTGGGCCTGAAGACCACCGGCCCCATCCTGACCCCACTCCAATCACGCCAGGCTTCCAAAACCGACTCATCAGGGGATTTACCATGGCTTTTCCTCTCACCAGCTGTGTGACCTTGGGAAGCCTATGAGCTCTGAGACTCAGGTTCCTCATCTATAAATTGGGATAATACCTTTCACATTACTGTAATGAGAAAATGTACATAACGTACCCAGCGCAGGGCCTGGTGGTAGATGCCCTGTAAATGACAATTAGTAATATTATTACCGTCATTATCAGCGGCAGCAGGCTGGAACTTGCCCCACCCCCTCCTAAATCTGTGATTCTGATCATCCCGTCTCTCCCTTCCTCATTTCCTGGTTATCACATATCCCATGGGAATGCCTCCTTGGCTCTCAAAAGTACAAGGAATCGTTTGGTAGACAGAGAAAGTACCTTTCCCTATTTTCAATAGATCACATTCATTTCTCTTTCAAGCACCACTGCCCCGGGCAGGTGGGGTACTTGAGCTCATCACTTTGGAATCCTGCCCTGTGTCTTCCGGTGGCCAGGTCAGTCTTGCCGGATGTGAAGTCATATGGAGCTGGTGTCCTCAGTGGTCCACAGGGGTCCCTGTGGAGGCTTCGAGGCAGACCCTGTGAGTTGCCTGCTCTACTGCACCACCCTGTACCTTTCTTCAAATTATCTTTATCAAATATGAAAATGTTGAATACATACTTATATCGAAATGTCCCCTGGGAGGTTTTTAGGAAAAATGTTTTCTCACCAAACAAGGAGGGCGTCCCTTTGTTTATCCCCAGTTATCTCTTTGATATTCTCTGGCCCCTCCCATCTTGCACTGTACAATGTAGTGTGAAGACGTGATGGTTGGGGCTGCTGCAGCCAACTTGCAGCCACGAGACAAAGACCAAGGGAATCCTATACTGCTGACCAAGATCCTTGACACCCCTGAGTTGCCAAACTGCTACCATTGAGTAGACACAGGTCATAGGAGATGGGTTCAGTCAGGGGCAAGTTCAGTCTTCTAGGGCCAACAAGCACATATTGCTGGGTCCTGGGTGCTGAGTACTATGTTAGACCCAGAGATAAGGAAGAAAGAAAAACCACCACAATGACTTCCCTCCCTCATGGGATCTGTGCAGCTAAATGACATCTTAAGCTTTCAAGCTTCGATGCAGCTCATCTTCCCAGGACAGGGTTCCAGACTCAAAATCTGGTGGTTCATCCTGGGGCAACTTATTAAAGTGATTCTGACCCGAGTTTCCATTCATGGAAATTGAGGCTAGTTATCCCTAGCTCGTAGGGTTCTTCTGGGATGATGGCAGTAAAGAGCTGAGCACGCTTCAGTTAGTTCTTGAGTTAATGATTTGACTATTGCAGTTATTAATACATATCATTGCCCTGGTGTCAAGAGGCCTTTGCTGGAACCCTCTTAACAGTCACTCATGCCTAGACTTCCCTGACTGGGCACACGTCTCGGGTCCTGGGTCCCAAGGCCCATGTGGGCCTGTCTGGAGGTCAGGGTGGCCTCACGCAGGGACTCCACATCCTTGTGATGGAGGCATCGAAAGGAAATTAATTCTCTCCATTCGGAGCCCTCTTCTCTTTACCTATTCATCAAAAATTGCCCGGCGTTTGTGCATTTTTCATTACAAGAGTCAACATTTGCCACGTTAATAAAGCAGGGGGCTGCTTTTCTCCCCTCAGAAATAGAATATGTAACAACACGGCCCCTTTGATGTTTCTCGGCCAATACAATATGTATCTGAATGAGGATGAAAGCCGTCCTGTTAGGGCCCGGCCGCAGACATGCCTTGATGGAGGCGAGCCGGGGAGGGGGCGTGGTGGTATGCCTGGAAGAGGCTCTGCAAGGCAGGAAGTGGGCTGGGCTTCCTCGCCATCCCTGCTTCTGAGAGGCCTCGCCTGGTGAGAGAGGTAACAAGAAGATTCTCTTTCCCTCTAGGGATCCCCGCTGCGGTAAATCATGACACCCAGAAGCTAGGAGGTGACATGGGGTGCCTGGGGAGGGTATGGAAGCCCAGTTCCTGGACCAAGGGTGGGAGTGGAAGTTAGTTGCCAGGTCAGCTCATGGTGTCTTGGATGCAGGACAGCCGGGGGTGGCAAAGAAAACCTTCTCTCCAGGTTGTTTGTGTGCGTCACACGGAACCGTGTACGTGCACGTGCCTGTGATGGGAGTGCGCGTCTGGGGGGCCAGAATTATTTTTGTCCTCAAAAGCCACCGCATGTCCTGAGCACCAACGATGCCAGCGCTGTGGGAGGTACTCGGGGTGATGAACCGATGGGACCCTCCCTGTCTTTGCCCACATAGAGCTGACAGTCTAGCTGGGGAGAGGCCCCCATGATGAGACCTGAATATCCAAGGTTCCGTTCAAAATCTGGATGGTGCCGGGAGCCGGGCCACAGCGTAGGGTGGACAGAAGCCCCAGAGGACCCGGCAGCCCGATCCCAGGCCCTCGCCCTCGGCAGTGAGGCAACTGCAGACCAGCTCCTGACGGGGGCCAGGAACAAGTGACCCGGGCAGGAAAGCAAGTGGGGAGCTCTCCCCTCCCTAGGAACCCCGTGTTTGCCACACCCCATCTTCAGGGAATACTCTGACCTCAGAACCATCAAAAAATCAGCCCCTTGGGTAAACTACACCCGCCCCCCCTGTCTTCAAAGAACCCACAAGGATGGCATGAAAAGGAAAGCCATCGATTCTCTGTCCCATCAGCTTGTCTCTTCCCATCCCCAGCCAGTTCTCTTTCTCCTTTTGGATAATCCCATGAAATGGCTCACAACAAAGGCATGGGAGGGTGTTCTAGCTTTTCTAGTCACTGGCTGTGTGACCCCAGGCAAGCCACATACCATCTCTGAGGCTCAGTTTCTTTTTTTTTTTTGGTGGTACGCGGGCCTCTCACTGCTGTGGCCTCTCCCGTTGCGGAGCACAGGCTCCGGACGCGCAGGCTCAGCGGCCATGGCTCACGGGCCCAGCCGCTCCGCGGCATGTGGGATCTTCCCGGACCGGGGCACGAACCCGTGTCCCCTGCATCGGCAGGCGGACTCTCAACCACTGCGCCACCAGGGAAGCCCCAGAGCCTCAGTTTCTTTACCTGTAAAACAGGGATAACAATAGTGCTTCTCTCACAGGGCTGTTGAGGCCTGAGTGCGATGCCTGGCATGCAGCCGTCCCCAGGTAGCGACGAGCAGTCACGGCCTGCTCCTTACTCCTGAGCACCCCTGTCCTCCTGCCCCTCACTCCTGCCCTGCAGGTTGGGGCCTGCTGGGCAAAACTGCAGCCAGAGTCTCCCAGGGCCTGGGAGGGCTGTAACACGTTAGGACTGTCTGGTGGGACTTGGTCAGACACTCACAGCCCTAAAAGAGGCAGAGAGGCCCGTTGCAGGCTCTGGGCTCACTGTAGATGCTGTGGTCAGCGCAAGTTTGCTGCTATAAGGAGCAAAGCTGTTTGCACACTGGCTTCTTGTGGTGTAGCCTGCTTCAGCAGGCCCGTTGTCAAGGCTCCTCATTCCATCTCCAGAAGGTCACTGATACCAGTGGGAACTGTGGACATTCAAGGTGGAAGGAAGGGACCAGAAAGCTCAGAGAGGGGCACTGGGCTCATTGAAGAACTAGAAGCCATAGTCTGAAGACGAGGCTCAAGCCCCTTCAGGAAGCCTTTTCACCGTGCCAAGCCTCAGTTGTCTCATCTGTAAAATGGAGCTCCCGTTACCCACTGGCCCCTACTCTTGATACGCCAGGGTCAATTGAGGTAATGTGTGTGTAAGAGGTCAGTGGAGTGTCTGAGAGAGCCAAGACCAGAAGCAGCCCTGCCAGCCTCTAGCCAAACTCTGGATTCAGTTACTGGTGAGCAGTATGGGATGGCCACAGAACCTTCTCGACAGAGCTGCCGTGAGGGTTCAGAGAGCACCTATGCACGAAGTGCCTGGGGCTATTCCAGGCACCAGCGTCCACCTGTGCTCTCAGGGGGTCCCACTGAGTGGGGCAGAAAGACAATGAACAGATATCTAAGGGGTGCTTTGGACAGAGTGACCATGTGTCTCCTGGTTACATCCACTGTCTCTGCACAGTTACTAAGAGTGCCCCTTTCACACTCAAAAGTCTTCTGGTTTGGAAGATCCGTTCTATACTTCCCTTCACTATGAAGAAAATGGAAGAGAAGGATTAGTGAAAAAGTGACCTAGAAGAGCATGTTTAGATGGATTAGAAAGGCCACTCAGAGGATATGACGTTTTCATCAGACCCGAGTAAAGGGAAGGAGTCAGCCGGGTAATAATCAGGTCAATGGGCATTTCAGGTAGAGGGAAGAGCAAGGGCAAAGGCCCTGAGGCAGCACCGAGCTTTGGGTGTTGGAAGAACAGGAGAACTAATAATGTTGTTGAGCAGAGGAGAGAGTGGTGCCAAAGTGGGGCCTGGGGTAGGCGGGGCCTGGAGAGTCTGGTGGGCTTTGGGAAGGGAATTTAAATTTTGTTCTCTAGGTCAGAGGTCAGCACATTTTTTTCTGTAAAAGGTCATAGAGTAAAGATTTTAGACCTCATAGGCCATAAGCTCTCTGCCGCTCCTACTGCCCTACTCAACTCTGCTGTTGTAGCACAAAAGTTGCCATCTTCAATATGCAAACAAATGAGTGGGGCCGTGTTCCAATAAAACTTTATTTATAAGAACAGAGACAAGGCCCGATTTGACCCCAAGCCGTAATTTGCCAACACTGCTCTAGGTCATGGGAGACCGTGGATAGAGTTTGAGCAATGGCTTGATCGTTGTATGACACCATCTGATTTACACTGTTAAAGTAACCTCTCCGATTGCTGTGAGGATAATGAATGGATGTGGGTCAAGAGAGATAACCTGTTTTTTAAAAAAAAAAGTACTGCAAAAATCCAGGTAAGTGCTGATGGACTCAGGAACTAGCAGAGGAGCTGGAGAGAAGTGACAGATTTGGGAGCTGTTTTGAAGGGAAGCAGCCGAGAAGGCAGGTCTGTTACTGTGGGTGAAACACAAGGTGTGATCATCAGTATTGTCATCAGTACCGTTTTGCTCGTCCAAGCGGCTGGCCAGCCCGGCAGCCACCAGGCCCATGCAATAAGCTTTGCAGAAATTGCCTCGTTACTTCAAATCACTTACAAAAGTTCAGGCTGCAATTATGAAGCTTCATAGCTGTGCAGCATCCATAAAAAGAGGTAATTTTAATATTTGGTTCAACTTCAAAGCAATAACTTAGAATTATATATACCCCATTAAAATATAATGTTTCTCCCCCAAACTAATCAAATGGCTAAATCAATTGTTGGTGGATTGCCAGTGGCCTGAGGATCAATGGGAATAGAAAATGTATTCTATATTTTCCCTGTTACATAGAGTTAGAGCACATATTTTATTAATGTTCATCCTTTAGAGACCAGATTTTTGCGTTCGCTAAAATAAACACTCCAATCTTTAGGGTTTCGTTGGATGGAGAGTGCCGGAGAGTGTGAGGGCAAAGAACGCTTCACAAGGAAGCAGCCATTCCAGAGCCCTCGTGAGGTGGTGGGAACCACCCAGAGCTCAGATCCTGGGAACTTGTGTCTTGCATCTCCCATTTACAGGTTGAATGACTTTGGAATACGTCCTTTCTCTTCTTAGTCGCTTCATTTGTCAAATGACGAGTTTGGACAAGATCAGTGAAGGTAAACAGGATTTGGGCTACATTAGCTCAATTAGTAGGCAATGCATGGAGCCTTGAATGGGGAAGGATTCTGAATCTATGGCTGGGTTCAGAGGGAGGGAGTGCAGCCATTGATTAGTAATGTCTGTCATGGGCATGGGTTAGGCATCCTGCAAGCCAGGGGTTTGTGATCCTTGGACTAAATGGATTCTAAGGTCCCTTCTGTTCTAACAGGTTGAATAAAGGTCTATTAGTCTGAGTAGGTAGTCTCCTCTATGACTTGTAGGATCTTCTCAGGCCCTCCATGAATGGTCTCTCACCCTTCCCTATGGCCAGCTTTGGCTAGACTGGGAACTCACTGAGAAAAATAGATTCCAAACTCTGTGTGCAATAAGTCAGTTGCTCCATTTCAATGATCCTTACTGTGCACCAGGCACTGCAGAGCTAAAGGTCCATAAGCCGTGGCTGCAGCCTTATATGAGCAGGGACTATGGAGCAGGGCATTCAATTTAAAGAAGGACCAACAAGTAACATAAAACTCTAAGGTGGCCCAAGTCTCCCTGAATTTTCCATCCATACTTGGGAAGACCTAGTCTAGAGGGTGGGTCACTCCCCTAATCTCCTGAGTCTCTCTTTTCTCTTGGTGAGCTGTCGCCTCCCCTTTAGCAGTTGCATTGTTTGGTTGCAAGCAACAGTGACTGACCCAGGCAACAAAGAAATTGATTGGAAAGCTATAGGGAAGAGCTCACTGAGTTGATGGAAGGCTGGAGAATTGGCTCAGAAAAAGGCAGCACTAGGAGTTCAGGGTGCTGGAATTGAACAATCATGTGTGGCACTGCCTTTGAAATGTTTTCCACTAAACGACTCTATGTCTTGGGAGGGAGTTCAGTTGACCAGCCTTGGACTACATGCTCTCTTCTTGGTAGGAGACTACAAGCAGCCTTGATTTATAGGCTGACACAATGGAGTAAAGAGAATACTCCAAAGAAGACGTAGTACAGACACAGGAGAAGGAGGATATGGATACTGGGAGGTCAAAACCAGAACACATCTGGAGGAACAGCTCTGCCATTCTGCCTTGGCAGCTGAAATGAGCCTCTTCTAACCCTAATCAAGCTTAGGCTGCTGGCTCTATTTTCGGATGGCAGAAGCTTGGTCACTGTGTTAGTTTCCTGTGGCTGCTGTAACAAATAACCACGAGCTGGGTGGCTTTAAAACAAGAGAAATTTGTCCTTTCACAGTTCAGCCAGAAGTCCAAAATTAAGCTGTTGACAGGGTAGCGTTCCCTCTGGAGGTTCTAGGGGAGGGTCGTTCTTTGCCTCCTCTACCTTCTGGTGACTGTCGGCATTCCTTGGCTTGTGGCTGCATCGCTTCCATGGTCACGTTGCCTTTTCTTCTGTCTGTCTCAGATCTCATCCTGCCTTTCTCTTATAAAGTCACTTGTCTTTGGACTTAGGGCTCATCCAGATTATCCAGGAGGATGTCTTCGTGGGCTACCTCTGCTTCCAGCAGTCATCCTGGGCTCCAACAGGAGGCCCTTGGGACCCACAAATGCATTTCGTGGTAGTCCTCCAGAGACCATCCAGAAAGGTAGGAGCCTGGGACCCCTGTTGATGGCTGGCTTTCCTCCCAGTGCTGAGTGGTTGACCATCAACCCTTCAGTGCAGAAGAACTGAATTCCAGGCCCCTGTTCTCCCTCACAGTGCTGTGACCAAGATCCACAATTAAAACTCGGTCTGTGCACAGACTTATGGCCTTGGGCTTTGCATTCACTCCAAAAGCAGAGCTGTCTTACCAGTTACCGTACTCCGAGGATCTGAAGAATTGTGGGCCCCTGAGCCCCAGCAATGATGGGAGTGCTTAAGTCTAAACAGCACAAAGGCAAAGACCTTCCCAGAATTGGGAATTGCCCCACTTTGAGCCAGTGGCTTCCTTTAGAATTTGGAACTCTATTAGCAAACATCTAGTCGAAACTTTTCCTATTCCACTGAGGCCCAGGGAAAGGCAGAGGCCTTCCCGAAGCCCCACAGAACTCTTATCTCCTCGTTCCTTTCCTGGGTGCTTTCTCTGACACCCCAAGTGGGCTGCACTGAGCAGTGGACAGGTCAGATGAGCGAGAGCCTGTGTAGACAGCTGGGGGAAAGGAGCCTACCAATTAGTCTGGGAAAGTGACAAGCACATGAAAATTGACTGAGAAAAGAAACCTAGACATTTCACAAGGAAAATTACACTTCCACACAGCCTCAAAATATTCCCCATAAAATATCCCGGCAAAATATCTCCAAGAACACGCGACATGTTGGGATTCTGTCACAGGCTCCATTTAAGTGTTTTCACCTGGGCAAAAGTTTTGTTTTTCCACTTGAAAAATAAGAAGGATCAACTTACAGGCTCAAAGGAAATACCTCCTCAGAAGGAGAACAGTTGTGTTTGCAGAGAAACATTTATTCATTTAATAAGCATTTTCTGAGTCTCATTATGTGCTCAGGCGGCAAGGATACAATGGTGAACAAGACAGACACAGTCCTGGCCCTAAGGATGAAGATGGCGATGCTGATGCTGACGATGGAGCTGGTGGTGGTGGGATGACGATGGAGGTGGTGATGGAGGTCATAATGTTGGTTATAATTTTTAACTTCTATTAAGAACTCACCCTGTGCCCTTGCTCATTCATTATCTCATTGTATCTTTGCAACAAGCCTGTGAGGCAGGGACTTTTATTAGCCCCTTCTTACAGATATGGAAACTGGGGCACAGAAGTATTAAAGAACATTCCAATGCTACTCATTTAGAAACTGATGGAGCCAGGTTTTGACTTAGCCAGTCGGGTCTGATAAAGAAGATAGACGATAAACAACTTGTCTCTTAAAAATAAATATTTGATCACAAACTGTGATGACTTCCACAAAAGACAAGTACGATTATTTTAAGAGAATGAAAAGGAAAGACTTCTTTGTGTAGGGGTTTTAGGGAAAGTTTGAAGGGCAAGTAGGAGTTAATTCAGTAAAGAGGTTGGGGAGAGGGGAATGTATACCGTGTTTTTAAATGGACACTGAAATCCTTTCTTTGCAGTGGAATTCCACATAACATTCTATATAATAAAACAGGACAAGGGCACAGCCTGCATGGGGAAGCCTGGAGGTACCCCCGGTCCACTACTGTCCTGACTCTCCTCTCTAGGGTCTCCCCCTACCGTCCCCATCCTGCAGTGACCCAAAGCCCCGCAGGAGACAGTGTGAGACCCACCGACCTGGAGGTTGAGATTTCAGCCAGGGCTGGGTCTGCGCCTGGGGCCCATGGACAGTGGCTCTGTGGGCCGAGGTGTGAGGAGTGGTCAGAGTCCTCTCCTCGGACTTCCCTGGTGGCGCAGTGGTTAGGAATCCGCCTGCTAATGCGGGGGATGCGGGTTCGAGCCCTGGTCCAGGAAGACTCCACATGCCGCAGAGCAACTAAGCCCGTGTGCCGCAACTACTGAGCCTGCGCTCTAGAGCCCGTGCTCTGCAACAAGAGAAGCCACCGCAGTGAGAAGCATGTGCACCAAAACAAACAGTAGCCCCCGCTCACCGCAACTAGAGAAAGCCCACACGCAGCAACAAAGACCCAATGCAGCCAAAAATAAATAAATAAGTAAATGTATTAAAAAAATTTTAAACAAAACAAAACAAACAAACAAAGAAACAAACACAAGTCCTCTTCTCTAGCCTGAGACTGGCATTGGCTGCAGCCAGCACGGTGTCTGGTGGCTTCTCATAGTGGTGAGCGGGGAGAGGGTGAAGGTGACGTGGAACAGCAAGACACACCTTTTAGCCTGGAAGCCAAGAGATGGCTGCTCCCACTGCTGTCCTCAACTGGCCCTATTGCTTGAGTCTCCCAAGTGACCCCAGAGTATCTGCTAGACGGTTACCGGCCATCAGTCCATACCCTTCGTTTTCTCCCACCTCTGCGCCTTTACTTTGACCACCTCTTCCATTTTGATAACCATGTTTTTCCCCCGTCACATCATTCCCATTCACATCCGTTTTTCCCAAACTGACGTATCAGCTAAGACTCGGGCTGGCTCCCTTAACCCTGTCTTGAACTCCTCTGGAAGGAAGCCGTGGTGCAGCTCATCTGAGACGTGGGGTTGGGGGAGGGGATAGCTGGGGGTTGGAGGAGTCCAGAGGCTGAAGGTCCACGTTTGTTGACCCCTCCATCAAAGGCTGGCTCGGTGACCCTGGCAAATCCCTTAAGCTCTCAGAGCCACACTTTTCCCACCTGTAAAAGAGGACTAATAATGTCTATTCCACAGGCACCTTTGCTGGTGGTTCCTGGATGCATATTTAATCTTTACTTGTGGACTTTTGGGCCATGCCAACCACAACTGAAGTGCCCACCCCTGTGGGTACTGGATATGCCCACTGTGGCCAATATCCCCTTCTTTGAGGAGTGGCCCCCATCACAGACAACTTTGTAAAATCAGATACCCCCCTTCACCTCCCCAGGTTGATTGGCTTCTGTCCCGAGGACAGCTCGGCCATGGGCTAGCTTGGAAAAATGGACGAGGCCAATCAGATCCCTGCACCTGGAAATGACCATGAGCCAGGACGACCAGAACCCCACCTGTGGGTATCGAGTTAAGAAGTGGTGAGTGAGGGAAGCTCAGGGCCACAGTCACCATCAGGGGTGGGCACAGACTGAAACTTGGAGGACACTGGTGGGGGAGAGAGGAAAATGGGGGCAGAGACACAAGGAAATGCCTGAGAAAAGACCACACTAGCTGTTCCCATGACAATAGGGCTACTCTCAGTGACCTAAGTAAAGCTCTCTGCCCAGGGTCACCGCTGTCTGCAAGGGGATGTGACGGAGGAATTGACTTCCACTCACTGCCATACCTCCAAGGAAGGCCCCAGGGGTCAGTAAGGAGCCTGGGAGGAAATCGCAGTGGTTATCACTAAACTTGTGCCAGGCATCCTTCTGTGGTCCATCCTCAGAACGGCCCTGGGAGGCAGATACCATCGATCTACCCATTTCACAGATGCGGAAACTGAAGCAAAGAGTGGTCACATGAACTTGCCTCATACGACAAGATATACGAGTGAGTGACCCAGGATTCAAACCCAAGTAATCGTCTCTAGAGACTCTGAACTTAATCTCTGTGTTATCCTGTCAGCTACCAGCTACCAGCTACCATTGCCAGGCAGAAAAGGCAATGAAAGAGAGATACAAGAGTGCGTTCACTGGAGTCTCAAAAATAGTCACCAGCCCAACAAGAAAAGGGCAGGAGCTTCATGAAGAAGAGTACGAAGCTTTGCTGAGTCACAAAAAGCTTGAATGATACACAGACACTGCTCCTCTATGGAAAGATTTAGTATTAAAATTGCCAGTTTTGCCCACAGTGATTTCAAAGTTTAAGAGAACCTAAATCACGAAGCTACTTTTTAAGGAGCTTGATAACACGATTCTAAGTTGCACCTGGAAGATTTAATGGGAGAGAAGGGCCAGGAAGTTTTTGAGAAAAGGAGCATAATTAGGAGGAATTTGCTCATTACCATGTTTGGGGGGCATATTATGAAGCCATGGTAATTAAAACAGTGTGACACTGGCTTTGAAGAGCAGAAAGATAAAAGATATGCAATTAAATATTTGCTATGTGATAAAGGAGGTGTTTCATGTAAGTGAGAAAAAATATATCATTTATACCTAAATTAATTCCAAATGGATTCAATGTTTTCATGTGAAGAAATGAAACTGAAATTTCCTCTCAAAAATGCATATCCTGAATTTAATCAAAAGGGAACATCAAACAAACCTGGACTAGGGACCTTCTGCAAAATGGTTGGCCTGGAGTCTTCTAGCTATCAGCAGCAAAGCAGTCAGAGGGCAGAGAATGAGCTCTCAGAGCTGGGGGAAGAGACCCCAGTGTGGGTGGAGCAGTGACGGCACCCGCAGCAGAGGGAGGGGTGGGTGTTGCAGGAGCTGGTGACGCCACACGAAGAAAAATGGATCCCTGGGACTTCCCTGGCGGTCCAGTGGTTAGGACTTGGTGCTTTCACTGCAGAGGGCCCGAGTTCGACTGCTGGCCAAGGAGCTAAGATCCTGCAAGCTGCATGGTGCGGCCCACTGCCCATCCCCACCAAGAAAAAAGAAAGAAAGAAAAGAAAAATGGATCCCGAAAGAAGGTTCTGGGAGCAACCTGTGTCACCAACAAGAAGCTTCATCCTTTCCCTCCTTGGTTTTCTGAACTCCCCTCTAGTGATTGCTGATCCATGCCTTAATGCAACATTGTGTAAGCTCAGAAAAACATATTTGTGAAGAACTTTTAATTACAGTAAGTCTCCTACATACAAATGAGTTCCATTCCGAGAGTTTGTTCGTAAGTCCAACAAAGTTAGCCTAGGTACACAACTAACACGATTGGCTATAGAGTACTGTACTGTAATAGTTTTATAACATGATACTTTTCACACAAATAATAGCTAAAAAACAAACAGAAAAAATAAAGAAAACATTTTTAACCTTACAGGCCAGTACCATGAGAAGTACGATAGCACAATATGACAGCAGGCACACAGGGGCTGGCATCGAGTGAACAGGCAAGAAGAGTTACTGACTGGAGGAGGGAGAGGAGCTGGGAGATGGTAGAGCTGAAGGATCGTCAGCAACAGGAGGATGTGTGCACGTGACAATGTACGCCAGACACGTGAAGTAACGTGATTGGACATGTGAACGCACCTGAAGGTTCACAACTTGAAGGTTCGTAGGTAGGGGACTTACTTATATGTCAAAACAGACGTTAAATATAAAGTTAGGCAAAAACATTTTGTAGCGTTTACTAGATACTAGTAAACGCCAGATACTAGTCTAAGTCCTTTTAGATTTAGTCCTCATATTTACCCTATAAGGCAGGTACTATTATTATCCCCTTTAAATTTAAGGAAATTGAGGCAGGCCACAAGAGGTCAAGCGACTGCGTCCGAAATCACATGATTGTATAGGCTAGGACTGAGGCTTGGTGGTAGGTAGTTGAACCCCTAAAACTGCACTAATAGACACCATGCTCTACTGTTCTGTATAAAATCAATAACATGCCCAGGACAAGACAGAGGGGATGCTCAGAGACTACCCAACCTGCCCAGAAGCTGGGATTATGGGTATTTGCTTTCTGGATGTATTTGCCTTTGCTGAACTTTTAGAATATTCCAGGCTAAGGAAATCCCACACCACTTAGGTTCCCTTTATATTGCTAAGGACTTCATTGTCAGCTGGCTAAGTGGTTGGTGGGTTTGATTCATCACTAGGACATTGTGAGTTCCTCAAGGTGGTCTCTACTTGGTTCTTCGGGGAAAATGCAGGTGCTCACATCTCAAGCCTTTCTTGCTTGTTCACCCTCTGTAGGATAATATGTTTGTGTTAAGCCACTAAGTTTACTGTGATTTGTTATAGCAGCAATCAGAAACTAATACATTCCTAGTGAGGATACAGTCAGTTCATGAACTTGTGCTGTCTGGCGTCAGAGCTCAAACTCTTAACCATGATATCTGACTGCCTCGATCAGTGTATACAGAATATGGGTCCCTGATGAAATTATTTGGGGTCCTAGGAATTCAGGAGGCCTTGAGGGTATGCTGAGTGAGGCTTAAGGTAGATCCCAATGAGGGCAAGGGTTTGGATAAGTGAGGGTAAGAGGGAGCAGAGCGGAGAGAACATTCTGCCTGAGGAAACTGTGTCCAAAGTTCCAGAGGCAGCAGACAAGAAAGCAGAGGTGGGTGAGATGAAGGGCCAGGTGGAGTGGGGAGCAATAGGAGGCCCACAAAGGCCAACCGAGAATGTGCCTGGAAGCTGTGGGTTCTGTGAGCAGCCATGGGAATGACGGACAGATGCCAGTCCATAGCCTGGGGATGCTGAGGGGCCCAGGAGCCGGCCAGGTCTCTCTCCTCATTGGCAGGCATGAGGCTGCTGTATTCTATGGGGCATCTGGCACCATGGTTTTGGGAAGACATTTCTCCCCAGGTCAAGTCTAGCTCAGGCTGAGTCTTCTGGGCCCTGGAGCACCAGACCTGTGGGAAATAGGATTGTTGGCAGGGCCCAGCCCCTGAAACCTCCCCTGGCTGAAGGAAGATGCTGGAGAAAAGCCTTGTTCCCAATCTCTGTGGCCTCACGATCCAATGCTTATTTCTACCCGAGCTAGGCTGCTGGCAGAGTTTGTCTCAGGTGTCCCTGCCTTAAGCCTTGACCTTCAGCTTCCTGGGACCCCGTGCAAGACTGAATGCCATTCATTCGTTCATCCCTTTATCCATCACATGCTCATTGAGCCCTTACTACGTGTCAGACACTGGACTTGGTTGTTGGTGAGACAGTGATGGTCAACGTCCTGCCCACAGGGAGCTCAAGTCATATCACTCTTGTCGCTCTGGCCAGATGGCGCTGGATGGGGCATGGTGGATCTCTCAGTCTGGAAGATGCACGTGGTGACCCATAGTCCTCACACAGCCAACAGGTACATTTTGTTTGACTTGCACAGTTGTTGTTTTTTTTCCTGATTTACTTATCAACGTATACAGATCAGAAAATTTCCTGTATAATAGATACCCGGCTTTCCAGTTTCCCATGAAAAGCTACAAGCTCTGGCAAACCAGGCTCATGTTTGCACACAACTAGGGTTGGAACTGAGTAGCAGCTGCCTCCTTTGGTTCACCACAATCACCCTCTTCCTGGTCCCTGAGTCTCCCAGGCTGGAGGACAGGTGTCAGGACCCACTGTCATAGTTGTATTGCTGTTTGTTACTTGGAAACCTCCACCTTCGGAGACAGTTCCCCGTATATGTGGCCTCTATGATCTCTTCAGAATCAGTGCTTGCCTGACGTGAGTCCCAGAAAATGCTGCATGCTGCTCTGGTGAGCTCAGTAGTCACACGAATATCCATGCACCTGCTGTTGTAGCTGGTGCAGATGAGAGAGCTCCATGCTGGGACGTAGGACCTGCTGGTGAGTCTCACATGGGTCACTTCACCTATGCCTCAGTGTCCACACCCGTACAATGGGGAAGTTAAAAACCCTCCAAGCATTCTCCTAGCTCTAAAACTCTCTCCACGATTGCACTTCTTTCCTTCCCCATGGCACTGGGAGGGGCTACTCAGATCATAGATGCGGAAGCATCTTGAAAATTCAGCAATTGCACACTGGCTAGGAGTACAGGCTTTGGAGGCCAACAACTCAAGAGTTGAACTCTCAGCCCAGCCCTAACTTGTTGAACCCGGGGAAACTTTCTTACGCTCTCCATCTCAGTTTCCTCATATGTCAAAAGGGTATAATAAAATTCACTCACATTGTTGTGAGTATTAAACAAATCATTGTAGGGAAAGTGCTTAAAGCAATCTTGGCGCCAAGAAGTGCTTAATAAATATTAGCTCTGTGCCAGAAGCCACTGTTATTGTAAAAGCCTCTGTTCTTGAAGAGTGTCTAAACTCATGGGGAGACAAGGAGTGCCTCTAAAGTACAGTCTGGGGACAAGAGGATTGTAAGGCATTCAGCATGAATTCAGGGAGTGTAGTGGAGGCTTTCAGACCTGTAGGAAGCAGAGAAGGGTGGTCTGGAAGAGTTCAGAAGGCTTCTCTAAGGAAGGTGTTGATGGGAGGATTTGGCTGAGAAATAGTGGGTGCCAATGGGAGGGTGTTTTGTGGGTAACCCTATCCCAGGTGGGAGAAAGAAAGGACCAGGCATTGCTTTACTTGATCATTTATATTTTTAATGATGCCTCGTGTCAGGCTCAGTGTTTGGTGCCAAGCACACAAGTGAATAAGGCAATTCAGTGCTGTGGCTAAAACCACAGACATTGAGTCGGACATACTTGGGTGAGAGTCCCAGTGCTGTTGCCATCAAGCTGTGTGATCTTGGTCAAGCTATTTAACCTCTCTGAGCTTTACTTTTCCATTCTGTAAAATGGGGATGATAATGGCACTTCGTCAGGGGGCCTGTGAGGATTAAAGGAACTGATGCCTGAAAAAAAAAGTCAGCCCCTGGTAAGTGATGGTCATCATTGCTCCCTTGTTTTGTATGTCTCTTGCATTGTAACATTGTGGGGAATATGGCCTGTGTGAGAAATACAGCTTCTGACTGGGAATTGTATATAACTCAAAGGAAAAATGATCTAGGCGGCATGCAAGGTGGGATGGTCCTACACATGAATGAAAAAGATCTAGAACAGTGCTACTCAAAGTGTGGTCTGTGTTCCCACGCCAGCCCAAAAACTCTTTGTAGGAGATCTGTGATGAGACAGCTATAGAGGTTGAGGGTAAAAGCTTAGAAGCTTTTTCAGCAGTTTCACATTGACTGACATCCAAAAGCATGCTTGGTAGACTTGTCTCACTGAACAGGATGTAGAACGGTTCAGTTATTGTTGAATTTGCATGGTACAGTGTGCGTGGCTCAAGTTGCTTACCAGTCATGTGCAGTAGGACCAAGTGTCAATCCATGATGGATTGGAAATATTTTAAATGGTCCTTTGCAACAGATAGTTTGAGAAACAGTGTGTTGTAGTCAGGCAGAAAGCTTAATTTTGAGTGAGTAGATTTGTCAGTCAGGGCCCACCATGAAAACAAAATGTGCTCTAGGTGTTTCAAATATAGAGAATTTAATAGTGGGGATTGATTACACAGGCAATGGAAGATCTGGGAAGCCAAATAAGGGACAATGATACAACCCAGAAATTGGCTACAGCAGGAATCTGCTACCATTCCTAGGGCTGGAGGGACAGCAGAAGGACGTGGTGCAACTAAAATCAAGATTCAGGGTTGTCGGAGAGGGCTAGACCCATGGCTAGGGCTTCTCAGCAGGAGCTGGGGCCATGGAAGAGACCTAGGTTCTGCTTTAGATGACACTGGAAAAAAGGAGAGATAAAGAGAGATACCCTGACTTTTATCCTCTGTCTATCCCTCAGTATTCTGTCAGTACCTTCTATTGGTTGGGACCTATGCAGAAGCCAGTTGGCAAGGGAGCCTGGGGACAGAGAGCAGGGGAATGACAGTGAATGGATCTGAGAGCAAAGAAGCCAATGACTGTCACAGGGGGCGAGAGAGGGCAGGAAACTAGCCAGCCAGAAATGATTTCCAATCAACTTCTTCTGACCATGGTGATGGGGCTGGTGATGGTGGATTAAGACTTCTCACTAGCTCTCTGTCTCTTGTTGTTGAGATGACCAAGTAAGATGGTACTCACTTGATACCCTGGAGCGGGGATGGGTGGGGAAGAAGATGGAGTTCCTGTACCACCAACCTCAAGGGCAGGATTAAGAAACATGATTAATGTCTGCTTCTCTAGATTATCTTCCCTCCAACCTTCTTCTTGTAACTTCCAAGTGGGAAAAAAAAAATCCATGAAGCCTGTGATGTCTTCCATTTTTTAAATGGAGCTGTTAGAGCCCAAAGATGTGTGCATTATGGAGACCATCTGAGAGAATTTCTTAGAAAATGGAGAAAGAATTCCAGAGAAGTTAAAAAAAACCCAAAAAAACCAAGCAGCAACACCAAACCAAGAGATTGGGAGAGTAAAACACTTGTGAAAAAACCTGCCAGGCTATGATGCAGGGAGAAAATTGATATTAATGAAACATCATGAGTGAATTAAGGCAGCCAAAGTACTCTCAGATGTCTGTGGGGACTGCTCCTCTCACTGGCTTTTGGAAAAAGTTAACATGTAAAACTTCCTCATAAACAAAAGTATTTTAAGAATTTCAACTTGGAGACATTCCTGGCTAGCATCACTCATGCAGTTGGGAATACCTTTGATTAATTCCGGCTGGTAATTAGGTTGGAGAGCGTTTGTGCCAAGCGTTCCTAAGAGCTGCGTGAAGGGTGAAAAGGGAAGGCAGGGCACAGTGGGAGAGCCCTCACCTGGCTTTGCTGCCCTGAGATGAGCTGGATGGAGACTTCTGGTTTTAGGAGTGAGACCAGTATATTAGCTCTTGTCATTTATAAGACTGTCACTGAAACCACCCTGTGTGTGACTATAGAAGATACCCACCGGGGTGTCTCTCCAGCTCATGTCTCCTTTCTCTGAGACCAGCCTCTCCCTACCCTACAGCCATATTGAAATCACGAGATCTCAGCCCTGGATGTAGCAGATTCGACCAGGAGTGGTCACCTGACTAAAGCTTAGCCAATCAGATTCTTCCCCAAATCCCGAGCACTTGGAACTAGCATTTGCAGATGCTAGTGAGTTTCTTCTTGTTGCTTGAACTGTGGACGTATAAACTCAACGAATGCTGGCTGCCTGCCTTTCGCAGAGAAGCCTGTTTACGGAGAAAGAAAGATGAAGAAGATCCAGAGAAAAGAAGCAATTCCAGGCAATGAGGCTTGAGAGAGAACCTGGTTATGGGGTCCTGGTTCCTGTCCTCCATGAGGCCCAGTTTCATGGTCTCTCCTTCGGTTTTGAGAGATACGTCCAAAAATAGTCCCCTTTTTATTGCTTGTGCAAATCTGGGTATCTGCTCTTTGCCACCAAGACACCAACAGTATGAGAAAATGGTGGTCGCCATGTCATGGCCTAAGATGGCACCAATGCCTACAGATGAGACAAGTCAATGTTACTTTCTTATTACTCACTTCAGTTTAGGAGACGTCTGTGCAATATCTCTCAATTCTGTCTCCCATTTGGGGATGCCAGTAAAGAGAGAAGTGGAGGAAGATGCTGTGCAATTTGATGGCTCCCCCAAACCTGCCCTGAACAAAAGCAGCCCTTGCCCACCTGCCTTATGTCCTACCATTAATCATCCCACTCTATGTAGGTCAACACAGGATGCTACCTGGAGAGGGAGAGAACCCATTGTACAGATGATATGACTGAGGCTCAGAGCTTAAGTGGCTGCTCTTTGCAGCATCTAACAGAGTTCTAGCACCAGGTTTGTACTTGATAGTACCAACTTAGCATCAGCACCAAGCTGAGGCCTGTGACCCAGATATGGTCCTTGGAGAAATCATGCAGCTGTCTTGAGGAAATGAATATTAGCGTCTCCTGACTGTGGCTGCACTTTAAAATTACTAGGGAAGGTTTTTGAAAAAAAAAACATCTAATGCCTGGGCTACACTCCAGACCAATTGAATCATAGTCTCTTGGTTTGGGACCTGGGCATTATTATCTTTTAAAAGTTCCCAGGATGATTTTAAGATGCAATCAGGGTTAAGAACAACTGAGTTTGGTGAATTACTTTTGGGAAGAAGGAGAGATTAATTGAGCTGATGGGTGCTGGATCTTCATTGTTGAGCACTGAGCATGAACCCCCTGAACTCCTTGCCAGGGATGGGTGAGAGAAAGGGGAGAAAGGGGGAAGACTTGGCTATTGAGTTCAGATGTTTCCTATCACAATTAAGGTCAAACCAGCTTGGACTGTCTGAAGTTCATCACTCATTATACTTCATTAATTTGGACTCAAGGTAAGAATTTATGAATGTTCTCAAACTCTTAGAAAATAGCTTTGTTCAACAGAGGAAAGATGTAAATAAGACAGCCAGCCCTTTGGCCTGCTTAAGGGAATCAGCCCTACACACACACACACACACACACACACACACACACACACACATACACACACACACCCCAACAGTGAGTTTGCTAATAATACATTGGATTTTAGTTAGTCATTCAAGTAGGTCCTTGGGGACCACTATTTGCCAAACACTGTTCCTGGCATATGGTAGAGACTCAATAAATATTTGTTGAATTAATGAATAAGTGAACATATTGTCACTGTAGAAGTCACCACATGCTGTTCGGATTATAGATGGTTTTGAAAGAAATGGAATATTTTGAGGTCCAAACAAAAATGAACAGACCTGCCTCCATCTGGAACTTGGTTGGGGGTGGGGGTCATAGGTCAGAAATCCCAGATTTTGGATGGCCAATAATTTCTATTGGTTTTGCTTTCAAGGTTCCCAAGCTCTAACCTGTCCCCTCCGCATATTCCAAGGCTGGGTTTAGCCTGGCTCAATTTTGGCCAGTAATAAAGGGGAGCGGGGTGGGACATTGACACCTCACATATATCCTGTATCGGGGAGGCAACTGCCCCCTCCACTGGGCTCCTCCTTTTGGCATCACCCTGTCAGTGGACACATTGAGAGCCCAGAGCCTCTCAGACTTGCCAACTGAAACACCAATGAGGGCAGAAGAGCATGAACTCATAACCCCCATGACGTAGGGGCATTTCCTTGAAGCAACCAGTTGCAGCAGGGCTGCTATGAACTAAACTGAATTGTGTTTACCCCCACCCCCCCCAATTCCTACATGGAATCTATTATCCCCAGTGTGGCTGTATTTGGAGATAGGACCTATAAGGAGGTAATTAAGGTCAAATGAGGTCATAAGGATGGCACCCTGATCCTTTAGGATTAGTGTCTTTATACGAAGAGACACAGAGAGCTCTCTCACACTCAGAGGAAAGGCCACATAAGGACAAAGCTGGGAAAAAAGCACAAGGGACTTGAACTATGTAAAAAACTTATTTTGATGTTGTAATCTACTGGACAATAAAGTCCTTGTTTGTTTAATATTAAAAATAGTTGTTATTTAAAATAACATTTTTCCTGAAGTTTTACCTAATCCCTACCTTATCTCCAATTACCTTCCCAGGTACATGTGCCCAGTTTGAAAAGTACATGATAAGCTGAGTTGAGAAGAGACTTAAATTGAGAGGGAGCCATGATCCAGGTCAGAAGAAGTGTTTGCAGGAACTGGGGGTAATTGTCCCAAAGAGGAGGGGGCTGAGGGTCAAGCATGACAGCTACCTTCAGATGTCAGAAAGGGAACCTGAAACATATACCAAACAAAGGTCTTCAGTCTTAGCAAACACCATGTCCCCTTTTGATAAATATAAAAATCTTGCACATTCTGGTTATTATCAGGCTCTTATTTGTATCATGGAAAATAGAATTTTTTTTTCATTTTTCAGCTTTAAATATCATAACTTGAATTGTGTGTTTTCAAACCATTTTCACTGCTGACACCCCTCCATCCTGGAGATTCTGATATTCCCATCCAGCCGGCTTCCTTACCTCCCTGCTGAGTTTTGCTATTTTAAGTGTGTAGCTCCGCAAAGTAGAATCCAGCCAATGGGGATGACTTACAAGAAGGTAGAATTCAGCACAGAAAGAAAGACATTGTAAAAGAATCCAGAATGGATTGATGTTGTAGGTAGTAAGCCCCTTGTTGCTGGAGGGATGTAAGAAGAGGCCAAGCGACACTGTGATTACCAATTCTGACTTTGTGCTTCAAAAACTGAGATGTACGATGTGGAAACTCCAGGTCTCTGGACAAACAGCCACACCTTTGTAGGTTAGACATTTCAGTGTTTTAAATTCTGTTCTCCATACTTTCAAAGAGGGGCCACTCACCTCTGATTCCTTGAGATCCCGAATTCTTTCTCCCATCCAGTTAGGGGAGTTGAACTCAATTTGTCTGAGGACTGGAGGGCCCCAGGGGAGACATCGGAGGTGTGGAGGCTCCAGCGGTGAAGGTGGAGAAGGTGGCACAGGGGTGCCATGTGAAAAGGGCACAGGGAGTTCTCTCTGTCACTTCAGCCTTTCTAAGCCAAAGAGCCAGGGTCCATTCATTACACACCTGGAGGTCTCAGTGCCCTACCATGAAAAATTAGCCTGGCCCTGGATCATTGCATGCTGCCCCACCATGTATGTGTTGCCATCCTGAAAAGTGCGAGTTCACCACTCCCTCCTCACTTTCTAGCCTTAGGCCAGAGGTTACCTTACCACAGGCTAAGCTTAATGCATTTGGTTTGAACAGGAGGGTGTATTTCGTGAGCCCTCTCCTACCAAACAGAACAAAATAAGAGATTTCACATAAGGAATCCAGATTTCCAGTTTCTCTGTAACACTCGGATCTGGGAACCTGGACCTGCATCCCCCAGGGCACAATTCACCTCCTGTGCTGTCCTCCACTTCTGTCACCAGATGTCCCTTGTCTTAGTTTGGCTTCTTCCTAGAGCAGATCCTGGATCAGAGAGCAAGTTAGTTACTTGGGAGGTGAGTCCAGAACATACGAGCAGAAGGTGGGGAGGTGGGCAGGGAGGGAAGAAAGCCCATATAGTTACTACTGTGGGCAGCTAGAGTCTAATCCTGCTGGGATCACTCTGAGAATCTGTGCAGATCATGCCTCTGTGTCCGTCCTGAGAGGAGAGGGAGCTGGGGTATTTGTACACCAACTCCTGTCAATCACGGGTGGAGGCTGTTCAAGCAGAGAGAGCGCGGGTGGCCAGAGAGAGCCCTGGGGCAGAGAGAGGCAGGTCCTGGCAGCAGGGAGGAGAATGCACGGAAAGGGTAAGGCCTGCACGGGGTGGGCGTTGTGGGGCGGGCAGTGCTGGTGGCTTCTGCTGCTCTTCTGTAAGAAGTTTGACTCCGCTACTCGGCTTTAAACCATTTTGTCCAGCCCTGTTTAAAAAGAACATCTCCTCTCCTTGCTGTCCTCATCTGATTCATTTCCTGTTCCGTGCTATGTGGGCATGATGGCGCATGCTGTGGCCTTGGGGGGGAGGTGCAGATCCAGGCAAGTTGCTTGCTGTCCCCTAAGACAAAAGTCACCTGCCTTGCATGGCCTTGTCCTCTCAAATCCCCTGATGGGACTGACCTTGATGGGGTGTCCTGGGTTCTCTCTTTCCTCGACCCCATCCAGCCAGTCTTGCTTTTGCCTTCTGGAAGCTTTAAATTCCTCAAGTCCCCTGCTCTCTTGTTCATTCTAAGTTAAGCAGCCAACTGGTTTCGATGGCCAGTTGTGGGAGAGATTAATTGGAGGGGAGGGATTAGCAATCCTTTTCTAAGTCAAATCTCCAGACCTGGGTCATTAACAATGATGCCTTTTTGAGTACTTCCATCTTTGCTGGCATCCCTTTGCTGACCAAAGGCAGAGCGGCAGACAGCAGACAATGGGCCCCCATCTGCCCTCATGGCCACAACATTTCCTGGAACCCAAGGGCTGGTAATATGTACAAATGAGAGGGGCAAGTTCTCTGCCAGGCCCTCCCCAGAGGGGAGTTAATCTTCACCGTAGACGTGTTTTATTCTGAGAATCTGTCTTGTAAACCCCGTGCAGACAGCTGTTGTTTTCAGATTACAGAGCCTGTTGACGGTCTCTCCTTCAAAGGATCTACGGTTTGGGGTTTTTAAATGTTGCAAACCATGCCGCCTAGTCCCTGCTGCATTTGTTTTGCCAGAGGTGCCCGCCAAGGGCTTCTTTTTTCTGTCTCTTTGTACGCCAGGGCTTGGAGTCAGGACTGGCTGTAGCCGCTTCTGCATCAAGTGAACTTCTTCTGCCCTTTTTCTCATCTTTTTCAGGCCCTTTTCTCTGTTCCTCTTTCTCAGATGCTCTAAACTGAGACTGGGTGAGGCCAGCCCATCAAATGTCCCCATGGGTCCCGCCTTCTGGGGTATTTAGTTACACCAAGCTGTGGTGAGTGGTGGGCATGGGACAAGTACACAGAGGCACTGAGCCAAAGGTATGGGCCTTGAAATGCATTGCTTAGGGCACCAGGCCCGGACCAGTTACTAGCTGGGAGCCCTGGGGCAAGCCACTTAACTTCTGTCTGTTCCTGTTTCCTGGGCTATAAAATGGAAATAATGAGAGCACCTACCTCAGGGAGCTATTGTAAAGATAAAATGAGATAATACACAAAAAGCTTCTTGGTTGGCACACAGTAAGAGTTTGATAAATGAGAGCATTTTTTTATTATTTTAAAAAATGTTTTCATTGAAGCATAGCTGATTTACAATAGTGTGTTAGTTTCAGGTGTCCAGCGTAGTGAGAGCTTTTTTGCTTTCGCCCTCATCATCTGGGCTTCCAGAAATACCATCACTGGCTTTCAGAGGAGGACTGAGCTCCATCCACTGCGAAGAAACAGGGGTAGTTTCTCAAATTGCAATGTCGTAGAGGGGGATGACAAGTCAGAACAGAGAGGACGGCATTCCAGGTGGAGTGTGAAAGTCTCTTATATTGACTGCAGTCAGTATAAGAGAGGCAAAAGGAGAAAATGAGGCAGGAGAGGTAGGCTGGGCCCAGTCCAGATGCCCAGCTTAAAGGTGGTGGGCGCCATGCATAGTTTTAAACGAGGAGATCTGTTTCATCAGAGCAGGGAGTGTCCGTGCTCAGAAAGAACAACTCTGCTTTCTGGGAGAGGCCAAACTTCTCAATTAAGAGAATTCTCCTTTGGTCTTGACAAAATGGCCAACAGGAACCACACGCTTGGATTTTCCATTTGTCAAATGACATCCTTTGCTTCAACAGCAAAGCTGAGGCCCCGTGTGATGTGCCGGGGGTGGGGGGGTCGGACATTTTACTGGAGAGTATTGAATTTGTTCAGACCCCTGCAATTCCCCTG
The DNA here is from genome assembly GCF_005190385.1 of Monodon monoceros. Classification (NCBI taxonomy): domain Eukaryota; kingdom Metazoa; phylum Chordata; class Mammalia; order Artiodactyla; family Monodontidae; genus Monodon; species Monodon monoceros. The sequence continues at coordinate 29,299,991 of NW_021703766.1, forward strand.
GAAAGGGCCATGGATACGGGGTCAATTTACCCTCCGACCCGAAGCCACAAAGTTGATAATCAGCCACCACCGTCTACGGGGGAGATGAACTCCGTTGTGGAGCTGTTCAATAAATCTGCTATTAGCAGGGAAAGTGCTTACATGCACTTAAAAAGAATTAAACAACAAAATAAGAGCCGCTGATTGACAAGGCATCAATAAAGCCGTATGTGTGCACTGCTGACCTTCCCTGCCCCCAGCTGCCAATCTGTGTTTATTAGAAATCAGTTTCTATAAATAGCTTGTGGCAGGGAGAACAGTGAGCTGCTTCTCAGATGTGGGATTGTGAGTGCTAACTCTTTAATATTTGGCTCTTGGTTTGCTGCAGCTGAAAAGTGGGGCATCAGTAGTGAGGGGCTAGTGCCAGGAGGTGGTTAATAATTTTTTATCCCCCCCACCTTCGAAGCAGAATTGCTAGTTCCCCACCCCAGATCTATTCTTCCTTTTCGTTGACCAACTGAACCCCAATTTGCTTCCAGGTTGGCTATGTTCTATGCTAAAAAAAGCGATGGCTTTCCCAAACTTCTCTGAAGCTTGGGTTGTGAACACAGTTCTTACCAATGAAACACAAGCTGAGGGTTTCAGGGAAAATGTTTGCCAACCTGATACATGTACTACCTCCTTCTCTTTCTTCCTTCCATTTTCTTCCTGCCTGGAATATGGGTGTAAGTCTGGAGGTACAGCAGCCATGTTGTGACTATGAGGTTACAAGCTTGAGGATGAAGACTGCAATGCTAAGGATGGTAGGGCAGAGAGGTGGATGTGACTGAAGTCCCTGATGTTGTTGAGTCACTTATAGCTCTAGGCTGCCTATTCATAGACTCTTTGTTGTGTGATTAAAAACAAAAAACTCTTATCTGTTTAAGCCTCTGTAGAAAGGTTGCCATTCAGTTGCAGCTGAATACATCCCTAACTGATGAAATCTTATTCCAGACTCTCATCTCAAATTTATACTACGAAGATGTGAAGATCACGTGCCCAGCATTGGCTCCACTGGGTGATTAAGAGTAGAGTGTGATGGCTCTTGAATCAGCTAGACCTCGGCTCAAATCCAGAAGCCAGATGCCACTCACTAGCTGTGTGACCAAGGTCAAGTCTCTTTACAGGTCTTTGCCTTATCTATAAAGTGGAATAATAATAGTACTTACCCCATAGGTTGTTGTAAGTATTCGATGGTGAATGAAAAAGCTCCATCTTGCAGGGAATAAGAGGCCCTTGCCTGAGGATGGGCCAGGTGGGCACAGGCATGGCTTAAGAAGCTCCAGGAAGTGGGCAGACACAGGAGACTAACTACCATGGAGGGCACTGGGCAGGGAGCCCAGAGGCCCGGGATCTGGTTGGTCATATGTACACACCTTCCCATGATCCGAGGAAGAAGTTCCACGATGTGGGTTCAGCCATGGATTATCCTCCTGGGCATTTGTCATCTCACCGCACCTTCATTCCACAACCTTTACTGGGTACCACCAGGCCCCAGGCGCTGTACATTACTGTCTCATTTCTTTTCTCATCACTCGTCTGCGTGGGTGTTTTTAACCCCATTTCACAGGGGAACAAACATAGGCTCATAGAGTTTATCCATTCGTCACCCTTATTTATTCAGTCCTTCAACAAATGTTTCCTGAGAGCCTGCTATGTACCAGGCACTGTGCTAAGCCTTCTCTGAGTTAATCCTTGAAACAATATTATGAAATGGATACTATGAGCCTTAATTTTCAGGCTCAGAGAACTTATTGATTTCATTCCTTCTCTCAATGAATTCTGAAATAGACCACCTGATTACTACATCAAGAAACAGAAGTGGCCCAGAGCACAAGCCAGGCCAGCTGTCTCTGTTGGAGGTTATCTGTACATTGCCTTTCCTCCTGGGGATGATTTTTGGTCCATCTTGTCCCATCTGCAGGCCTGAAGGTGGCGGGTTAGTGGGGCAAGCCTTCAGGTGCTTGCCCCACCGGCCCCTGCCCAGACCCCTGCCCTCTGGCCTGGCTCTCAGCTTTGCAGCGTTGGTGGCCCTACAATGGTTTGTTTCAGTTTCTCATTTGCTTTCTAAGGGGGACTTTCCCCTCACCCCCCATTTCACTGATGAAGATTGAGGCAAGTCCTGTGCGGTCTGAAATCGTGGACTAAAGTGTAGTGATCCTATGGTATCCCATCCACATCTCTTTATTAGGCTGGTGCACTCAACCTTCAGTGACTGTGAGTATTGGCTGCTAATGGCTCACAGGTGCCCATGAAATTGTCCAGACAATTTTCCTTGGCCAATGGTAAGCCCCCTTGCCAGGGAGGTTAAACTCCCTAATTCCTGAGAGCAACCCACATCCAATGACTGACTGATCGGAGGGGACCAAAGCCTGGACACCTTGCCTGAGGGTCGAACCACCCCCTGAGTTGTAATTCATGCTCCAGGCCTCCCCTGAGGCTAGACTCCAGCTACGACCAAGTTCTTTCATACCTCCTTCCTCCACTCTACCCTACTCCCCTCATTCTCTTTCTTCTGAAAAACATGAATCACCCAAGTCCCTGTTCTGGGCTCTGCTTCTCAGGAACCTGACCTGAGGCATCTGGGTAAAACCTTGGAAATCATCTAGCGTGGGTCTTCTTTTTATAGAGTCCTACCCTCCCCTGATCTCCAGCCAGGATGGGTTATTGACGGCCACCGAAGCTCTTACTGCTCTGTCTTGTAATCGATTGTCTGCTTATGCATCTGTTTCCCTTGACTGACTAAACGATACTGTTGAGGGCAAGACGGTGTCTTGGTTAAGTTTGTGTCTTCCTGTTCAGTGCCTGGCCTGTGATGAGCACCCAGTGATAAGAACAGCAACATACTAGTAAATAGAGCTGACATCAAGTATTTGCTATGTGCCAGGCACTGTTCTAGTGACTACATGTAGTACTTCATTTACACCTCGCTACAATCCTCTTAAGTAGGAAATATTCTTTTTCTCATTTTGTGGATGAGGAAACTGAGGCTTGAGAAGAGCTTTGAAAGGGAAGAATCAGGGCTGGAATGCTACACCCCTGACTCCTGATTGGGGTTCTCTGTGTCCCTCTGCTCAGAGAGGAGGCCTTGCCCTCCTTAAAAAGTTGAGAGAGAATTTGTTCAAAGGTTCTTAAATAGCATTTCTCATCTCACCCTCGGGGTAAAAGAAAGTAGCAGTGATGCTTGACAAAAGCAAACCACAACAAGGCTAAACATCCTGGCCTCGTAGCGTGAATCATGCAAACGTGGAAAGGAAAGATGGATTAAAGAATGATGGATCTCAGTTTCAATTGCTATTTCATCAGCTTACGAAATGAAGGCACTCTGGGAGTCCACTGCGTGTGAGGAAGGGGAGGTGGCAGGAAGGAAGCTCAGTCCTCTTGCTCTATAGCTGTTCACCCCATTGCAGTATTTCTCCCTCCACCGGAGACACAGCAGCCCCTCAGACACACGTCTCTTTGCTCTTTCCTTTCAGGATCTGAGCTTCCTAGAGAATCTCGGCATCTCAAGGCTCTAAGGGACTTAAGGGGTCATTGAACCCACTCTCAATTCAGGAATGAGAATAATGGTTATAAGATTCATTAACATGTTATGAGCATTTACTATGTAATGGGCATCCTGCTAAGTGCTTTATGTATTTATTTCTCTCAATCATCCTAGGAGGTAGGTACTATAGATAACACCAATTTGAGGAAGAAGAAGTGAGGTACAGAACATTTAAGTTACTTGCTTAAATTTCTATAGAAAGTAAATGTGTTCGTTAAGGTTGCAGTAGCTGTGTAACAAATAATCCCCCAAATGTTAGTGCTTAACACACTAGAAATTCACCTCCAGACCACCACCTCAACATTCCATTGCAGGTATTTCTGGTCACTGGATGGTGCCTTCTACATGGTGCTTTGGGGACCCAGGCTCCTTCCATCTTGTAGCTCTGCTGTCTCCTAGAGCCTTGTCTGTCAACCTTACCCACCCAGTGAAAGGAGAGAGAAAGCATGGAGAAGGCATACCTACTTCTTAGACTCTTGGCCCAGAATTGACATGCGTCTGTTCCTTTCATGTCCCATTAATGAAAGTCAGCGATGGAGGCAAATCTAGATGCAAAAAGGGAAGGCAGATGCTTCTCAGGGGCAACTCTGGAATAAAAGAGAGGAATTTGAATGACCACTAGCCATTTGTCACAGTAAGCCCTCCCTGAAGGTTGGAAGAAGAGGGAGGGGGGAAGAATTAGACACTGCAACCTTATCTGTTTCCTTTAACCAAGACTGCATAAGCTTTCCCAGAACCCCTCAGCAGACTTCCACTTAGGTCTCATTGGCCAGAACTGGGTCACATGTCCATCCCTAGCTGCAAGGGATGCTGGGAAAACAGAATAGGATTGTCACAGTTAGTTTACATGCATCATGTTTCATCACCTGAGACTGGGTATGTTGCCTTCTGGAACTAAAACAGGCTTCAATTAGCAAGCAAGAAAGGAGGGGGTTGGGAATTGAGTAATAAACTCCTTGAGTGTGTCACACATTCATTTATTCAAGATCTATTCCACAAAGTCCAGAGCACCTGCTCTGTGCCAGGCACTGTTTTCTATCGTCCAAGGCCATCCTGACTGCTACCCAACACTGCACTGAAAGTTTCTTCACCAAGCTTACCAAGCACCTCAAAGTAAATAAATGGCAGAGACACCCTCCAGGGATGAACCTCATGGCCCATCAGAGGCTTTTGCCAAAGCAAGGTCACCTCTCTTCTTCGGGGTTCCCAAGAACAAATCTCAGTGCCCCAGGGTCAGACATAGGAATAGTACGCCCACCTGTGGAGGTGGCCTCCCCAGCAACTCCATCAGCAGAAGGGAATGATGAAGAGCCAGGAGCCCTACCCACCAGCTGTCCCCCTGCCTGGCTCTCTGGAGGGCAGCTGGAAGGGGGCTTTCCCATCATTTCTGATGCCTGAACCAAGTTCATGTTCAGCATATATATAAAGTTATTTGGGCCAAATTTCCATGTTAACTGTTCAGATCAGAAATGCTCAATGTCAGTTAAATTTGGTTGGATTATAAGACAACACAGTCAAGATCAAGAACATGTGGCCTGATTTGATTTAACCCAGAGAAGAAATGCCTTTTCCCTTCTGCTCAGCTATAACATTATACATATAAAGATACATAACGCGCTTGCTCTCTGCCAGAAATGTCAACTGCTTTTGATCTCTCCCTTTAGATATTAAAGTTTCCCTTGCTCGCCTCTCTGCTTGGCAGGCCCCTTAAGGGCTTTCAAACCAATAAACAAGCCCGGAGCTGCTGAGAGGGTGGAAGCTGTTTGCCTTTTTGAGCTGGAGCCCCGTGGCCCGAAGGTCGTGTTTAATCAGCCTCAAGGTTTTGCTTAACATTGACTTGGAGTTTAAAATAGCATTTCAATAACCTCAGCCCCTTCCTGCTCTCCCCCATCAGCCATGGGAGGAGGGAGACAGAGGCCCACGGGTTTGGGAGTTTGTGTGTTTGTTGTTAAGGTTCTGAAGCAAATGAGCTGTGCTTGGCTGGTGGCCATAGCAGAGAGCTGCCCTCCTTGTCTCAGGGAGGGATTTGGCCCCAGTGCCAGGACCTGGTCCTGAGTGCTTGAAATAATAGGCTTATTGTAGCAGAATGCCAGCTGGAGATTGGAGTTGCATTTTTTTCTTTTCTTCTTCTCAGACTCTAAAGATAGATAATGCTCTTTAGAAGAGGGCATGGGGCCACACTTGTGTGTTTCTGTTATGCCCATAGTATCGAGTGGAAGGTGAGAGCAGGAATTACAACCTTACCTACAAACTGACTGCAAACTCTCCCAAGACTGAAGCTGGTCTAAAGAACTTAACTGCTGTTCCTTCCCTGGGAGGGGTCTTTCATGCCACGCAGAGTCTCCTGAGATGGGCATTGGCTGCTTCTACTCACTCTGTTTCTCCCCTCTCCAGCCTCCCCCTACTTCTTGAACTTGCCCCTGAAGGATGCTCATCCTCCCCTGGTGGCATGATTCCTCACCCCATCCTTGGAACCTGGTGTCATCTAAGACAATTTTCGTTCATTTTACAGAATCTGCCTACTAAAGCATTCTTTCAATGCATTATTATACTTAGAGATACCCTCCTCATCTGGCCAACCAGTGAGTTCATTGACTTATCATCAGTATAGTATCAAATAGTTCAGCCACCCAGTATTCGTCGGGATGGTTAGGCTCTGTTGCAATAACAAAATAACCTCAATATCTCCATGCCTCAACTCAACAGAAGTTCATCTGTCCCCCATGAAAAGTCCTGTGCAAATGAAGTTGCTCTCCAGTGCATCTGGTTCCCCTGCAGTGGCTTAGTGACCCAGACAGCTTCCACCCTCTTGACATGTGGCGTCCACGATCAATGAAGAGACAATCGGAAGGTTGACAGTCAGCTTTTAAATGCTTTGGCCCAGAAGTAACACTCACTGCTTCCGCTCACAGACCAGTGCTAATCACATGGTCCTATATACTGCAAGAGATCTGGGGCAACATAAGGACATTAGGTGAGCAGGAAATTCCTTTGCCACACATACCCATTCTCCACATCTCCGAACCCTTGTAATCGCTAGGATAATGCTTGCACTCTTTCCAGGCTGTGGGGAAATTTGCTTCTGAACCTATGCATAGCCGTGAGACACTATTCTCAGGACCCCATTTTCAGGGCAGGCTGCTTTGTATTTTTTAATGAGATGGTCAGTCAGGTGCAGCAACAAGAGGAGACACAGGAGAGGCTCGGGAAAAGAAAGTTTATTATACTCACAGGTCCTAGAGACAGGAGACACGGCATGCCACGCAGAGCCACATGGGAAAGTCACCAGGGTGACAGGATGCAGAAGACAGGAGGGGTCAGGGAGCACTTAGGCCACAGCCTTTATTGGGGTTTCCAGGGGAAAGGCGAGGCAGGACAGAGTGAACTGCCTCCGATTGGCCAGTGTGAATCATTTCAGCTGGTGTGAGCTATAGGGGTGGCCCCGGGTGACAAAGGCGGAGGAATATTGCCTCCTGGAATGCAAGGCCAGATAAAGAAGGGATGGCTTGGAGTGGTTAATTTGCATAACAAAGTCCTGTTCCTGGCTGGGCCTTTGCTGTCTCTAGGAATTGGCTACCAGGGAAAGGCAGACTCAACCCAGTCAGAAAAGTTTTTTAAGATGTAAAAACATCATAATATACAGAGAATTTTAAAAAATTATATATATATATATATATTTATATACACACACACAGTACACAGACCCTAGTAGAAGCAGGTAGTCAAAGCTCAGACAGTTAAGACACAGGATAAGGGACATCCCATGTTTTACAGAGGTGGAAACTGAGGCCCAGATACACTAGGAGTTGTGTGCAGGCTCAGAGTTGGTAAGGGACAGAAGGAAACTTGTCTTCTATTTGTTCACTCGGGTCCCTGGTCCTCTCCCATCTCCGTTGGCTGGGTCTCTTCCTTTGCCTCTTTCCAGAAACTCTGGGGACCCCAAGCCTTCCTGTCGGAAAAGAGACCCCAAACTCACTCCTTGGTGAGTACCTGGGGACTTGATGTGCTGCTCTGATTAGGTGGGAACAGAGTGATTCTAAACCCAAAAGACCGGGCAGTGCTTACCTCAAAGGATGGACAGCAAACCCTGCAGATGGCTGGAAGGCCACGAAGTGGGGAGAGAGCTTTGGGAGGAGAGCAGGTGGCCTTGCTGCTGCTCCAAAACCACAGCTCACCTCTCCTGGACTCCCCTCAAACCCTCCACCTGAACTGAAGCTTTTAGTGTTCCCTTTGTTTCTGAACCTACTTTCTTTCCCCATTCCCAGTCAATTCCGAAATATTTTCTTGAAATGTTTCAGTGATGCCATACGAGATGAGGGACAAGCCTCTGGGGTTACCACCCTGAATTACCTTATTGTTTGAGGCCACACCATGGGCTCTCTAAAGGGCCTGGGTCGAGGAATTCGCTAGAAAGCCTGGAAAAGGAAACTCCCACCCCTTGCCCTCACTGATGAGTGAGCCCCTTCCGAGTCCAGGTAGGCGCAAGCGAGCTTTGGTGCCCAAGTGGAAGGGAGCTGGTAATATTCCCTCTGAGCATCTGGAAACAGATGCCTCTGAAAGCCTGTGGATTACTTGCCTGGCACACACAACCTGCTAATTAAGTTTTACTATTTACCTCTGGGAAGAAAAGGGGCTTCTTGGACTCTGGAGAGCGTCTCCCCTCTCTCCTTTCCATCCTCCACCTCAATCTGGCTCCCGCAGGGAGGGTGGGTAAATCTTTGGGGTCTGAAGAAGGGGAGAAATTGCATAATCCTCTCCCCCCTCCCCCCAGGCTGCCCCTGAAGGTGGCGAGCAATACTAGAGGGTAGGAGGCAAGAGAATGAAGCAGTTCAGCCAAAACTAACTTGCTCCTTCTTGCTATTTGAACTTGATCTCTCTAAAGGTCATTTTCCTCATTCGTAAAGTGGAGGAAATAATCACATCTACCTGTGAGGATTGCTGGGAAGATTAAAGAAGAGAGGAGAGAGAGTTCGTGTGGGAGAGTCTGCTAGATGCCCACCCAATGTCCATTTTGCCCTTTCTCATTACCAATAGGCCTATGAGTCTTTATTTGGGCAGCAAAGTGCCCAGATAAAAGACTATACTTCCTGGCCTCCCTTGTAGCTAGGGATGGCCTGTGAGAAACGAGTGGAAGTTATTGGTGGTGGTAGAGTTTCCAGGAACATTACAGGGGTCTGCCTTAACGGAGAGACAAGCCTATTGCTCTTCCCTCCCTGCTTCATTCTCCTTGTTTGGAATGCAGACTTGATGGCTGGAGCTCCAGCAGCCATTCTAGCGTAAAAAATCTTGAGAATAGACCCATGTGCTGAAGACGGTAGAACAAAAGATGGGGATGTTCACTGGCCCTGGACTCTCTGTTTCTGGATTTCTTCTAAGAGATGTAGAATTAACCTCTATTTTTCTTCAAGTCAGTGATTCTCAAGCTCTAGCTTGCATTAGAATTACTTGGAGAGCTGGTTAAAACAAAGATAGCTGGGCTCTAGTCCCAAGAGTTTCTGATTCAGTAGGCCTGGGGGTGAGGCCTCAGAATTTTATTTCTAACATGCTGCCAGGTGATGCTGATGGTGCTGGTATGGGTACCACACTTTGAGAATCACTGGTTCAAGCCACCATCAGTTAAGTTTTCTATTGTGTGAAGCAGAGCCCAATCCTAACTTACATAGCAGGGTAAGGGCTTCACCCTCAATAAACGTGATTAATGTTTTTCTACAGAGATAAAATGATAGTGAGGGGACTACCTGTTTTCCTCCTGGGACCCAGCCATGGGAATAAATAAGAAGCTCAAGGGGCTGGAAGGCAGGGCTAAGCTGCCATGATGGCCAGCCTTAGCCCCCACCACTGAAGGGCAGCCTTGACATCAAGAACCCCAAGGAGACCGGTCCTAAGGCCTATGTGTGGGGAGAAGTTGAGGCCCCACCTTGCACAGGCCCATCATATAGCATCTCCTATTCCTCCAAGTTTTCCAGAAACTTAACAATATGCTACATGATGAGAAAACTTTTTTTTTTTAAGTGGGGACCATGTGTAGATCCAAGCCCTCTGTGAGTATTATCTCATTTACTCCTCCTATAAAGGGGAGCAGTAAGCAAATGAGGAACTGAACCTAACAAAGGGTAAGTAATTTGCCTATAGTCACAGAATACTAGTGAGCAATGGAGCTGAGATTTGAACTGGAAAGGCCACACTCCAAATAGCCATTTAAAGCTGGGGTCAGCCCTGCCCTGGCATTGGGCTGTGCTCAGCCGTATTTCCAGAAATAAGAAAGCAAGAAGGCTTTGGGGCAGCTCTGGGCAAGGGTGGGGAGAGTGTCTGGGCCACCCTCCCACCCCTGTGTCTGTGGACCCTCAGTGAGGACTGAACACCAAGCCCTGGAGAGGTTGAGGGGTGGCAGCCCCTCTTCCGGGCAGGTGGGCTGCATTGACGGATTGGAAACCATGCCTCTCCTGAGGTGAGGGGGTCAGTGGCCCCGTGCTGCCAGCTGTTCCAATAAAATATGAAGTTCAGAAACTCCAAGCAATCTTCTCTCTCCACTGAGTGATGACCTTGTAATTGGCTCTCAAGCTGGCTTGATTTATCAACTCCAACCTGGGCAGCCAGAAAAGGATGAATTAGCTCCTGGGGCCTGTCGATGAGAGCAGGGTCCCTGGGAGCAGTGATGCCACGGGCATGGGGCCATTTGTCACCACCAGGCGCTGCTTAATTGTGGGAAGATGAAGCGAGGAGGTGTCGGATTGCACCGTATAAATCATGGTCTTTTGTAGTACAACCTGGGCCAAGGCGGCCAGAGGCATTCTCCTATTTGGAGCGAGTCCCTGGGCACAGACCTGCATCTCTGCACCCCTACCACTTCATGAAAGAGGCAGTTTGGGCATAGGCTTCAAAGAGCATCCTTTAGGGAGAACTGGAGAGCTAAGTGGTGTTACAGCCTCAGGGGAATCCCGTGTACTTTTCAGTCAGCGTCTTGGGTTCAAATCCTGATTCTGTCATTTACCAGCTGAGGGACCATGGCTGAGTCATGTAATCTCTCCTTGCTGGACATCGTGGTTAACAGCAGTGAGTCTGGACTGGAATCTGGGCTCTGCCCCTTACTGGCTCTGTGGCCTTGGGCAAGTTACTTAATTTCTCTGTGCCTCAGTTTCGTCATCTGAAAAATGAGGATAATAATAATACTTAACTTACAGGACTGTGTTAGTTTCCTGGGGCTGCCATGACAAATTGCCACAAACTGGGTGGCCTAAAACAACAGAAGTTTATTCGCTTACTGTTCTGGGGGCTGGAAATCCAAACTCAAGGTGTTGGCAGGGCCATGCTCCCTCCAAAGTCTCTAGGGCAGAAATCTTCTGGTGGCTTCAGAGTTCCTTGGCTTGTGTCTGTGACACTCTAGTCTCTCCCTTTGTCCTCACATGGCCTCATCCTCTTCTCTGTTTCCCTCTTCTGCCTCTTATAAGGACACTTGTCACTGGATTTAGGGCCCACACAGATAATCCAGGGTGATCTCATCTCAACTCCCTTAACTTAATTACATTTGCCAAGACCCTTTTTCCAAATAGGTCACATTCACAGATTCCAGAGGTTAGGACTTAGACTTATCTTTTGGGGGGTTACCATTCAACCTACCACAAGGGCTATTGTGAAAATTAATGAATTAAAATATTTGTAAAGTTCTAAGAAGAGGACCTGGCACATAGTAAGTGCTATACAAGGATCTGACACATGCATGCATGAATATATAAAATTATTTATATTACATAATGTATATTATACATTTAAATATATCTTTCTATATTTAATATAAGTAATATATACATTAATAGATAACATATTAATGCATGTATTAGTATGTATACATTAGCACATATAATCAATCTACATGTATATGTGTAGAAAATAGTGGCACACGTTCGTAGTAAGTCAAGTTCTGGAAAGATTAGAGCTGATGATAGCACGCAGCAGCTGTCACTCTGCTCAGGGCACAGTAGATACTCAATAAACGGTAGCTTTCATTATTATGACATCGTGCCAGGCCCAGGGGTGGGATGGGTCAATCTGTCAACTAGTCCACACATATTTATTGAGCATCTGTTATGTGCCTGGTGCTTGTCAGGCACTGGGGAGACAGAAAGGGATAACAAAAAAGTTAGTCCCCTGCCCTTATGGAACTTTCATTGCAGTAGGGAAAACAGACAAGCAAATAAATATACGTATAATGTAATGTCAGTGATAAGGAGGAAGGAAGGGGAAATAACTATGGCAACTGTAACCCGAAATCAACCCCCACTCAGGCCACCTGGGATTCTGGCTGCAGCTGTTGGTGGCTCTGGAGCAACCTGGCAGCGTCTCATCCCAAATGCCACCTCGCCCCCCAGTTTTTCTTACTCCAGCGTTTTCCAAAGCCTTGGGTGATGCCCTATCTGTGTGTGGGGAGTGACGGGGGGAAGTTCAGGCAAGTTAATGACCCACTCAACCAATGAGGGACAGACGGAAGTTGGTAGATAAATGTCACAACGTCCTAACCTTCAGTGAGACAATCCTGAGGCACGTCCTTCTCAGTTCCTCAGAGGGTCCCCGGGGGAATGGGCCCCAGTGGTCCACAGAGGTAACCCGCTCACTGAAGCACCCTTTTTTTTTTTTGCTTTTCTTCCTTCTCCATCTCATTTATCATGCCTCTTTACTGCTTCCTGGGTTATTTACCAAAGAAGGAAAAAAATACGTATGTTTACATAAAAACAGGTGCACAAATGTTCATAGAAGCTTTAGTTGGAATAGCCAGAGAGTGAAACAACCTATGCCCCACATGTGGGGGATGGATAAACAAACTGTGCTTCATCCAGATGATGGAATACTACCCAGCAATAAAAAGTAATGAACTGCTGAGACAGCAACACGGTACATCCTGGATGCACCACGTCAAATGAAATGGCTACAATATGTAGGATCCCATTTCCACAGCATTCTGAAAATAGCAAAACGCTACGGAAAGAAAACAGATCACTGGTTGCCAGGTGTGGGGAGGGGTTGACTACAAAGGGTGGGGCAGAGGAGGGACAGACTTGGGGGGAGGCTGAATCTCTTCTCCACTCTGTGGTAGTAGTTACGCAACTGTGTTTGTTAAACTAGCACAATTGTACACTCTAAGGGTACATTTTACTGAATGTAAATTATACCTTCATTTAAAACTGAAAACAAAAATCATCTGGAGAAAAGGTTCTGTTGCTACAGAACAGATATTGGAAAATCCCCAAACTGGGGCAATCTAAAGGTCTTTCCCAGTGTGCCAGTGTGGATTCCTGGGAAGATTCAGATACTGCCCTACCCTGCTCTGAGTTGAGGCCAGGGGCTTGGTCTGCAGGTCTGACACCATGTGGCTGAGTGTCTGCTGGGTGCCCAGCCTGGGAAACACTGGTCCTCCCCACCCCGCCCCTGTGTGGCCTCCACTGAATAAACACTGACCCCTGCTGTCTCCATCAGTTCCTCCTTCCTTCCAGCCTGGTCTCGGGGCCAGAGAACTGTGGTCCATCCCCAGGTCTGGGGGAACCTTGGGTGTAGAGGCGGGGAGCTGAGGCTGGAGCAAGAGCTGGCAGCCAGGGCTTTCAAGGGTGGAGGAGGTGCTAGAAAGGGGCTTGTGTCCCCTCTGGGCCTGAAGCTGGCACAGGGCAGAGCCAGGGCCGGGAGCCAGGGGCTCCCAGGACCACCTTGCTGCTGACTTGCCTAATCCGAGTTTCCCCACCCAGGACTGGGTGTGGGGAGGAAGAAGGCATCGGGGGGTTCCACAGATGGGGGCAGGCTTGCGGGACAGACCCACGCCTCTCTGGGCCTCAGTCTCCCTAGCTGTTAAGTGGGAATATCAATCCCCGCTCTTCGACTTCATCCATTTATTCATTTATGTTCTGAGCACAGGCACCACAGTGCATCCTGGGCATAAAGGGATGAGCATCACTGCCGGGGCCCCTGGCCCCAAAGAGCTCATAGACCCACAGAGACTGGGAAATTCATGGTTGGAAATTCACCAACGAGCTGTGGACACGGCCAGACCTAAACTGTGGAAGGACCTGGAATTGGTTTACTATTTACTCCTTCCTGGGGATGACTGGAGAATGAGGTGAGTCGAAGCTGGCTGGGAGCTGGGGTGTGGGCTCCAAGATAGATTCTGGACTTCCTTGGCAACTTCTCCCTGACCCTCCCATCCCAGAGCACCCCCTAAAGCTGTCCTTGGATTCTTCTTCAGATGAGATGACACCAGCCCTCTGGGGTGAAGATGGCCCAGCTACCACTGGGGTGATCATGTCCAGAGAAAGAGGAGGCCCATGGGGCCAGTGACTATGTGACTAAGATTGTGTGATCATGTGTGTACACTTGCCTACCTGGGTATTTGCCTGTGTGTAGCTAAAGGGGATATGAGTGTGTGCGTGTGTGTGTGTGTGTGTATGTGTGTGTGAGGATAAGTGGGCAAGGTTGTGTAGATCTCTGCAGGTGTGTGTGTGGGTGAGGGCAGGTGCGTGTGCATGCGTGTGTCTGTGTGCATGTACGTGTGTGCATGACACCGTGGCCTGTGTGTGCCTCTGTGTTCCTGTGTGTGCGCACAGCCTGGGTCTGTGTGCATGGCTGCATGAGTTTACGTATGTATTTCTGGACCTGCAGGGGCATGCCCTGTGTCTGCGTGTGTCTGTTAGGGTGTGTTGGCGACTCTGCGAAGGTATGTTTGTGTGTGCATGGTGGGGACAGGGCGACCGGCACCCAGATCCCTTCTCACTCCCCAGGACCCTTGTCTGGGGAGGAGGCTGCTGCCCCAGCTGCTGAAAGCTGAGAGCCCAGGCAAGCACTGCCCTCCTTTCTTCCGGGGGTCAAAGGCGGAGCCTCCCCAGGTATGAGCAGCAACCCTGCAGGGCAGAGCAGGCGGGGCACAGTCAGCCGAACACTGATGAGCTCCCTTCATGTGGTGGCTCGGGCCTATTTCTGTCTTGTTTGGCTCATCCTGGCCGGGTGTTCCCATCCAATAATGCCCTGCTTCTCTGCCCGGCTATTTCAGCTGAGGAATGTGCTGTTTGTGTCTCAAGCAGAAACCCAAAAACCCCCATTATGGTTAGCTGTCCTGCGGCTCCGAGCAGCCACTCACTCATTTAGGTTTCTCCTGGTCTATATTTGTCGACGGATGACATGTTGAACTTGGAAGGCATGGCGTAGGGGGGACCAGGGCCTCTTTAACGAGGTGGAGGCATCATCTCAGCCCTCCCCGCGGCTCCGCTAGGGGGAGCTGCCCTTTTTGCTCTCCTCACCTCACCCTGGGCTGCCCAGCCGCCCCTATGCGTGGGCCCCCAGACCTTCTGACTCAGCGCATTGTCCAGACCAGGCCTCCCCTCTCCCTGCTGGCCTCAGCTGCAAGCCTCCGCTCCGCCACCCACTTCACCCCCGTAGCATCTTCCCCCAGCCCTGCTCCACACACCCAGAGCCCCATAGGGGTGGGCAGGGCACAAGATCTAGAACAAAACTGTCTGGTATAAACCTTGGCTCAGCCATCTCCCGGCTGGGTTACTCAGCAAATTACTTGTCTTCTTCCTGTCACCTTCCCTTCATCTAGGAAGTGGGAGTAATACTCGATTTCGCTGATTTAAGACACACGTTTTCACGCTCTGACGCTGGCCTTACAATCAACAGCATGGCATCGTTTAATTGGCCACATTTTTCCTATGACTTCGTGGTACATAGAATAAGGTGTGGTGTGTATTTTTATTTTATTTATTTGTTTGTTTATTTATTTGCCGCACCGCGTGTCATCATGCAGGATCTTAGTTCCCCGACCAGGGATCGAACTCATGCCCCCTGCAGTGGAAGCTCAGAGTCCTAACCGCTGGACCGCCGGGGAAGTCCCTGGTTTGGTTTATAATCAACGGCATTTAGGGGTCTATGAAACATGCTAGTATGAACACTAGTGCTTTAACAGATGGCACTTTCAAATTAAGGTAACATGAGGAGGTTTGAATAAAGGAACACAAGGTGTGGGCAGGATGTAGGGGAACCACGGCTATAGTAGGATACCTGGGACTAGTAACAGAGGGGTTGTTACGATCCTAGACCTGAAGACAGAGTTTGGGAGAGTGGTTCCCAGAACCTCGAAGGAGGCATTTGGTACAGATGACCACTGAGAGCAGTGACCTTTAGTGGGGGACACACAGCCAGGCTGAGACAGGCTACTGGCTCTCCTATCTGTTAGCTGTGTGATTTGGGGCAACTTATTTGTCCGTGCTTCAGTTTACTCATCTGCAAAATGGGCATAATAATGGTCCCTACCCCATAGGATGGTTGCCCAGGCTTAAATAAGAAAAGACACATCAAGTGTTCAGAATACCTCGATAAAGACTGCCTATCCTTTCTTTCTGTCTTGGTGTTCCAAGCTGCCCTGGTTCCCATCCTAACTCCATAACTAACTCACTCTCCACTTTCCTGTCCATTTTATGAGGTACTTGGTCTCCCTGCAATAAGGCTGGGGTTTTGTTGTTGTTTGTTTGGTTTTTGCTTAATTTAGCTCAAGTTGATTTCTGTTGCTTGCCACCAGAAAACCTTAACTCTACAGTGACACAGCAGTGAGATAGGAGTGAGCCAGGGTCCTCCCCAGCAGGCACTAGTGATGAAACAGTCTCTGCTTACTGCTGAGCGCCAGCTCCCACAGGACAAGCTACCATGGAGATTCTCGGATTGACATGGCAGTAGAGGGTCAAGAGCCCTGCTCCTTCCGCTTTTCCCTCCTCCCTTTCCCCTTCTTCGACCCCCCTGCACCTCAGCCCTAGAATCTTCTAGAACACTGGCTCCCCAACAATTGTGTCCACAGCCCACCTTGGCCAAACCAAAGCCCCCAGACACTCTGTCTCATCCTATCCCATAGGCAGAAGGAAAAAGAAGGTGGTGACGACATGGAAGGGCCCCATGGGAGCAGCTGCAGGAGTTTTATGGATGCATCTGCTAGAAGAATAAGGGCATAGGGGTGATTCATAACCAAACTGCAACACCTACATGTTTCAGAGTCTGGGAGTTATTGGAAAAGGATGGGCCCCACACTCCGCTGGTGCAAATATGCATCCCTACATGCTGTGGGCTTAACCAACCACCCGCCACAAGCTGCAGTGATGACGAGGGAACCAAACCAACAGTGATTCATAATTAAAATGTAAGAATAGCAGCAACTGAAAACCAGGACCAGCCCGAGGCAGCCCCACCGGGGCCCAAGCATCTTGCGTGTGACATCTCCGCCTCTGGGAACATGTGGTAGCATTTTGCCATGCTGCCAAGCTTTGCACGGCAGCCTGACTTCTTTGCCAAATGCTGAATCAAGTCCTCAGGAAGCTCTCCTAACCTGCTAATTTGGGGTTATAGATACCAAGTTTCGGTAATCCTTGTTGACTCACTGGATCTGTTAGTGAGTGGCTATTTGTAGGACTGGGTACCATTTGCTGGAGAAAGGCTCTTCCCTTGGAAAATCATTCAATCTAGAGCCACAGTCACCTGAGTCTCCATTGGAGGAGTCCTGTGTCTCCCTGGATCCAGCTCAGCTTAGTATCCCTGCCACATTCACTCATTGGCTGGGAGCAGCCCGTGGGAGGAGCAGTCTGAGTGCAAGTGTGGAGATCGATCTCAGAGCACAGCAGCTGTGGCCCTTGGACGAGTACGGTCCCTGTGGTTAGAGGTCGGCAGCGGAAAGCCTCCACTGAGCTTTGTGACGCTGCTTCCCTGAACTCCAGTGCCTTCCTGATGGCCTTGGTGGACGCTGTGCCCGTCGGGGCCTCTCATGGAGCTGAGTCCTCCGGTGGGTCTTCTGGCCTCCCATGAGATCCACTTCAGTATGCCCACCTCCCTCAAGCTCCATCCCTCCCTCCACCTCCTGCCTGGGGCAACTCAGACATTTCCACTTTGCAGGGACTCAGACACTGTTTTCTCTAGGCTTCTCATAACCACCCTGGTAGAGAGTCTGCCACATTCTCTGCGGTGTGAAATCCCCAGAACCCAAGAAAATGCCCTCGATCAGTGAATCAGTTTATCTAGTTTTATATTCCAGCCTTGTTGAACAAGAACACTTAAGCCCCACCCCAGGAGCATGCCCCAGGCTGCTGCCTGCACCACTACACACCGCTAATTCTCGCATTCTTTAGCCCCTTCCCTTCATCTCAGGCTTAGCGCTAACGTGAGATCTCACCCTAGTTATCAGCTGCCAGGGGAAGCATTTGTTGCCTGGTTGGGGAGAGGCTTCTGTGGCATCTCCCAGCATAGAAGTGCCAGCTCTTTTTAGGGAAGGGCAGGTCACCTCCACAAACCCCGAGGGCCGAAGGAGGTTGTAGAATCCACATTCTTAAGGACATCCATCCCAATGTCCCTGTTTCCCCAACCAGGGCCCTGGCCTTTGCATCACCATTTTCCAACTGCTTTAGCGCTGCATCCAGACATCCCTGGAGTCGTGCCGCTCTTAGAACTGAGCACTCCACCTTTGCTCAGCTGTGTCCACCCTCCCCGGGCAGGTGATAAAGGCCTCTTTGTGAGCTACCGCCAAAGCCCTCTGGTCCTTATACTTGCTATGAACTGCCCAGGAATTGCCCTCAGACTCTCATTATCCGTCCGCAGGCTGCAGGGTCAGCACAGCTTAGCATCAACCAGCCGGCTCCTCTGTCTTTGGGGGCATGGCTCAGCTCATATGTTTCAAACCCCTGTGCCATTGCACCGGCCTTGGCATCCGCCTCCACCAGTATGCTTTCCCAGGTCATTCCAGTAAAATTGACAATTGAGCTGCCCCTTTGTGCCAGGGATTATCCTGCTGCACCCACCAACCAGGACAGCATCCTCTTTTCCCAACAGATGCCGGGATAGTCGGTCCCAAATCCTCATCTTAGCATCTGTTTTTTCAGGCCACTCCTGGTACCACAGAAGTTAGTGTCTGAAAAGAAGATGTCAAGGGAAGAGAGAGGAAAGGAAAGGTGAAGAAGGATCGTCGACAGCTGTGCAGTCTCAGCACGGTTTGTCATGGGCTGAGAGTAGCTGGTGGGAAGCACGACTTTGGCACAAAGGTTGTGATGGATTTCAGAGCAGACAAGACATATGGCCACTTCTAGAGCAACAAGAATCCCGTGGAATGCCATGTGCTAACTGGCTCAGATAAGCCAGAGTCCCCTCCTGGAGCTGGGAATGGGATGTATGGATTCTGAACAAGACCTGTGCTGTTAGGAGGAAGGAAAGGGAGGGAGTGCCGGGGAGGCCACCGACCGCGTCCACCAACAGAAGCGACGTTAGAAAGAACAAAACCCCTTCTTCTTGCAGATGGAGGAGGCAAAGGTCTAGAGTGGAGACGAGAGAGATGTGCCCAGGCTCTCACTTGGAACTGGGGCAAACACAGGACGGGGAGCTATGTCAGGCCCCTCCCAGAATGGTTTCACACCATCTCTTCCTGGCAGCTTTGAAGTGCCCAAGTCTGCACCAAGCCAGGGGATCTGGTCCTTGCTCCTTATTGAGCTGGCCTGGTGCAAGCCCTCCCTTCTCAGAATTCTCAGCTGTTTTTGTTTCTTGAGCCCCAACTGAGGTCTGGCCACTTCTCCCTGGAACACTGGATCAGCACCCAGGGGGGAACTCACAGGCAGCTCTCCTGAGATATTTTTAGGGCAATTAAATACAGCAATAACTCCTCACTTTCTCTTAAGGCTCATTTCCTATTCCTCTATTAAAGGGAATAAAAGCCCATCCTGGAAGGATGCCCAATACCCTCTTTGGGGAAGGCGGTAGGACCGGATACCAGACAATGCTGGTCAAAGTCAGATGGAGTTTGCCTGTGAAGCCCCCGGGAGGCTTGTCTGACACGCAGCCACTCCCACCTCAGCTGGCTCTCCTGAAGTGATGTCTGAGTTCCTTCCGCTGTGACCTGGGCACCAGGGATGGTTCGGCAGTGCGGGCCGGCCAGCTGACTTTCCTGGTCTGGCTCAGGAGACAGCATTAGCTCCAACGCAAATGCACAATCTAAATCATCCCCACCTTCCTGCAGGCCTGCCAGAGAGTCTACACTTTGGCCTTTTCTCTTGTTGGGTAAGCAGAGGGTTAATTCTACCCTTAAACATTTGCTCTTGGGGGTTGTCTCTCTGCAAGCCACCTACTTTAAAAGAGAAGTACCCCTGGGAAAGAAGATCCAATGTCAATGTACACTTAGTTGGGAAAGAGTGTTGCACCCAGGCTTGGAGGCCTGCGTTTCAATCCTGCACCTGCCATTTATAAGGTGAGTAATCTAGAGCAAATCATTTCCCGTCTCTGAGTCTCAGTTCCCTTACATATCCACTCTGAACACTTCTCTCTATAGGCCCTCTCTCCTGGGGCTCTTGTGAAGATCAAACTGAATAATGATTTGAAAAAGTACTTTAGAAGCTGTGAAGTTGTATTAGTCACGTTAGGTTAGGCTGTGCTACAGTAACAAACAAACCCTGAATCCTCAGTAGCTGAACACATAATTATTTCTTTCTTATGTCAATGTCTCTGATTCCATCTTTTGGCCTCACTCTCTCAATTCATGGCTCCCCAAGTCACCACAGTAGGGGTGTAAGATCAGGGGGATCCACACCAACCTTTACATGATCTGGATCTGAAATGACACTTGTCACTTCTGCTCATAGCCTATTGGTCAGAATTAGAATATGGCTCTGCCTGGTAGCAAAGGGGCTGAGAAATGCAGGGGGCATACGTGTGTTTGGTGAGCTGTCAATGTCTCTGTTGCAAAAGAGTTTTATAATTCAGAAGAATTATTGTTTGCTGTTGGCTTTGTTTTGTTTTTTTTGTTTGTTTTTTTTTGGCCATGCTGCACGGCCTATGGGACTTCAGTTCCCTGACAAGGGCTGGAGCCCAGGCCATGGCAATGAGTGCCGAATCCTAACCACTAGGCCACCAGGGAACTCTCTGCCTTATTGTTATTTGGAATGATGCTAGCAAGAGCAACTGTCTCTGACTCTGGCTCATTTATAATGGGAGCAGGAACAGGGATGGTAGAGGAGTAAAACTGCATATGGGATAGGATGAGGGTCCTGAATGCTCAGAGCAAGAGGAAAGGAGTCAAAGCAAATATTTGCCCTGTTGTAGACTGGGCAAGTACGGGGTGCCAGACAGCAGCCCACCTGCAATGCCTTCTCTGCTGCATGTAAGCCAGCCAGCACCAGGTCGCCACGGTCCACTGGTTCTTGCCAGGGTCTCACTAGCACCCGCAGGTCCCCATCAAAGTAAGCCAGGATCCCTTAGTTCTCAAACTCTCTGTGGCTAGAGACTGGTTTTGTTTTTAGTCTCCAACCTGTCAAGGACATTTGTAAGATACGATAAAAGAAAATTACTAGAGGAGTTAAGCAACCTAGAAATTAATCTAGAAAATAACATGGATAGCCTAGGATGAAATACTGTAGAAAAGAACCCAGTTAACACAAAGCTAATTTTGAAAAATTTCTCAAAAATAATAAAATCCAAATAACGTAATGTAGAGACTAAAGAAATGAAATAATTTGTTGTGAACATTTGCAAACTATAGTTTAAAAAGCAGGATAAGGGAGGGAGGGATAAATTGGGAGATTGGAATTGATATATACACACTACTATATATAAAATAGATAACTAATAAGGACCTCCTGTATAGCACAGGGAACTCTACTCAGTCTTCTGTAATGGCCTATATGGGAAAAGAATCTAAAAAAGAGTAGATATACGTATATGTATAACTGATTCACTTTGCTGTACACCTGAAACTAACACAACACTGTAAATCACTATAGTTTAATAAATTTTTTTAAAAAAGCATTACTAGGATAATGAAAAGAAGGGCATCCTGACTTGTCTGCCTCCTGTTCAGTGAGATGAGTCCATTGATCAAGCCCCCAGATGCTGTGCCTATATCACATTGCTATGGAAGTGAAGGGTTCCCCTTGATTTCCATACTTATCTCGTGGTGGACCAGTTTCCAAGGTGTGTGTGGCTCATCACTGATCCCTGAACACCCTTCAGCGGCCCTGTTAGATGCAAGCTTTTGAGGGGCAGAGCCTGCATTTCCCTAACAAGGAATGTGTGGGATCACCCAGCTCAGCAGCCCTCAGTGTGGGAGATACAAGACCCTGGCTGATGAATCATGGAGGCCCCCATCCATGACCAGGAACATGCCAAGGAAAATCTCCCCAAACCATTAATGAAATGCTCACCCCCAAGTCAGAGCCTTGCCCCTGTGGAGGGGTGTGTTTTAAATATTCCTCTCTCCAGATTCCATGTGTCCCCCTCTGCCATCCCACACCCACCCTCCTGAGTCACTCACACGCATTTATGGCTTTCGACTACTCGAGTCTGTGTTAATTAAAGAGCAGACTTGAGACAGGAGAGCCAAGTGTCTTATTTCATAACGTAGATAATGTTAGAGATTTTAATTTACAAGGAGAGCGGAGACCAGGGTCTGTCTGTAGCAGAAAGAGCCACAGAAAGCTTCTTAGTTTCTGAATCTGATATCTCGAGACTCTCTGAGTTGCCATAAATTCTGATAAAAATGTCTTCCCAGCGGCAAAAGATAATTTTTATAAGCTTTTGGAAGGGACTAATAAAGCAGTAATCTACCGTCTTCCATTATTTAAAGACCTGGCTTGAGGGATGTGATTTGTAAGGGTTTTCATATATAAATATATAGACGTACATTAATTATACATCTCAATCCATCACCCTCTCTGGAAAGGAACTGTGGCAGAGAGCTCTGATTTTCCCAGGACCAGCCTCCTGCCTCAGCTGGAGCTGGAAAAATCTGTCTCTGAGACCTAGCCCCGCAGATCTCCATGCCTCCAGGAGAAGTGATCAAAGGTGATGGTGCAAACACTCTTCATCCCTCCCCTGGACCCGTGTGATAACCTTAGGGTTACAATTCATGTCTGACAAACATGATTCCACTGTGACAAGGCCTGGTGGCGATGAGGGAGGCTTAGTCATCAACTGACAACAGACTCACGTTGGGGATTTTCCCATCTACCCCTTGCCCGAGTATTCTAGCTCTGGGGTTATCGTGCAAACACCAGCCTGAGCATCCAATAACAACAAGCTTAAGCTCAGAGCCAGAGAAGGCGGCCCTTGCATCTGACTCCAGGAGCCGGGACCCCTGCTGGGTAAGGCAGAGCAGATTTTCGAGACTGTGGGATTTGTGTGACTTATTCTGTGAGAACACTCCATGCCCCTGTAAAGTACTTTAGATGCTACAGGGCAAATATATGGTCCAAGTCCCTGCTCATCAGCCTCCTTGCCTCAGTCAAGCCAAGAGGCCTTTGGATGGTGGCAAAGAGCTGACTGAAGATGCTCCTTAAAGGGACAGAGGTTGTTCTGTATTGGCCACATTTCTCCCGTGTCCTTTTACAATCTGAGCGTACAAAGGGATCCAACGCCAGGAAGATGCCGGTGGGAGCAGTGGTGTTTCATCCCCTATCTCTTCAACCTCATGATCTGTGACCCCCAATATATAGGCGAAGAAAGTATAGCACAGATTAGTGAGGTGCAGAGGCAGAGCCGGGATTCAAATCCAGGTCTGGCTGACCCCGTATGTTGTGTGGTTTTATCTACAAATATTGACTTATAGATAAGGAGAATACATTTTTGAAAAGAAAAGAGGGAAGGAGGGAGGGCTTGGCAAATTTGAATTGGCCACCTGGATTAGTTGCAGATTTCTGTGCTAAAAAGGAGGAGAGAGTTTGGGGAAATAGCTCACACAAGTGAAGGGTAGGAGCAGAAGACCCTCTGAAGCCTGCAAAAACTCTGCAGGAGACCCTGGATAGGCAGCTGGCTGGAGATCCCAGGGCTGAAGCCAGGAAGATGAAATTAGAGAGAATGTCCGGCAGTCAGTTCCAAAGCAAGCGGTCTCCTGAGCTCCATGAGAGAGAAGCATCCTCCAGGGGCGCCTGCTGGCCTCCTCCCAGCCAAGACTGGACCAAGAAATAGCTCCTATATGGCTGGACCTGGAGCCTGGACCAAGTTGCAGGCCTGGCCACTTTAGTTACAGCCCCAGCTCCAGGAGCCATGTTACAGCTCCAAGGCTTGGGTATTGAGACCTTGAGGGGCATTATGATCCCCTGAGTAAGATGAGAGAAGGGAGGCAAGGATTTTCCGGTTGTGAAACCAGCAGCAACCAGCTTCCCAGGATGTCCAGACCTCCTCCTGTAAAGCTCGCACGCTGGGGTCACGTGCGGCTGAGGTCGCGGGCAGCAGCTTCCTCACGATTCGTGAACGTCTAGATTTCCTGAAAGTCAGCAGCAGCATTCCCAACCCTTGCTTCCACCCGACCCCCACCACCTTTCAAGAATTGCACCATTTTCCAAGGCCCTGAATTAAAATCCTCCCTCTGGGAAATACCCAGAGCAACTCCTGGCTGCCTGGCCGAACCCTGAGTGAGACAGGAGACCAACTGGAACTGCCTGGCAGGAAGCGTCTATCACACAGAAGAACAGAAACTTAATCCAGTTTTGGAAAACGAAGAGCCCTTTCCAAGCCTCTTCGCCCACCTGAGTATACAGACTGATAGTCATAACTTACTACTTGTTTTTGAGGTAGCTGTGGTCCTCAGGGTGGTCAGCACCTCCTACCCCATCGCAGGTCTCGACATTTACAAGGGACTTTCTTGGCCACCACTGATCCCACCTGCAAGCCTGCAAGGTGGGCATGATCCCCATTTAGTGGATTAGAAACGTGGGTCTCTTGGACAGGAGCAAATAGAACCAAGGGCTTAGACCCTGCATTAGTCTGCTCGGGCTGCAGAAAAACAAAAGAAAACAAAACAAAACACCCTGACAGGCTGGGTGCCTTAAACAACAGAGATTTATTTTTCCACGGCTCTGGAGGCTGGAAGTCCCAGATCAGGGCTCGGCACAGTTGGTTTCCAGGGAGAGTTCTCTTCTTGGGGTACAGATGGCATCTTCTCTCCTTGTCCTCACATGGCCCTGCCTCTGTGTATGCACAGGGAGAGGGAGCGAGCTCTCTGGTGTCTCTTCTTATAAGGACACTAATCCTATAGATCAGGGCCCCACCCTTAGGACCTTACTTAACCTTAATTACTTCCTGAGAGGCTCCACCTCCAAAGACAGCCACACTGTGGGGGACAGAGCTTCAACACAGGAATCTGGGGTGTGGGGGACACAAACATTCAGTTCGTACCGTACCTCTAGCCTGGCGCTCTTATTATGACCCTAGGAAACTGAATGCATTAGGGAGAGGCATCCAAGGAGGGTGAAAAGAGAAGGAAAAAAGATGGAGGTGAAGGTCTTGGCCTAATTTCAGCCTAAATCAAAAAGTCACACTGACCTCCAAGCCTTGAAGCAGACACCCTCCAACATATTGAATCTGGAAAGGTTGTCCACAGGCAAACTGCAGAGGCTTTGGCTTGGCCTGCATAATATCTTTTAGAAATTAGAATTTGTCGCCCATATTTAAAGATTGGAAGACTTCCCATAAAAACCTGGGTTTCTGGCTTCTCTTAAAAATCAGAAGGTGACTTCTCACTGGGGCTGCATGTCGGTACAGCAACCATTGGCCCGAGTTCCGGAGTGGCCACTCCTGTTGGAGCATCTGACTTATTCCCTTGCTCACCCAGGTCCCCACCACTGGCCTGGGCCCTCCTGGCCCCTCTGGGCACACATTGGCCCCATGGGCCTGAGGAAGACGGGCCACCATGGAGCAGCCCGGCCTCCCTGAGCTTCTTTGCAGAGGTGACCGCACAGCGTGGGTGCTCTTTGACTCCAGGGCTGCTCATACAATGTCCAGCTGCTCCTTCCCCCATGACAATATCGCATAATTCACATGAAAGCGGATTAATATATGGTCAGGAAATTCAGACACTTGATATAACTTCTAAGGGTCTCTTTATTTGTATGAAAAAGGGAGCATCCCAAAATATTCACTTCTCCTCCCCTCTGGGGTTTGAAGATCGTTCCCCAAGACCCTGTCCCACCAACCGTTTGGATGATAACCAGAGAATCCTGTGGGCTGAAGGTGGGCGGATTCCTGGATACCCCATGCTGGCTGCAGGCACCCCAAGCTTTCCATGTAAAGGGTCCGATCTTGGCGTTTATTTATTATTAAAAACACAATCTCTAGCTCTGAATCCTTTGCTGTTTTTTGGCTCTTGCCTGGAGCCTCTCCCACAACTCAGCTTCTCTGATCATTTGTGTCGGAAAGTTTCCTCTCTTGGCCCAGGATGAAGCAGGCCTGTTACCCCACCGTGCTGTTCAGCTCTGAAAAAAATGGGCTAAGGAAATGGTAACGGTTCTCCATCCTCCCACGCGGCTCCCCGCTCCTTAGCTGCGTGACCTTGGGCAAAACACTTTACCTCTCTGAGCTTTTGATCGCTCTTCTGTTAAGTGGTGTTTTAAAATACCACTCAGGGAAAATATACTGTGATCGTGGATGAGAAAAAAATCTTTGAAAGATATAAAACACTATATAGAGCTTAACCCCAGTGAATTGGTCAGGACCCCTGAAAGGAAACAGACAATGCTTCCAAACAGGGTAACAGAAGACAAGGTTAACGAAAGGACTATTGACAAAGGAATGGGGTGGTTTGAGGACTCTGACAAGGGATGGGGCAGCACCCTGGGGATGTATCTGTGAAGATACAAGCAAAGGAGTGACTGTCCCAGAACCCAGGAGTGGGACTGTATTA
The DNA here is from genome assembly GCF_005190385.1 of Monodon monoceros. NCBI lineage: Eukaryota > Metazoa > Chordata > Mammalia > Artiodactyla > Monodontidae > Monodon > Monodon monoceros. Next base: position 29,326,216 of record NW_021703766.1, read on the forward strand.
AGAGGGCTGCCTGGGAGGAGCAGTGGCCTTCAGTACAGGGTGCAGCCAACTCATGGTGACCTGGCGAGGGTGAGGGAGGTGGAGGAATAAATATCCCAGCATGCTTCACCCCTCACCCTCTACTGTCCTGTTGGGGTCTTCCATTGGTTAAACCCAGCCAGAAGCAAGAGAGTGAGGGAGCTCCTTGCTACTGTCCTCGGGCATCAGTCTCTCAAGCCCCAGAGAGCAGGGTGTGGAAGAGTGGAGTTTGGATCCGGAGGGGCAAATGGAAGATGTTTGGAATCACTTGGAGCAAACAGTCGCTGTGTTTTTAAAGTGCACCAGACACCGTGGCAATGCTTTGTATCACCATATCACTGACTCTTCCTACCAGCCCTAGGAGGTGGAGAGCCGATTATCCCCATTTTACAGATGAGCAAACTGAGGTTTGGGCAGGCAAATTGACCCCCTCAGGATCACTCAGCTACTAACTGGTAGAGGCAGGAATTGAACCTAGGAGTCTGGATTCCTTGAGGATGCTGCTGTATGGTCTCTCAGGTAGAGAGAGAGATACTCATTGTATCATCATCCCGGATCACAGCACAGTATTGTATTGATGCTTTCTGCCTTGTTCAATATTCAGGGGTCCTGTCCTCAGCACCATGGAGATTTGCTGCGCTGGCCTCAAGCGCTCATAACATAACCGTGAGCCCTGTGGAGGCAGGAAGCACGCCACGAATGAAGGCACATGGGGTGGATGGGATGGGCAATGCAGATGGAGAAGCACGTAAGGCTCAGAGGATAATGAAATCAGGGGAGCGAGGAGACAGTCCCCCGATGACCCCAGGGCTCCCCCAGGGTGGAGCCTCCTGTCGACAGAAGTAGGGGCGGTGGGGGGTGATGAAGATGAGTTCTTTTTGAGGTGCCTGTAGAGCATGCAACTGGACATGTCTAGCCAGCTGTTGGACTGTGTGGGGCTTTGAGCAGGTTATTCAGCTTCTATTTCCCAAGGAACCAAAGAAGCAGGGCTGCCTTCCCTTTTTCTGGTCATCCATGAATTAATATAGAGGACAGCAAGGCACTAGGGAGACTGAAGCTAAAATATAGAAAGAGCTCAGGCCCCTGATCACTAAGGAAAAGTCATCTAGGTACCAGGCACTCCTGTCTTAGACTAATATGTGAGTGAGCAAATAAATTTTTATCATGTCAAGCCACTGACATTTTAGGGTTTGTTTGTTACAGCGGATACAATCAACTCGCCAATACATGGAGCTTTTCTGTGGATCACATCCTGTTTGTAGAAAGACTCAATAGGATGGGAAGCTCAGAACTGCCTCCAGAGGGACCCCTGGCTTCTAAGAGTGGCTTCTTCAGGCAAGATGTGCTTCAGGAGAAGCACATCTTCCTCTAAGGAGCCAGCTTTAGCCAGGGTGAGGAGAGCCCAGGCTGAGAAGGCATTTACTCCCCAAAGCTGGGGTCACCCGAGGGATGGGCTTCTCTCAGGGGATCTGTGCAGTTGGGTCCCCGTTCAGCAGAGACCTGTAAGTGGTTGTGGTCCTGGGGCTCCACATATAACTGCTCTGGCTTTGACAACAGGCTTTGGGGTGCAATGAGCGTGTGTAGAACTCAGTTGGCAGGAAATTTATATCTCATCCCCTCACTTTCTTATTGTATATATTGATTGAAGCAGTTCTTATTTAGCTTAAAGCCTCCAATGACGGGGTGTTTTTTTCTTTTTTTGGTCTTGGTTTTTTTTGGGGGGGAGTATTTTTTTCCAAAATGAAGCCACTTTCCGTTGAGTAATTGAGACCCATTTGCTACCTCCCCCTCCACTGCCGGCCCCACCACCACTCTCCCAGGAGCCCCAGAAGAACCAGTGGGGCGGCAGCCAGGGCTTCCCAAACCATGGCCTAATTCAGTGCTATTTGATATTCCTGCAAACCCAGGACCCACACGATGCTCTGGGACAGTTTGTTTGGAGAACACATTTCTGCCCTTTTGTACTGCAAGCCTGGGACCAAATGACATGCATGTCTTTTCTGCAAATCTGGAGTTTGCGAGTGTGCTGGAGGGAAGACGTCTTGCGACCACGTAGACATGCTACAGTTTCTCTATCCATGATATGGGCACGCTGCTACATGGCCTGGCCACCTCAAAGGGTAGTTAAGGAATCGTGTGGGGAAAACGTCTTTGTCAGTCAGGGATGCCAGCTTCAAGGAACAGAAAAGTTTACGACTATGATCTAAATTAATAGGGGTTTCTTTTTTCCCCACTACAAGCTATCTGGAGGGTGGCAGTTTGGGGCACTGGCTCGGTGGCTCTGTGATGTCATCAGGGTCTAAGGTCTGTTTCATCTTTCAGTTCCCTCATCTTTGCCATGTTGACTTTGGATCTCGTGTGATTGCTTCCTGGTCCCCAAATGGCGAGTGTCTCTCTAGATCCCACGTCAGCATCCAAGGCAGAAAGAAGGAGTCAAGGCCAAGGCTCTCTTCTAATGAGGCCTTGTCTTTTTATTTGGTAAGGTAAGCCGTCCCTGGTAGATCGCCCGGTTACCTCTCACTGGCCGGAACTGGAGCAGAGGAAGGAAGGGGGACTGAGTGATGGCGGCTGGGTGGGCAGTGGGTAGCATCTGTGGCAGAACCACAGACCAAAGGCAAGAAGAGCTGGAGTTTAGGCCTGGTTCTGCACTCAGGGTGAGCTGTGTGTCTTTGGGTTCTGTCCCTGCCTTCTCTGGGCCCCAGTTTATCTTTGGTCCCAGGAGAGAGTTGAACTCAGTCATCTCCGGGGCACTTCCTGTGTCTGTGGTTCTGGGGCTGTGACCTGGACGTGGTGACTGGACTGTGGCAACCTCAGCAGAGGAAGCCCCTCCCATCGCAGTGGAGAAGTCCCCACCCACCCCTCTGCCAATTCCTCCTCCTATACTGCAATGGCACATTCACCTGCTCTGGGGTTCTGCCTCCAGGATCAAATGAATTGTGGCTGAGAGTGTGCAGGGGCTGCCTGGGACAGAAGAGTCCCCACGCGCATGTTTGGGCTCCAGGAGTGCTGGATTCTGGTCCTAGTGATGCTTCTGATTGGCTGGCTGACCTTGGGCCAGTCTCTGGCTTTCTCTGTGTCACGGAGTCCCATTTATTCTGGGAGGACAGATTCTCCGGCTTAGTTTTTGTTTCACAGGCATCTCAAAGCATGGCCCAGAGATGACTCTGTTCTCCCAAACTTAACATTTAAGGATTCATTATAAAAATACTTGGCAATGACCTGTCTCTCTATACTTCTCTTGTCCCTTGTTTGTCCCTCCCTCCTCCCCTCCCCTCCCTCCCTCCCTCCCTTCCTTCCTTCCTTCCTTCCTTCCTTCCTGGAGCACTTATTGAGCAACTACTATGTACCAGGTGCTAAAGATATAACAAGAAACAAGGCAGACAGTCCCCGTCTTCCTGGAACTGACACTAATGGAGAGACAGGAACTGAATAAGCATTTACTATCTGTATGTTGAGGATCAAAGCTATGAGTGCATAGATAAGAATCAACAAACATAGCCAAAGAGAAGGAATCAAGGAAGGAATCCTGAAGGATAAGGAGGGCTTAGCCAGGGGTAGTAAACGCTGGTGCACCCACTCTGGATGCTGTAAGCCGGGCTCTTAATGACCCACTACTGCCCCTTCTCCAGAGACTCATCAGCTGGGGGAGCCACTTCATCTGGAAATGCCTAAGAGATTCCACGTTCCCCCCACTACCCTCATGAGGGGCAGGACAACAGTCAATAACTGATGTGTGGGCACAAAAACTCAGACCCCTCGCCTTAGGAGGCGTGTCATCACTCTCTAGAGCTCCCCGTGGATCAAGCTGAGGATTGACTCTTGTAGAACCCACAGCTTTGCCCAGCTTCTTCCCCTGCCCTCTCCTTTCATCACTCTCTTGTAGGGTTCTCCTGGGAACAAGTCCTCAAAAAGCCACTTGTATAAGAATCCCCATGTCAATCTGTTTCTAGGGAACTTATCCTAAGACATCAGGTGACCGACTACTCCAGCACAAAAAACAGCTTATATAAAGCTTTATATAAACCTTTAGTCTCTCCCAAAGCAGCTAAAGTTTGCATAGCTCCAATCCAGGCTTCTTCCTCATCCTCTTCTCTCCTTTTGAATCAAGTTTATCTCCTTAAAGGTCTTTCATCATCGTTATCTTATGGCCTCAAGACACACCTGTGAAATAGCGGGTCAGAACTGTAATTGCTAACCCTATGTGACAGAAGGGTGAATTACATCCAAAGAGGTTAAGTGACACGGCTAAAGTCCCCCAGCCAGAACCCCGATCTCCAGATTCCCAGCCAGGAGCCTCCCGGGTTAGGACTATTAGGAAGTTTTGGGTGCGAGGCCAAGAATTCCATATTCGCAGTCCAGGACTTGGCACATCAGCTCTTTGTCTTCTGCTGGAATCCCATTTGAGTTCAGCCTGATCTCAGACTGTCTAAATGAGACGCCCATTCTAATGCTCAGAGAGGCTTTTATGAATAACAATCAGCATTGGGGACATTTTTTTAAAGTTGCTAATATTAATCTTACAGAAATAAAATCTAATTGAATTCCTCCTGGCTTTCCCCATTAACTTAATGTTATGGACTTTTAACGGATGCTTTAATTAGACATTCCTAGTAATGGGAATATGGCTCAGTTTTCAAACGAGGGCCTAAGCTGCCAATATTCCCATTTGGACTTTTAATTAAGGTGAGAAAGTATTAACCAATTATACCGGGTTATTGCCTGGGCTCTTTGTAGGATGGTGAGGTCACAATAGAGCAGGCACCGCAAGGGCCTTCGGGTAAAGGAGAATGAGTACTGGGGTTGGGACAGCAGGGAAGGGCAAGCCAGGACCTCCGGAGAAAGGAATCCTGTATCAGCTGTTTCTCCATGTGAAGATGCAGATGTGGAACCTGGTTTTAAATATTGATACTTCCCTGCATTTCTCTCTGATTTTTCTGGGTTCGTGGAATACTCAGCTGGCAAATGCATCAACTTGCTTTTGCTGTGTAACAAAACACCTCAAAATGTCGTGACTTTAAAAGCAACGTTTTATTATCTTACAATTCTGTATGACAGCATTTGGACTGAGTTTAACTGGGTATTTCTTCTGGTCTGGGCTGGATTTGGCTCATCTTGGCTGGGCTTATTCGTGTATCTGTGGTCAACTAGTGGACCAGCTGGATGATGATGGTCTTGGCTGGGATAAGTGGGGCCTCTCTCCCAGTGGGTGCTCATCCTCCGGCAGGCTAGCCCAGATTACAGGGTTTTAAGAGCTACCAGAGGGTAAACCCCTATGCTCAGATGCTTTTCCAGTCTTTGCTTGAATCTCATTTGCCACTGTCCCATTGGCCAAAGCAAGTCGTGCAGAGAGAGCACAACCGAAGGATGAAGACTTTGTAAGAGGCGTGAACAAATTGGGATGTTCCTGCAACTGACCCACCGCAGCAGGTTAGGTGAAAAGCAGCTGAGACACTAAACCAGAGGTCCCAAATCCAAATGCCTGCAGGGCATGACACAAGAATGAATGAAGCAGGCCTGGCAGTAGGCACTGAGGGACACCATTGGCCACATCCTGACTAAAGGGACTCTTCACTGCTAAGCCCCAGCTGATCACTGCCATGCAGGGACACCGGCCACCAGTGGCCAGAGTCCCTGCTCTCTGCTGTAACCAGATGTCTGTATTTTAGAATAGAGTCTCTCAATTTTTGAAAGTTGGAAACAAAATTTTTAAATGCTATACAGCTAGTAGAGAAATGAGAAGAAAGTTTAAACAGGAACTCTACAAGAGGAAATCAAAATGGCCAATAAATATACTAAGTGGTTGTTGACCTCATCAACCATCAAAGAAATACAAGTTAAACCCAGGATGAGGTATAATTCACACCACGATCTCAGACGCTGCTGGTGGGAGTGAAAGCTGGGGCAAGAAATTATCGATAAGAGTTGAAGATCTGCATAGACCGTACACAGAAATTCCACTCCTTGGCACATATTAAGAAGTGTGAGCCCATATTCACTAAGTGACAGGTAAGAATGAGCATGGTGGCATTGTACCAAACAGCCCAACATTGGAAACAACCCAAATGTCCATCAACAATAGAACTGATACACACATTGTTGCATAGCAATACAATGAAGTACTATACAGCAGTGAACATGACCGAGATACCAAGATATGCAACAAAGTGGCTGAATCTCACAGATGTGATGCTGAGGGAAAGAAGTAGGGCACAAAAGAAAGCACACTATAGATTCTCTTTCTAGAAAGTTCAGAAGGGAGTACAATTAAACACCATATTTACATAAGTATGCATAAATGCTAAAATACATTTTAAAAGACACTACAGCATTATGAAAAAGCCTAGACAGTGGTTATCTCCGGGGGCGCAGAAAGGGTGGTGATTGGCTAGGAGCACCCCAGGGGCTGTCGATATTCTCTTTCCTCACCTGGGAGGTGGTTTCATGAGTTGGGAGTATGAGTGGGACTTGGCTGGACAATTCTTTTGCTCCAGGTGGCCTTGCCTGGGGTCACTTGGGGGTATTCAGTGGGTGGCTGCCCTAGTTTGGAGGATCCAAGATGCCTTAAGTCACATTTTTTGAAAGACTGCGCTTATCTGGACCCCTGTCCCTCCCCATGTGGCCTCTGCTGAAGGGTAGTTGGAATTCTTACATGACTGCTCAAGGCTCTAAGAGTGAGTGGACCCAGAGACAGGAGGTGGAAGTTGCTGGTGTTGGAAGGCCTGGGCCTGGAAACTAGTGCTTCTATGATATTCTATTCATCACAGCAGTCACAGTGCACCCAGGTTCAAGAAGAGGGAGCGTGGCCCCATCTCTCCATGGGAGGGTATCAAAGAATCTTTGGCCATCTTTAATCTGCCATCCTACAACTACATTACTATTATTGCTATTATTATTATTTATTAATTAGTATTATCCCAGGGTTAGAAATTTGAGGAGGTAGCACCAGAACCAAGATCTTCCCACTTTTCTTGCTGAAGAAGCAGCCCTGAAAACCAGCTTCCTCCTTCATCTGGGGCAGGGGCCCTGGATCCTACCCACCCCTCTGTGACTGGTTAGATGGAGGGAGATGAGTGGGTTTTTGGCAGATTTGCATCTCCAAGGACATTTGTGTCCCCCCCGTCCAATTTCTCTTCCACTTCCTAGAGCCCACAGTTCCAGTGCCACCTTCCCCTCCCCCATCCCCACGCCCACACGTTGGGGGTCCTGGCCTGCCCCACTCCCTATTCCCCGGACAACAGTGCATGAGTCTCATGGTGAGTCTGCCAAAGGCTCTGCAGCCAAGGGGAGGCTATGTGTGACTCAGCGTCACATCCATTCCCTTTTCCACCCCAGGATGCGTCTTTTTCATTTCTTTTTTTTTTTTTTTTGGCGGTACGCGGGTCTCTCACTGTTATGGCCTCTCCCGTTGCGGAGCACAGGCTCCGGACGCGCAGGCTCAGCGGCCATGGCTCACGGGCCCAGCCGCTCCGCGGCATGTGGGATCTTCCCGGACCGGGGCACCAACCCGTGTCCACTGCATCGGCAGGCGGACTCTCAACCACTGCTCCACCAGGGAAGCCCTCATTTCTTATTTATCAAATAGCTTCTTATAGGGTGGCAGGTTAATAAAGAGGTGATATGCCTGCCCTTTGGAGCGGAGCTATCAGGGTTTGATTTTTAGTTCTGCCATTTACTGTGTGACGTTTAGCAGGTTATTTAATGTTTCAATGCCTCAGTCTCCTTGTCTGTCCAATGGGGATACTAATAATAATAAACCTCTGGCATGGGGCAACTATGAGGATGAAGTGAGTTATCATAAAAAGCACCAAGAACAGTACCTGCTTGTAGTAAGGACGACGTAAATGTTTTCCCTGATTTTTATTATTACAGAGCGAAAAGGCACCTAGTAAAAATTATATAGAAGAACATACAATGAAAAGTCAGTCTGCCCAGAACTGTGTATCTTCTGCCTTTCTCCTCAGAGGCAACCTCTGCTAGTAGTTTCTTGGATCCACAGCCAAAAATATTCATCCAAGTGTGTGTGTGTGTGTGTGTGTGTGTGTGAGAGATTTTAAATATCGTATATATATATATACCCATACACATACACAGATATATATTTTGCAGAATACTGAATACTTTTAGACACTTGTCTCTACTTTGCTTTCTTTCCTTAACTCCACATCAAGAAGATTCTTACTGGCACATCTGGACTCAAGGACTAGAGCTCTAATGGTAGAAGTTCAGGATATTTGGGCCCGTAGGGAAGAAATCCATGGAAGAAAACATCCTTTAGAGGTGCTCCCAAATTCTACCCTGTAGGTAGTTCCTGACCCTGGTTATAGCTTTTAAAGATTTTGTTTCAAATTGACTGTGTAACCTCAGAAAGTCCCTTTTCTCTGGCCTCAGTTTTCCTATCTGTTAAATAGGTACTGGACAAGGCTAGCTCCAAACCCTTCTGGAGCAGGACGTCCAGGGCTTCCAGGGTACGAGAAGGCTCTGTCTTGGCGGGGACCCAGAGCCTTCAGGGTGTCAGCCTTCTTTTGCAGCCTAAGTGTTGCCTGGCCCCATTTCATACAGCCTCTGTGAAGGGGCTGGGGATGTGTGTCACTGAGGCGTGGAGAGTCGGGTAACGAGGCCAGAGCGGGAACAAGGCAAATGTCCTGGGACTGCCTGAACCGAACCCAGGGCATCTGGAGACGCCAGGCGGGCGGCCTCGGTTTGTGTTGGACGCCTCACAGCCCGCCCGTGGTAACCGAACCGGCTTTTGTTTGTTTGTCTAAATAGGAAGACAGAGGCTCGGGGCTGCCTGGGATGGCTCCACAAACAGCCCCGCGGCCAGAGTGGGCGGCCGTGGGCTGAGCTGGGCAGCCAGAGGCCTCCGGGACTGAGGAGGGGGCGCCTGGAGGCCAGGCTAACCGAGCCTATGAGGGGATAGTGTGACAGGCAGGCAGGGCCGGGGGAGCGGTACGGTCATGTTTCGCTCCCCTTGCAGAAGTGGGAGGACAGGACAGGAGACTCTGGACTGGCCCAGAGTGAGGCCTAGGCTAGGCTGCCCTCCCTCCGCCCTGGCTCTGCCCTCCAGCTTCTGACCTCACCCCAGGGGATGCAGACCTGGGGCCCAACCCCTGTGTGTGCCTCCGCCTTGCCCATCAGCTGCAAATCAGCGTCAAAGGGTCCACTCGCCTCCCTTCTGCCGCTGAGGGGCGGTGGCTGGTGAATCAGGGCCTCCCCTCGGTCAGCAGAGGGAGTGGAGGGGACCAGCTCGCTCTGAGGCCAGGAGAGCTGGACAGCTATCCGGGGTCCTCCTTGACCCTCGGGTCCCCGAGGCCTCGCTTCCTGTCCAGCTCAGGGCCGCCAGGCTCCTAGTCGGGGTGGGGGGTGGGGGAGCAGTACTCCCAGATTCGGAATTAGAGGAATGTTTGTGGGGTTTTTTTCTGTGTGAAAGAGAAGGAAATATAGATCTAGATTATAGAGATTCAGTATAGGTATAGAGCTGAGCCATTTCAAAGAGCCATTTTTTATAGCTCAAAAATGGTCTAATACGGTCAATTTCATGTGGTTCAACTTAACAATTGTAGTGATAAGGATATAAATGTAGTGCTGACATAGATACAGATGTACACACATATACACAGATATATAAATATGTATACACATTGTAAAATGATACACTAGTCATTGTTTTTATCAGATACAGACAAACCTCATTGACCTCTGCTTTGCCCTCTGTGCTCCCCACTCCACCCCACAAGCATGAAGGTCTTGATATAGTCTCGGGGCCCTCACAGCGTAAGGGCTCACTTCAACAGTGGTCAGCACTCCGGGGGTTGCTGACCAGGACTTCGCCTTGTTCACTCGCTGCAGGGCTGGGCAGCAAAAAGAGAGCTTTGACATCAGGCGAATCTGGAGCCGAATCCCCACCTTGTAACTTACTACTGGTGTGACCTTATTTAAGGCGTCATTTCCTGGAGCCTCATTTCCTCATCTGTGAATGGGGGGATACAAAGAGGACCGACGTGGCAGAGCCTTTATGAAAACAAAATAGGATGATGTACACCGTGAACTGACCACTGACACGTGGAACCATCTTAACAGGTATTGATCTTCTCACCGCCTCTTACCCTTTCCTTCCTGGGCCCTTCTTAGCCAACAGGAAGGAAAAATTACTTTGGCCCCTGTGCATGGCAGAAACATATGAATATTTTTTACATAAAACTTTTTTTTAAATTATGAAAGTAATCCAAGTTCATTTTATGAAATTCAGAGTAGTAAAATAAAAGAAGATACTAAGAGCCCCTGAATTCCACACTCTGAGGCTACCAGTGTTAATATCATATAATTATGGGGAATTCTTAATTTACAATTTGCAAGTAAAGAAAACTGGACTCAAACCGGCTTAAGACAAAAGGTAATTGATGAGTTCACATGACTGAAATGTTTAGAGGAAGCTTGTCAGATGGCAGGCACAGCTGGCCTAGGTGTTAAATGATGTCGTCAGGTATATTAGTCAGCTTGGGCTACCATAGCCAATACCACAGACTGCGTGGCTTAAATGACAGAAATTTATTTTCTCACTATTCTAGAGGCTGAAAGTTCAGGATCAAGGGGCCGGCAGGGTTGGCTTCTCCTGAGGTCTCTCTCCTCAGTGTGCAGATGGCCTCCTTCTTGCTGTGTCCTCACATGGCCTTTTCCTCTGTGCATATACACTTCTGGTGTCTCTACCTCTTCTCATATGGACATCGGTCCTATCGACTTAGGAATCCCCCCCTGACTTGTGACCTCATTTAAATTTAATTACCTCTTTATTGTTTTATTTTATTTTTTATTTATTTAGATGTTGGGGGTAGGAGTTTATTAACTTATTTATTTTTGCTGTGTTGAATCTTCGTTTCTGTGCGAGGGCTTTCTCTAGTTGCGGCAAGTGGGGGCCACTCTTCATCGCGGTGCGCGGGCCTCTCACTATCGCAGCCTCTCTTGTTGCGGAGCACAGGCTCCAGACGCGCAGGCTCAGTAGTTGTGGCTCATGGGTCCAGTTGCTCTGCGGCATGTGGGACCCTCCCAGACTAGGGCTCGAACTCGTGTCCCCTGCGTTAGCAGGCAGATTCTCAACCACTGCGCCACCAGGGAAGCCCCTAATTAACTCTTTAAAGGCCCTATCTCCAAATACAGTCACACCAGGTGTTAGGACTTCAACATATGAATTTTTGAGGGGACACAATTCAGTCCATATCATTAGGGAGCTACCGTTCTCCATCTTTAGCCTGTTTTCCTCTGAGTGGCTTCATCCTTTGGCAGGAATGATGTCCATCAGCAACTCTAGGCCGACTTCCTAGTTCTTTATCTACAACAGAAAGAGAGCATCTCTGTCTGTCTCTACTGCTCCTACAAAGTTCCATTTGTTTGGTCCAGACCGCGTTATGTGCCCACTCCTGAGACAACTGCTGTGTTCTGATTGGGCAGGCTGGTGCCACATGTTCACATGGGTTCTTGGGGCTCAAGTCAGCCACATGTGAGCATGTGGCCTGAAAGTGGGGGAAGGGCAGTTCCCCAAAGGAAACTGGGGTGCTATTTTCAGCAGGAGGGTACAAGGATGCCAGGTAGACCAAACAACTCATGTCCACCACACACATGGAATATAATCATATACAAATACATTTTCCTCAGAAAAATATGGCCAAAGCGTTGGGGAGCTTGGAGAGGCACAGATGCTCACCACCTACCCAAATGCCAGCTTTACATCTATTTCGTAGTTTTACAGTTTTACAAGCTATGCCTTGTGATTTCTCCCACAGGTGGTTTTGCCTTTATGTCCTTCTCATACAACTACTCCTCACCAGCCCCATCACATGGGCCACCCTTGAATATCAAATTTCCCAACAGACATGCTTCCTCTAGAAAGAATCAAGGTGACTTCAGACCCTGACAAGGCAGAAGGCTCAGGAAACAGAGACTGGATCTCAAAGATTTTGCAAAGGAAAATGGCATCCAATTCCATCTGTCACCAAACAGAAGGTGATCACTGCAACCGTGGGAAGATCAGGATCCAGTTCCGCCTCTTTTCTTTTTCTTTTTTTTTTTTTTTTGCGGTAAGCGGGCCTCTCACTGTTGTGGCCTCTCGCATTGCGGAACACAGTGCAGGCTCAGCGGCCATGGCTCACGGGCCTAGCCGCTCCGCGGCACGTGGGATCTTCCCGGACCGGGGCACGAACCCGTGTCCCCTGCATCGGCAGGCGGACTCCCAACCACTGTGCCACCAGGGAAGCCCCCGCCTCTTTTCTTACTTCCTCTCTCTGATCCCCAGTGGGCCCACCTGCAAAGGAAGAGCTCTGATCTCAGTAACAGACTCTGTATCCCAATACACCAACTCCTGAAGTCAGCATCCTGATTTCCTGACTCACCCGCCTCCCTCAGAGGCATAGTTTGGGTGGGATGACAAACTCCTGAGCAGTACCATGCTGTGTGGAAGCCACAGGCCAAGCGCAGTCCTCTCCCCTCCCCTCTGTAGACGGCGGTCTGTCAGGTGAGGGATCTAGGTGTGGCCAGCCAGGTGTTCTCACAGGGACTTTGTTTGCGGAATCAGTGACACAAGGCTGAAGACATGGATGGCCTTCCTCGTGACCAGGCCATTCCTATTGTGACCCCATGGCTGTGCTGGCTGCTCCCCAGGCTCCTCTACCATATCCCAAGCTGGTGATTCCTTCATGTCCTGATCATAAATTTCCTAATGCTAATTTCTTTCTGTGGCTTACAACCCAAAGACCTAAACCAATCAGTGCTTTCAGGACCCTTTCAGTTCTGAAGTTGTGTGAGGAAACGGCCATGACAGAGACCGCTCTGGAACACTCAAACCCACTCTCTCCTCTTGCTCCAGCCTGCACCGCCAGCTTGATTTCCCAGCCTCCCTTGCAGTTAAGCAAGACCACGTGACTAAGTTCTGGCCAATGGGGTGTGAGCATCCTGTGATGTGCGTCACTTCCTGCCCCCCGCCCACAGAACCGCACTGCAATTCTCCATGGCGAGGACTCTGAGATCAGAGGGCCGGGCACTGTCGCAGGATGGAAGGGCCTTCCTCATCTTCACTCCCTGCCAGCGTTTCGGCGTCACACGAGTGAGAAATGGAGTGTCAGAGTCTCAAACCATAGAGACTTTGAGGTGCTGGTATGGGCCCTATCCATATCTACCTTAATTCTCCTGGTAAGCCGTCCGATGCCTTCGAGTTAGCAATGAAGACACCCAGCAAAGCCAAGAAGTGACCACCAGTTGCTGCTTCCCTTGTCAGCCAGAGGGGCAAGCTTCCCTGGACTAGGGCCCAAGCCATGTCTCCTGTAACACAGAAAGGCTTGATTCGGAAGGAGATGCAGCTTGAGGTGGGTCACGCTGGCGCTGCGCCTTTAAGTATAACTTCCAATTACATGAAGAGTGAATTTCCGTCAGGGACCCAGGGATTTTGAAGCGACTTTCGGTTGTTCTGGAGCCTTCCCCTCAGAGTTCATTGGGTTGGGCTCCTTTCCCCAGAGCACTCTGGGAGGATCCTTCCCTGAGTAGAGGAGCAGGTGTTGATTTGCATATATGCATGTTTCTGGTCTCTGATGAGATTAGGAGATGCATATTTAATCAAAGCCTCCAGCGAGGTTGGGCCCTGGTAGGCAGACTCAAGGGGGGCAGAGGAAATGTCACAGCGAAGAGGGTGGGGTCCTGGGAGAAAGAGACTCTCAGAGCTGAGCCTTGGAGAGGGGCTGGCTGGGCTCTGTGGCTGGCAAACAGGGCTGAAGATGGAGGCAGACTTGGAAGTGAGGTCATGTGCCCCAGCCCCTGCAGTAGCTCTCTATAAACCCTTGGACAAGTCCTGGCTTCTCCTTGAGGCTCAGATGACCCTGTAAAATGGAGGGTTGGGGTGAGGCCATTGGACCCACTAAGGAATGGGCTGAAGATCCAAGTCCAGGGGGGTCAAGGGTTCTGTCTTACAGGGAAGTACCCTTTTCCCACCAAGATGCCCAGCTGAAATAGAGGCCGGTGTGGGGTGGAAACTGCTATTTCCCTTCTGATGAATAGGGATGCCTTGCTTTTTCTGGAGGAGGATGCTTAGAAATGATTCCAGGGCGAAATCTGTGCTCCTTGAGGTGTCTATTTCCCAAAGCGGAACACCCTGAAGGATGAGTTATGTCTACATGTGTTCCTTGAACACATCAAGTATTTTGCCCCCTCAGACCCTTTGCACCGGCTGTTCCCTCTGTCTGAAATGCTCTTCCCTTGTCGTTGACTCCTCCATTTCATTCATGTCTCTGCCGAAACGTAACCTTTTTGAATGGAAGTAGCATCTGAGGAGGCAACCTGATCATCCTGGCTTCCCACACCATCCCGGTTTCAATACCTCTTGCCCATGACTCTCTCCCCCACCCCATGGTTTCTCGATCTCCGAACTGTTGATATTTTGCGCTGGATAATCCTTTGTCGTGGAGGCTCTCCTGTGCATTTTAGAACATTTAGCAGCATTTCTTGGCTTTTCCCATTAGATGCCAGTAGCATCCACCCTCCAAAGGTTGTGACGATCAAAAATGCCTCCAAACATGTGTCCTGGGGGCAAAGTCTTTCTAGCTGAGAACCCTAGTCCAACCTGTTTTATTTTTCTGTACGGGACTTGGCACTACCTGAAATTTGTATTTTGCAGGTTTTTCTGATCATTTGTTTATCATCCATTTCCACTGCTGGAATGTGAGGTCTGCTCAGGCAGGGACACTGTCTTGCCTTGTTCACCAGGGTGGCCCTAGCCTCAGAGTAGCACCTCACATGTCAAGTAGCCCAGTGAATGCCTGTTGAATAAATAAGCAAGTGAGAAAAAAAGTAGCTTCGGCGAGAGTGTGTTTTAAGATCCCTTTAATGTCTGTGTGCACGTGTGTAACAAGATGAAGAGAGCTGTGCTCCTGTGGCAGCTGGTGCAAAAAGCCTTCCAGGGAGAGGCCAGTCTGCACCTGAACGGCACCATTCTTCATAAAGCCACTCTGAGCAGAGCTCTCTGAGGCTTCTCAAGGCCAGCTCCCACCTGGGTGTTCAAAAGGGGTTGAAATTGCTCTGGGTAAGACAGATACAGCACGCCCTGCTGGTTCTGACCACATTCAGAACAAAAACTAATGTGTGTAGAATGAAATGCAGAGATCCTACAGGATCTACATCCCATACCTGTCTGTCTCTCGTCTCCTTTATTCTCCCCTTTGTGAACTCTGCCCCTGCCACACTGGCCTCCTTGGTATTCCTGGAACACTGCAAGCATATGCTGCCTCAGGGCCTTTGCACTTGCTGCTGCCTCTCCCTGGAATACTCTTAAACTTCTTACATGGGTTATTTCCATGGCTTGCCTCCTTCCCAACTCCTTTAAGTATCTACTCAAAAGTTGCCTTTGCAGGGAGGCCCTTCCTTTCCACCTCATTTATTTAATTCTCATGTTGTCTGTCTTCCCCAGGAGAGTATCTGCTCCTCCAGGCAGGAGCTCTTGATGGTTTCGTCCTCTGCTGCATCCCCAGCACCCAGATTATTGCTTGGCATGTTCTTGGTCATGTGTGGGTGTGCATGGGTTCATGGGTGTGACTTGTTTAACATTGTGACACCAGGGCGGAAAGCAATGGCTGGCACACAGGTGGGTGTTAAGCCTGGGTTCCCCAAGGCAGAACCTGAGATGGAGTCAGGTGAAAGTGATGCATTAGGAGGCATTTCTGGGAACAATCCACAGGGAGTGGAGAAGTGGGACAGGGAAGGGAAGGAGGCCAAGAGAGGGTGTGTATCCAGCAAAGTCCTACAGAGGGGACCTGGTGCTGGAGATAGCATGGGTCATACATTTGAGTTGTCCCTCGTGGGGACAGGTGAGGCAAAACCTTTCAACCCCCACCCTTCAAGCTGCTCTAGAAGGATGTACTTTTCCAGGCGCTTCCAGGTCTCTGTGTATGCCATGTTCCAGCAATTTGAGGGCAGCCCACTGACAAAAAGACTCGGGTGTTGGCTCTTGGGAATGATAGCACACCCAGAACTGGCCTCCAGTGTGCAGCAAGGTGGGAGAAGGATCCCAGGGGATTGTGGGTGGAACTCTGACAGCGTCTGCTACAATAGGCCTGCTCCGTATTGTTGAGTAAACGCTCCAGCCTAGCTCAATTGCAACCAGAACATTCTTGTAGCTAAAGAAATGACAGCATTTCATGCTACCACACCTTTATCCCTTGCAACTCACAACTCACACAAAAATGAGGATACTAGGACCTGCCTGCAGAGTTCGGCCTGGGCTAAATGAGTGGCGTGTGCCCTGCACCCACATTCCTGCTCCCTGAGGCTCAGGCAGAGCTGCTCCAGCTCAAGGCTGGTTTGTCTGTTTTGCATCCTGAGGTGGAGTCCACAGACCCTGTCACCGGAACAGACCTCACTTTCAGCTGCTTCCTCTGCTTCAACTCCAGTAAATTTCTGATTCGTCCTCTCACCCCTCCCTGCCTTTACAGAGGCCGGGCCCTCTGCCTGGAATGTCCTCCTCGCCATTTTCAACCTTGAAATGCATTTGCCTTCCTTCCCTCCTTCCTTTCCTCCTTCCTTCCTTCCTTCCTTCTGCTCAGATATCACTTCTGAAGTGAGTGAACCCACCCTGCCCTCAGCTTCTATCACACAGGGCTGCTTTCGTTGGTCTCCCTGTTTGAGCAGCAACCATGGCTCTGTCTCTCTGGCCTCTGGTGCTAACCAGGGGCCTGGCTTCCAGGACATGAGTGGCATATGCTTAATGAGTGAACCCAACGTCCAACCACCAAAAAAAAGACAAGCGGAAGGAGAGATGCCACCTAAACCTGAGTCCTTCTCCATGGCACCTTCTCCCACCCGACGTGGACCTGGGATCAAGCATTGGGAGGCTGCTCTGGCCTTTGAGATTGCCACCGGGGACCCTCCTTTCCAGGGCCCCTCCTCTCCAGCACCTATATTCTGTTCTGTTCCCCCCACCCCAGGTTCCTTCCTTTCAGCTCCCCCCTTCCCCGGTTCCCCTTCCTCCGAGGGGTCCGCCCTGGTCTCCCTCCCATCCGTAGGGCCTCAGTGACCTCGCTCCACTTGATTTCCTGTGCCAGAAACTTCTGGAACCAGATCAGACTCCGGTGCCCCAAGAGTTAACTACCTCAAATTCAGCTCACACTGTTCATTGTCAAATGGATTTCTCAGTCCAGCCAGAGTGCCGGGGAGCCCGGGCCGAGCTGGGTCGAGTGGAGGTTTATTTTTCTGCTGACTACCATCTCCCAGTCGAGTATCTTTCCCAGGACAAATCTCAGGCCCCGTTTTCCCTGGCTCTCTCTCCCCGTATAAAAACAACTTTATCTCTAAAGAGCAAATAACACCCAGCGCTCATAACAGATGCCAAGAACTGTTTCTGTTTTGATTTTTGAAAATAAAAATTCAACTGTGTTCAATAAAATTCAGAAGCCGCTTCCCTCAGTGGAAATTAAAGGAATCCAAGACGCCAGAGAAGCCACCGACCTTCCTAATTAAAGCTGCAGCAACGGCGGGAATCTGCTTCCTACAACCAGCCCGCTCTTGCTGAGCAGAGAACAAAGCCGACCCCCATCAATATTTCATTCTCTCTTTTCTTCCACGATAACAATGCTGTGTGTTCTGAGTGCGCCCCCCAAAAAAGACATGCAGAGCTATGTTAATTAGGGTTTAAATAATTGACGCGCTAGATCTCACTCTGTTTCCGGAAGTGTGCAAGATGGGTTGTTGGCTCAGCTCATAATTGCATCTGTTCGAAGTCACAGCCTCTGTCTGTCTGTCCAATTTGACAGGTACAGACTTAGGGAAAGACTAGTCCCAGTTCCTAGAAATTGCTTCCATGCTGAGGTTTTGGCTGGTTTTTTGCTTTGAGTTGTAGACTGGAGTCTGATAAGATGTGTTAACTTGGGGTCTACTCAGAGGAGGGGAGCTCTGCACCACCCCCGGGCCTCTGACCTCATTCTGGGCACCCACTCAGGATGCCTGACATGCAGGAAAGTCATAGCAAACAGTCTTTCAGTGGAAGAAAGGAGAGAAGAGAGGGAGGGAGGATGAAAGGGAATGATAGAGAGAAGGAGGGAGAAAGGATAAATGGATGGATGGATTCATGGATAGCTGGATGGATGCATGGATGCATGGGTGGATGGGTGGATGGATGGATGGATGAGTCTTTCCTGTGGGCCCATGGTGATTTATCTCCTCCTAGATGGGAAATTTAGAACATGACAGATAGTCTATCCATAGGCCCTTAGGTGAAGATAGTACCTTAGTACCTTGTTCTATAAACACTGATGAGAGGAGCTGTGGTGTGGTGGTTAAGAGCATGAACTCTGGGCCAGACTATCAAGGTTGGAATCCCAGCTCTGCCACTTACTAGCTGTACACCTTGGACAAGGTTCTTGGCCTCTCTGTGCCTCAGTTTCCTCATCTGTAAAATGAGGATAATAATAGATAATACCTACCTCATAGGGTTAGGTGTGTTTACATCAAGTATAAACCGCTATCGCTATTCCAGTTGTTCAGTACGAAGGATTGACTTTCAGGCAGCAAAGCAAAGAGCTGTAGGGGAGGAACCTCTGGGGGGACTTCCAGGGACTGCAATACGTAAAGGCATAAAGACAGCCAAGGCACAGAGTTTCGGGGGGTAGAGAGGGAGCTAAGGCTGCGAATCACTGTGCTAAAGACATATTGAGCAAGGCTCTTTTGGCTTCTGGAAGGACGAGCAACGGCCCACTGTGTGGATGGCCATTCTTTGTGGGGCATCTGCATCAGCCTTTAGTTGGTTTGGAGCCTTAATGGCATGTGACAGTGTTAATCCCTAGGTCCTCCCTCAAGCACGCCCTTCCCTGACACCTTGCTTTGTGGTGTCCCCACTTCTCTGGCTGACCCTTCTCAGTATCCTTCAAGGTACCTCTTTCTCAGCCCAGGCCCCAATCACCAAAGTTCCTCAGGGCTTGGTCCTTTCTTTTGCTCTGTTCTCCCCTCCCCTCCCCTCTCTTCCTTCCACTGAACCCTCTCCTTCTGGACACAAGCATGGACTCCCATGGACCCACTAACCATTTCTAGACCTTCAGTAGAGGCTAAGACCCCTCATCTAAGCCTCAGGCTTGTCTGTCCCACTGCTCACCCGGCAGCAACAGCCAGGCTTCTGTCCTACAACGCCTTCAACTCAGCACATCACAAGCGGAACAATGCGAAGTGGTCCAGACCACAAACTCTAGAGCCAGACTGGCTGTATTCAGATCCTGGCCCTGACACTTGCCGGCTGTGCAGCCTTGGGCCAGGTGCTTAACCACTCTGTGCCTCACTTTCTCCATCTGTAAAGTGGGAATAATGACAGTACCTGGCTCATTAAGGTGTAGGGAGGATTAATGACTTCATGTAGGTAAAGCACCTTAGAACAGCCCTGGATCAGAGCAAATGTTACATGGATTTTTCTACTGTTCCTAATATTGCCTCCTCTTCCCTGCAACGTGTCCCTTCCTCAACTTTCCCATCTCAGCAAATGGCACCACCATCCACCCTGGAAACGGGCTGTCTTCCTGGTATCTTGTCCCTTCCTTGTCCCTCCCATCCGATGCAATGCGTTCCCCCTGCTGAATACTTTTCAAAAACGTCCACTTCTCACCTTCCCACTGCCGCCTTCCTGGCCCTCACCCCCTCCCCTCTCTCCTGGGCTGGCAGCAGCCTCCTACCTGGTCTCTCGGTCTCTACCGTTGGCCTCCTTCAATCTGCCCTCCACCCAGAGGCAGATTTATGCCCTCCAGGATAAGGTCCCAGTGTCTGAGCGTGGCCTCCGAAGCCCCTCACCATTAGGCTTTGCTGATGCCCCCTCCTCACTTCCTCCTATTCTGTCAGCCACCAGCCGACCTGCTTAACACGGGCCTTTGGACCTGCTGCTCCATCCACCTGAAATCCACTTTCTCCTCCCATTCTCTCCCCTCCCCTTCTTCCTTCCCATCTCCTCCTCCTCCCCCTAGTGCCCTCCAGAGCCTTCCTGACTCCCCACAAGTCCTCTGCCAGGACTGCACTGGAACATCCACAGCCTCCTGGCTCATCCCTGTGCCGGTCTCAGCCCTACTAGGCTGGAGTCGTCTGTCAGCCGCACCAGACTCCGAGAGCCACAAGAGCCATGTATTAATTTTCTATCACCGCTTGAAAAGTTACCACAAACTCAGCAGCTTAAAACAACACACACTTGTTACCTCATAGTTTCCCTGGGTCGGGAGACCGGACACAGCCTAGCTGGTCCCCCACCCAGGGTCTCACAAGTCTGCATTGAAGACGGCGAGCAGGCTCCACGACGCCGTTGGTTGTTGGCCGGACTCAGATGCTTTCTGAAGTTGCGGGCCTGAGGTCCTTGCTTTTTCGCTGGCTATCAGCTAGGGGTTGGGGAGGGGGTAATCAGGGGATGCTCTCAGCTTCAAGAGGTCGCCCACAGTTCCCTGTCACATGGCCTTTTCGTAGCCCCTCCCACACACGGCAGCTTACTTCTTCAAAGCAGAGGAGAAATTCTTTCTCTTCAAGAGGGGCCCAGTCACCCTTTTAAAGACTTTTCACCTGATTCAGTCAGGCCCACCAGGATAATCTCCCTTTTGATTAACTCAAAATTAACTAAAAATCCACTGATTTGAGACTTTAATTACATCTGAAAAAAATCCCTTCACCTTTGCCGTATAATAAAACCTGATCACAGAGTGAAATCCCATCCTATTCTCAAGGTCTTCCCACGCTCAAGGGGAGGGCATTATACAGACCATGTATGCAGGGGCCAGGAATCCTGGCTGCCAGCTTAGAATTCTGTCTCCCACAAGGGGGAACTTGGCTACCTTGGTTTCAAGGGGGAACTTGGCTACCATGTTTCTAGCCCCTGGCACATGGCAGGTGCTCATAGCCTTCTTTGAACATGTGAATGAATGAATGAATGAGTCAAATGGCTGTGAGGCTCAGACCTTCTTCTTTGGGAAGGAAAGTTAGAATAGAATTACAGATTAGCCTGGAAGGTGATCCCTGATTCACCACCTAATCAACTCCTTTGAAGAGACCTTCAGTTGCCATTTGTCCTGGCACAGACCAGGCTGGACACAGGAAGACACAATCCCTTTCACTCCTCAGAGATGAGCTGGTGGAGGTCACTTGAGTGTAGCCAAGCTACAGAAGCTTGGCTTCCCCAGTGTCCCCCAGGCCACCCCAAAGTGAGAAGAGACCTCCCCTTTGCCAGGAACCAGCTTACTTGTTTCTTTGTGCCCCCATGTTGGCACACATGGTGTCCGGCTAGAGCCAGTGAAGGATCCCAGGGGACACCCTGACTTTGGGCAGGAATCAGGGATTGTGTGCAGTGAGCTGCGAGGAGCCGCTCGCTGAGAGGCCCATGGTATCCTTTATTTATTTGCATTGAAATATTTATTGAGATGTGAGGCATCTATAATAGATTTGTCAGCCACTCGGGCGGGCCTGCAGGGGGACAAATCTGGGTGGCCTCTCTCCTAGGCATTACTATTCATTCAGTGAATAACTCACCTGGAAAACACTTCCTGGGGATCCACTGCAGACCAGGCACTGTGCTATGGAATCAGATTGGGTCACTCCCTTTGTGGAGGAGAGGGAGACGAAGAGGGGACAGGGGAGAAACTCGTGTCCATTGAATGCCTACTGTGTGCAAGGCATTTTATACATATCATCTCACTTGATTGTCACAGCAGCCCCATGAGGTAGGTGGCATAATTATGTCTCCTGTAGAGATGAAGAAGGTGAGGTTCAGAGAGGTTAAGTAACTTGCCAAAGGTCACACAGTCTCACTTAAAAGTTCAAGGTCTTTCCATCAAGCCATGCTTCCTGAGACCTGAATTTAGAGCTCTTTATAAATTTCAACGACTAAAATAAGTTTGGGGGTGGGGTGTAAGGATAGGCAGTGGACTTGGGATGGAGCACAGGGAGGAGATGAGGGGACCAAACCCCAGAGGAGAAGCTAGTGATGGGAAAATCACTGTGGTCCTCATTGGCTGAGCCCTCACTCAGCCCTCACTCAGCCAGCTCCTGTTCAAAGAAGTTTAGTTCATTCCACCCTCCCAACAACCCTCTAGGGTGGCTATTATAACCTTCATTTTGTGGGTGAGAAAATGGAGCTCAAGTTGGCAAAGTAACTTGCCCCAGCTCACCAGGTACAAAGTGGCTGAGCTGGGATTCAAAGCCAGGGTTCTGTTTCTGGGTGCATCTGGGAAATGGTTCACGGAGACAACAAGGCTTCCTGGGTCCTGACTCTGACCAGGCAGCTGCTCAGAGACCTTTATATGCATTGGCTCAGCCTGTCCTTACAAGCACCCCTGTGAGTCATGCATTGTCAGTAGCCCCATTTTACGGAGGGGGAAATTAAACCATGGAGCGGTAAAGTCCACCGCACGGCCAGGGAGGGACAGAGATGGGATTTGAATCCAGGCAGTTTGGAGCCCAGAGCCAATCCTTGTGCTACCCTACTAAGTGTCGGGGCTTGGCAGTGGCCTGTAGACCAGGGCAAGCACCCCTAGGGAGGGGATAGGGCTTTCCCATAAGCTGGGGCCAGGAGGCACAGGCCCAGCCCCTTGTGCTTCCTGGGATTGCTGCACCTCTGATCCCCTGGCTTCCTGGGATCCTGCTATTTTTGCTATGCCCACTCTCTGGGATGCCATCATTTCTGCCTCGCCCTTGACTTTCTTTGGTAAGCCTCTAATGTGGGACTCTGCAGAGCCCCAGAAAGATCTTTCCAGGTCCTTCCAGGCTCCTGCTCTCCACACAACACCAAATCTCTGTCCTTTAGTGCTGCTTCCCTGTCCAGAGTCTGGTGGACAGTGATCTGGGTGAATATGTCACTCAGGGGCAAACAAACACAGGCACAGCTGCAGACGGCCCAGAGGAGGAATAACACAGGCTTAACCTCTTTGGGGAACCGGCCTGCTTCAGAAAGGAGGGGTATGTGTGTGTGTGTGTGACTTTATTTTTTTTTTTAATTAAGAAAAAGTATCAATGTAATAAATATATGTGGCTTTTAAAGACAGATGATTTTATGAGGTTTAGCAAAGAACAGGCGTCTTCTGCTTCTCCCTCCCCTTTCCTCACCTGCAATTCCCACGCCCCCGAAGCATCCTCTTTCAGCTCTTAAAGTTCTTTTTTCTACTATTTACCATACTTCTATATAATATTCAGCTATTTTTCAATTTAACAGCTTTCTTGGGGTATAATTGACATACCATAAACTGTACATATTTACAGTACATAATTTGATAAACTTTGACATGTGCTTATACCCATGAAACCATCACTAGTCAAGATAATGAGCCTATCCACCATCTCCCCAGATTTCCTCTTGCTCCTTGGCCATCCCTCTCTTGTCTCCCTAACTCCCCTTTCCCGCTCATCCCCAAGTCACCCATGATCTTTCTGTGACTGCCAATTGTTTGCATTTTCTAAACTTGTACACAAATAGAATCACACCATATGTGCTCCTTTTTGTTTGGCTTCTTTCATTTAGCATAATTATTTTGAGACTTGTCCATGTTGTTGCAGTAACAAGCAATTAACAAGTTTTACTGCTGAGTTGTGTACCATCTTGTGGATATATGACTGTTTACCTATTAACTTGATGGACATTGAGACTGTTTCCAGTTTTCAGTAATTATAAATAAAGCTGCTAGGGGCACCTATGTACAAATGCCTTTATTTCTCTTGGACGAATACCTAGGAGTGGAATAATTCCATGATATGATATGCCTAGGTATAACTTTTTAAAGAAACTACCAAACTCTTTTCCAAATGGTCATGCCATTTTACTTTCCCATCAGCAGTGTATGAGAGTCCAAGTTGTTTTCTACTCTCGCCAACACTGGCATGCTTAGTCTTTTTAAGCCATTGTAATAGCTGTGTATCTAATAGGTGTTAGTGGTATCTCATTGTGGTGTTAATTAGCATTTACCTAATGACTAATGATGTTTCATGATGTTTTCATGTGCTTATTTGCTATCTATAAATTTTCTTTAGTAAAGTATTTGTTCAGATCATTGGCTCTTTTTTAAATTGGGTTTTCCATGTTCCTATTATTAAGTTTTGAGAGCTCTTTACATATTCTGGATACAAGTCCTTTATCAGAGGATTTGCAAATATTTTCTCACAGTCTGTGGCTTGCCTTTTCATTCTCTAAACAGTACCTTTCAAAGAGTGGAAGGCCTTAATTTTGATGATGCTCAGTTGATCAATTTTGATCTTCTATGGAGCATGTTTTTGATGCCTTTTCTAAGAAGTCTATGCCTTAAGCCAAGGTCACAAAGCTTTCCCCCCCCCTTTTTTTTCTATAATTCTATGGTTTTAAGTTTTACATTTTAGGTTTATGATCCATTTTGAGGTCTGTGATTAATTTTTATACTTAGGGAGAAGTATGGATCGAGACTCAATTATTTGCATATGGATATCCAATTATTCTCCATCATTTGTTAAAAAGACTGTCCTTTCCTCATTGATTTCTCTTTGTACCTTTGTTGAAAATTGTTTGTCTATATATGTGTGGGTCTATTTGTACACTCTCTGTTCTGTTTCATTGATCTTTTTGTCTGTCTTAACACCAATACCACACTGTATTGATGACCATATTGATTACTTGATGTCAGATAGCATTAGTCCTCCCACTTTGATCTTCATTTTCAAAAGTGTTTTGGCTATTCCAGGTCCTTTGCGTTTCTATATGAAATTCAGAATCAGCTTGTCAATTTCCACAAAGAAACCTTCCTTCTGATTGAGACTGCATCAGATTGTTAGATCAATTTGGGAAGAATTGTTATCGTAAAAATGTTGAACTTTCCAATGTGTGAATATGATATATCTCTCCATTTATTTAGGTCTTTTAACACCTTTCATCAGTGTTTTGTAGTTTTGGGGGCACAGATCTTGCACATCTTTTGTCAGATTTATTCTTAAGTATTTCATATTTTCTAGTACATGGTATATTTTATTCCAATTTTCAATTATTCAATGATAGCCTATAGAAATATAATTGATTTTGGTATAGTGACTTTGAATATTGCAACCTTATTACATTTGCTTATTAAATATGGTAGTGTTTTTGTAGATGCCATTGGATTTTCTATATTAGACAATCATGGACAATCATGTCATTCATTCACGAACAAAGACAGTTTTATTTTTTCTTTCCTGATTTGGGTGTTTTTAAGTTGTTTTTCTTGCCTTATCACACTGGCTAGACCTTCTAGAATAATATTAAATAGAAGTGGGGAGAGTGGACATATGCTGGTCTTGTTCTTGATCTTAGAGGGAAAGCAATCAGTGTTTCACCATTAAGTATGATGTTACCTGTGGGTTGTCATATAAGCCTTTATCAAGTAAAGGTAGTTTCCTTCTATTCATAGTTTGCTGCAATTTTTAAAAAATCAAGACTCAATATTGGATTTTGTTGAATGCCTTGCATGTGTCTATTGAAATATCCATACATGTTTTTTGTTTTCAGTTTGTTAATATAGTGAATTGCATGGAGTGATTCTCAAATGTTAAACCAACCTTGCATTCCTGGGATAACCCCTACTTGGTCATGATGTAGTATCTTTTTATAAATTGTTGGATGCAAATTGCTAAAATGTTGTTAAAGAAGTTTTGCCTCTATATTCAAGAGGGATATTGGTTTGTAGTTTTCAAGTAATGTCGCTGTCTGGTTTTGATATCAGGGTAATGCTGGTCTATGAAAGTTGGGAAATATTTCATCCTCTTCAATTTTCTGGAACAGTTTTTATAGAATTGGTATTATTTCTTTATTAAATACTTAGTGGAATTCATCAGTGAAGACTTCTTGGCTTAGAGTTTTCTTTATGAGGAGATCTTATTTGTACTAAAATTTAATTTCTTTAATAAATTTGGTTATTCAGAATATCCATTTGTTTTTGAATGAGCTTTGTAGTTTTTTTCCCAAGAATTTGTTTATTTCATGAAAGCTATTGAATTTTTTGGTATAAACTTGTCATAATAGTCCCTTATTATCTTTTAAATATCTGTAGAACCTGTAGTGATTTCACCTCTCTCAATGCTCGTACTGATAATCTGTGTCTTCTCTTTATCTAGGTCAACCTGGATAATGGTTTATTAATTTTATTGATCTCAAAATACCATCTTTTAGTATCAGTAATTTACTCCATTGTTTTTCGGTTTTCTATTTCCTTGATTTTCACTTTGATCTTTATTGTTCTTTTTTTTCCCTGCTTACTTTGGTTTCAATTTGTTCCTTTTATTTATATTTTCCCTAGTTTCTTAAGATGGAAGTGGATGTCATTGGTGTAGACTCTTATTCTTTTGTAATATGCATGTTTAGTGCTATAAATTTCCCTTTATACTTTTTACATGTATCTCATGCCCTTTTATATTTTGGTTTTTAATTTATATTCATTTCAAAAAAATCTAATTTTCTTTTGATTTCTTCTTTGACCCATGGTTTATTTAGAAGTGTGTCATTTAGTTTCCAAATACTTGGAGGTTTTCCAGATATTTTTCTGTGATTGAGTTCAAACGTAATTCCATATGGTCAGAGAACATATTTTGAATCTGTTTAAATTTATTGAGACTTGTTTTATGGCCCAGAATATGGTCTATCTTGGTAAATGTTCTGTGTGCACTTGTGAAGAATGTGTGTCCCGCTATTGTTGGGTGGGGTGTTCTGTAAATGCCAATCAGGTCAAGTTGATTGATGCTCCTGTACAAATCTTGTATAGCCTTACTGATTTTCTGTCTACTTCTTCTATTAATTATTGAAAAAAGGACATTGAAATTTCCAACTGTAATTGTGGATTTATCTGTTTTCCCTTGCAATTCCATCAGGTTTTGCTTCGTGTATTTGGAAGCTCAGTTATTAAGTGCATAAATGTTTAGGATTGCTATATCCTCTTGATGAATAGACCCCATTACCTTTATGAAATGAACTTCTTTGTCTCTGGCAGGATCAGAGAAGTGTTTAGTCTAGGGCTAATTATTCCCTGCTGAGGCAAAACCCTTCTGAGTACTCTACTCCATCCTGAGTTATGAGGGGTTTCCACTCTGGCTGGTGGGAATAGGTATCACTGCAGGCCCTGTGTGAATGTCAAATACTATTCTATTTAATCCTTCTGGGTGGTTCTTTCCCCACCTCAGGAAGCTTCCTCGCATGCATGTGTTGATCAGCACCCTGTGACTCCTCCAGGGGACTGTCTGCAGGTCTCTGTGCAGCTCCCTCCTTTCCTGTACTCTTCCCTATACATTTCAGCTGCCTGGTCTCCCTGTATTCTTCACTCCATCTCCTCACCCAGGAAATCCACCCTGTCTCACCTGGGTTTCCTCTCCCTATGCCATGGCCTAGAAACTCTCTCTAGGCAGTAAGCTGGGCTGTAGGCTTACCTCATTTGCTGTCCATCTCTCAGGGATCTGTGTCCTTCATTAAGTCATGTGCAGTGTCTTAAAAACCGTTGCTTCATATATTTTGTCCAGTTTTATCATTGTTTGAGGTGGATTTTTATCATTGTTAAGTCTAGTTCTTGCGATTCCATTTTGGCTGGAAGTGGAAGTTTTTAGCTATTTTTTAATCTGTTCATTTTTAGGTATCTGTTTTGACCCGTGGCTGTGAAATCTGAGAGCTTAGATTTCTTACAAAAGATTCTCCACCTTCACCTGCACACCTTTTCCCTTCCCCCAGCCTCCCAATATAGATTTGGTTAAAATAGCATTAACTATTCGCACTATGATGACTCTGAAAATATTACTCACATCTGACTCATCTGGTATGCTGGGGCTAAGGTCCTTTCTTTTATTTTAGTTGTCGATAGAGTTAATATTTATCTTTTAAAAAGGTTTGCTTTCTTATCTAATGGTTTATTCTTTTAGTTTAAGACTTTCATACTCAAATAACAGGAAAGCCAGCTGAGTCTGGAGGAGGGAGGTTACTGAAGGATCTGGGCTACATGGGCTGAGGCCACTTTTGTGTCTCTGGCATGGCAGAGGGGTAGGGCAGGGACTCAGGCTTTGACACACAGTCCTGGCCCTCTGCACCCACCGTACATGTCCCTGGCATATTCTGGGAAGGAAGGAAAACATGGGAATTGGGGTCAATAGAGAAGGTAAGAAGTATGAACACAGAACCGATCATGGGATTCTAGTCTCACCTGTGTTACTAGTGTTCTGTGTGACCTCAAGCGAACCTCTTCTCTGTTGAGACCCCAGCGACATATCTGTGACATGGGCATGAGGTTGAATGATTGCAAAAGTCTCTTCTAGATCTCCAAGGTCATGAAGGGATGGGGGTGTCCATGGAGATATTGGGAGCCTGAGAAGTTCCCCAGGTACCTGCGTCAATTCAACCAACACTCAGGCAATTCTTTGCATATGAAAGAGAGCAGACATGGTTGTTTGGAGTCACCAACAGATCTAATGATGGGAGCCACAGGGAGTGGGTTTCAGACTAAGATGGTGATGGATTGAGGAAACATAAGCCCTCTGTAGGTAATGAGCTCCCCATCACTGGAGTATGTGAGCAGAGCTTGGACCAGCCTTAGGCAAAGTCCTGCATTCCTCCATTACAATCATCATACTGTATTGTCATTGGCTATTTCCTTCACTGGCTCCCTGACTGGACCGCAAGATGCCCGAGTGTCTAGCCCAGTGGTTCTCAACCAGGGCATTTTTCCCCCGGGTGACATTTGGCAATGACTGGAGACATTTTTGGTTGTCCCAACTTAGGGTGGGGGTGGGGAAGGTACTCCTAGTGGATAGAGGTCAGAGATGCTGCTAAACATGCTACAAAGGATAAGACAACACACAGCAAAGAATTATCTGGTAGGAAATGTTAGTGGTGCCGAGGTTGAGGAGCCCTGGGCTGTTCCACCACCTCAGCCCACACGCAGCTTGGGGTCTGGCACGTGGGAGGCGATCAGTACGTGTAGGAGGAATGAACAACAATGCTGGGCAGGGGCTCTGCTTGCCCGATGTCCCCTGTTCCTACCCCGGGCCCTGAGGGGAGTGTTGCCCAGTGTGGCTTAGGGGAAGGTCCCCACCCCAAAGCACAGCAGGTGGACTTCTGGTCTGATCAGGCCTTCCCTTCCTCGGGTTTGTGAGCTATCCTGGCCAGACAGAAACTGGGCTGCAACCCCAGCCCTTCCTTGATCCTTGGCATTAACTCTTCCACTGTCAGCTGAATGAGCCAAGACTCGGGTTTTCTCTCTATGTCACGGGGAATTGCTGGAGCCCCTCAGGAGCCGAAGGGCGGAGGGTAGTGGTAGTTCATGGGGGAGTGTCGGAGCTTTGCCTTCCTAGACTCTTCAGAGTGCAGCCAGTGGGATGACAGTGCCAGAGGGAGAAATTCCCTCATCCATCTCTGCAACAAATATTTATTGAGTATCTACTATGTGCGAGGCCTAGGTGTTGGGAATACAGCACTGAATCAGACAGAAATTCCTGTTCTCATGGAACTTACGTTTTAGTGGAAGAGACAGAAAATTCAAAAAATTACGATAGAAAGAGAGAAGAGAAAGGAAGGAAGAAAGGAGGAAAGAACGAAAAGAAACAACAGGGCATACACATCCCAATTTTCCAAGTTTGTTAAATTGAATACAATTTACTGTTATACCTTATACTGTAGGCAATTTTAACGTGTTGAAGAAATTCAATTCATCACTTTCCAAAGATCCATTTTACCTCCCTATTCCTCTCGTGTCCTCGTACGTTTCCAGAAATCATTTTGGTATGAACTTCACTCAGATCCCCTCTAATTTTGACCATTTAACAGATTTCATATACTGTGTGAAATGCTGGAGATAATGAAATCGATGACATAGTCTCTGCCGAAAAAAAAATATGATAAGTAAATTATAGGAGATGACACATTATGATATAAAAGAAAAACAAATCAAAACAAGGCCCAGGGGATCAGGAGTGAGTGGGGTGAGGAGGGGGATAAACCCTGTAATTTTAAGTGGGGTAGACACGGTAGGCATCGTTGAGAAGGTGACATCTGGTCAGAGGCCTGAAGGAGGAGACGGGGGTGGGAAGGTGGGTATGTGGGAAAGAGTGTCCAGGTGGAAGGAACAGCCCGTGCAAAGACCCTGGTGGGAAAAGGTAGCTGGTGTGCTTGAGGAACAGCAGGGAGGCCCGTGTGGCTGGAGCAGAGTGAGTGAGGCTGGCAGCTGGGACTCAAAGGTGAGGCCAGGAGGGACACACAGCACACCGGGCCTTGTGGGCGCCCTGGCTTTGGCTCTGCACTGGAGAGCCATGGAAGGGCTTTGAGCAGAGGAGTGGTCTGGTCAGCCTTGGAGCTTCTGGTCAGACTTGGAGCTGTATGACTTTCCTATTGCTGTTGTAGCAACTCACCACAAACTTAGTGGCCTACACCCTCGTGAATGTATTCTTTTACGGTTCTGGAGACCGGAAGTCCAAAGTCAGTTTCACTGGGCTAAAGTTAAGGTGTCTCCAGGCTGGTTCCTTCCTGAGGGTCCAGGAGAGAATCCTTTCCTTGTCTTTTCTAGCTTCTGGAAGCCACCTGCCCTCCTTGGCCCATGACTCTGGCTCACATCACTGTACCTTTTCTCCCCTTGCTCTGTGGACACATCACTTTCTTCCTCTTCCGCCTCCGTGTTAGAAGGCCGCTTGTGTTTACGCCAGCCACACTAGCCTTCCTGACGTTTCCTAAGCACACCAAACATTAGCAGCTTTTCCTTGTCGTGGTAAAGGGGCCGTGGAGAGCATGAGTGGGTGAGGTTGACCTTGAACCCCCAGCGGGTCAAATCTCCAGGATCCCCTGCCAGCTCTGGGTGCTGCCCCCATGGTACATCCCCTGCCAAGCTACAAGATGTGAAACGCTTATTTAAGGAAACTTTAGACCTGCTCTGGTCAGGTACACCCAAGTGGGTCATCCCAGATTCTCCCCCTACAGAACCATAAACATTTTTAGACCCATGGTCCCGTAATTGCGAAGGGTGGCTATCATGTTGGAATTTCAGGTCTGGTGGCAATGCAAGGGAAGTGAATTATGGCTGGGTGGCTCCGCCACGACAGAGGGGCTTCCCTGGGCCATGGGGATGGATGCTGAGGACCTGGGATGCTGAGGTCCCTCCCGGGCCACACCGGAGTCTGGCCCTGATATGACCTAGCCCTGGAGTAGAGTGGCTTAGGAGAAAGAAGTCTAGCAGGTTGTGGCCTCCGTGAGCCTGGGGTTCAAATCCCAGAGCCTCCTCTTCCTAGCCCTGAGACTTCCTGTGCATAAATTAGGTCTCACAGTTTCTTTGTGCGACTGTTCTGAGGATTAAATAAATCGGAAAGTCCCACCAAGTGCCTGGCACATAGTGGGCACCCCCAAGCCCCTCCCTGTTCTGGCTTTCTCTTCTTACGAGCCGCCCCGAGACCCTGTCTTCACTGTCACAGGGATAGTAGCCAGACCAGCCGGCCCATCCTCTACCCGGATCAGCCTCTCTGCGTTTGAAAACTTTCAAGGCAGGAAAACTTCGTTTCCCAGGCCGGCCCTGTCTCTGCTGCCACCATGAAAGCCCCTCCGCTTCCCCCCACGCGACTGCCGCCGTCGTAAGAAAAACCCTCATCCCCTCTGCCGGGCGCGAAATCGTCGCCAGGAAAGGAGGGAGCCGAGGGGGACGCACTAATGGGGGACGCGTCGGCAGAGGAGAAGACACAATGGATAAAAGAAGAAAGCGCATCCAAACACGAGTTCTTGTTCTCGAGAAGAAGGGCCAAGTCTGGCTTTATAGCAACAGCTTTGAGAGCAGCAGCGGTGGGATTTCATGGCAGAGGTTCCGCGGGAAAATCAATAAGCGGGGCCGCTGTTTGGAGAGGCAGCAAGAAAGGCCACTAACGAGGCCAGATTGTAACAGTTCTGCGAGCAGCCACAATGCTCACCTTACACGGCGCGGCCGCGCGTTAGTAAATAATAAATCACAGCGGCCGGCGGCCGGCGGCGGCGGCGGCGGCGCCGGACAGAACGCAGCGCGTTTGACTGCAAAGCAGACCCGGGGCCATGAATTATTCACCGCCGCGCGGAGATAAAACACGGCAGCGGGAGGAGGCGCAGCCCTGCAAACAGGTGCCCGGCGCGGAAATCTACATTTTGATTACGAGCCTGGGCTGGGGCTGGGCCGGCCGGGCCGCAGTTCGGGGGCGTCGGCGCTCAGGGCGCGGGAAAAGCTGGGATTAATCAGGGGCGGCAGCCGCCGCCCAGCAAGAGCGATTTGCCAGACTCCGGAGCTGGGAGCAATTATAGGCGGGCGCGGCAGGGCTGGCGTGTGTGTGTGTGTGTGTGTGTGTGTGTGTGTACGTGCGCGCTTGCCTGCGTGCACGCATGTTCGGGTGGTTAAGCGTGCAGGTACGCTTAAGCGTACGTACAGCATGCATTTGGGTGTGCGTGTGCATATGTGCTGTGTGTGTGGTTATGCATGCACGTATGTTCCATTTGTGCATTGTGTGCACAGGTGCCGTGATCCACGTGCATGTGTGCACATATGTGAATTCTGATTATGTGTATCTGCAGTGTATGGCTATGCAGACATGCATGCACACGTGTGCAAATGTGGTGCGTTTGCCTCAGCATACAAGGTGTGTGTGGGTATGTGTGAGGTTACGTATTCACGTGGGCATGCATGCATAGTGCATGTGTGCTTATGTGCTCTATGTGTGTGCCTAAGCAAGTCTGCGGGGTTATTTCTGCAAATACAGCATATGCAGACATGCGTGTGGGCATATGCAGGGTATGCGTTTGTATCAGCTCATACCTGCACGTGAGGTGTTCGTGCATGCATACAGGGTAGCTGTATGTGCCTGTGTAGTATGTGTGGCAGGCGTCTGTACAAATGTGCACATGTGCATGTGTGAATGCGTGTGGTTATACACACACGTGACCCTGCACAGGGCCCCTGTATGTGTGCATGGTGCATGTGTGTGTTCATCCGTGCTTTGTGAAGTTTTAAAGGTCTATGGTGTGCATATATTGTACGTGTGTGTGCTTGTGGACAGTTATGCACACACACGTAGGTGTGCGGCAGCCTGTGTGCAGAGGTGCTCACGTGCACTGTGAGTACTTATACGATGTGGTCTTGCATAGCTGTTTGCTGGCGCCAGTGCACATGCACATGGCTGTGTCTACAGTGTGCAGATGGGCACATGGACCTCGAGGTGTATGTTTGTGCACACGTACATCTCATTGAAACTGGGTCAGCTACATGTTTGAGGCAGCCACGTTCTCTCCTCAGTGCTGCCCTACAAGGAAGTCTTAAATGTCGTTGCATCCACAAAGCAAAGCCCATCACAGACACATCTGCAAAGCACTGATGAATAATGGTGCACTCTACTCTAGTTTGCCTGGGGAGATCGAGAGAAGCTTTATACCTTGCATTGCACTTAGAAATTCTTTGAAAGCCATCTTAAATGACTCTATCTTTTTCCAAAGTGCACCATGGAGCTGTCTCATCTTTTCCTTCCCTCAACTCCCTTCTCCTGGGAGCCTGGGAAAATAATGTATGTGAGACCTGTACACCGGCCCTTAGGACACACAGTAGGAAGTAGTTGGTTCCCTAATACAAGGAAAATGTCAGAAAGCTCACAGCAGGGAGAGATACCTCACTGCTGGAGAACCTAGAGGTCTTCCTGGAGGAAGTGGCACCGAGGCTCAGAAGAGTGGAGAGGATTTAGCTGTACCAAGACAGAGACGTGGATGGGGGTTGAGATTGAGCTTCTGGTGGAGAAGAAGGGAAAATAAAGGCCTCAGGGATATGTTTCAGTCAGGATCCAGTTAGGAAAGAGAAACCACTCCAGATATTTGAACAGAAAGAATTTAATATAAAGAATTATTAACCAGATATTAGAGAACTGAAAACGTAAAAAGAAGACTAAGTTTTCATGGAGTTTGCAACTGCAGGAAATGACTGCCAGCCCTAGAGCCAGGAAAACAAAGGGAGGAGATTGGAATTATTAACATTTAGAAGCTTAGAAGGGGAGCCCTTTGGGCCTGGGATCTAGATCTCTGAGGAGGGGACACCAGTTGGCTGGGGTTAGCGTCTCTGGCGGAGGGCCTCCAGACGTCAAGGACCCAGCCTGCTGGAAAGGGGGCACTGTCACCTGGTGCTGGTATCTCCGAGGGGCTGGTTCTACAAGAATTGGAAAAATTGTACACTGGGCTCAGCCACTGCCTGGGAAGGGAACTGCCGCGGCCAGGGTGAAGAAGCATCCCTGGATGATGTTGGCATGGACCACTAGCGGACAGGAAGTAATCCGGAAGGAGCCAATCCCTTCTTCCTCTTCCAGCCTTGCAGTCTCCCTCTAGCGACCCTATTGGCAGAGGTAACATGGAGCCAGAATTGTGGCTTGCAGAGCCCCAGCCCCTGCGTCACAAAGCTGAGGATGGAAGGGCCTCTTGGAGCTGAGAGGCAGTAATCTAATTAACCGACACAGCCTGCCCCCGTGGTTACCTGGCAGGGGTAGGCACCCTTTATACCGATTTGAAATTCCACACAATAACAAAACAACTTTGTGTTTCTGCCTAACTCGGGTTTTATTTGTGTAAATATAAGCTTGTTCAGCTTCTCCCCGAAATAAGGAGGCAGCGTTCTCAACTGACATTGTATTCATCTCTGCAAGATAGTGAGAGGGTGGGAAAAGCGGGGTCATCGCGGGAATACTGAGAAATCCAGACTGACCTTCCTGACTTGAGTCCCACACAGACGCCTTGGGGAGGGGTCAGCAGATGGCTCACAGAGGGGTCTGTCCACGCAGTGGGACAGAAAGCTAAAGCCAGCTCCGTGGACCCTAGAGTCTGTAAGTGTTCTGGGTCCTACAAGGTTTGTCAAGCCATTTCCTCACGTTGACCGTCAGCTTTGTCTTCTGTTAAAGGGACTGTCTGCCTGCAGTGAGAGCCAGAGAAGGGTGTCAGCCGTAAGAGCAACCTGTGGGTAGTGGGTAGTGGTGGGTTCCAAGGCCGGACGTCCTGTCCACTTCTCTATCGTTGATGTCTTGTGTTCTGACCCCAATGGCTCCAATTTAAAATAGGCTTAGTAAGGGTGTCCATGGGTCCCACTGTGGGGAGTAGACCAGGTCTGGTGGGTCTGGGACCCTGAGCCAGAAGGGGGATACCACCCTAGCCAGCACAGACACACCCACGCCTTGCAGGAGGGAAGCAGAGATACTCTGATCTCCTCCCTACTGGGTTGAAGAGGGTCTCCTGCGTGTGTCCTCAGAGCCGGGGCACAGAAGCAGAACAGGGCCGTGGAGAGTAGAAGTGGTCTCCCCTTGCCACCTCCTCCCTCATCCTCTGCCTGTGCCCAGCTTCATTCTAATGATGCCCCTATGAAGCATGGTCAGACCTGTTGTGCCTTGCCCACCCCGAGGATGACTGCCTTCTTATAGCTACTCCAAAGTCTGCTATGCTTATTATCCCAAGGAACAGGGGGCTGAGGGTAGAATGTCAGGCGTCTGCAGGGCTGCCATGTGCAGTTGTGCAGGCTGTGCACTGCCAAAAGCCTCCCGGCAAAGGAGGCAAGTGGGGGCTGAAATCCATTCTGAAATCCTTTCTGAAGGTAGGGGAGCCGTTATCTAAGCACTTTCCGGACTCGTGCTGGAGGCGGGTATTGAGCTAGTACTGGAGGCGGGTATTGAGCTAGTACTGGAGGTGGGTATTGAGCTAGTACTGGAGGTGGGTATTGAGCTAGTACTGGAGGTGGGTATTGAGGTACCCGGGACAAAGGAAATCGCCAGAGGTTTTCTGCACGTGACTAGGCTCCCAGGCAACTGAGCAGTCCTCACCCACTAGCAGATCTCTGAGCAGGAACGATTCACAGCTGTTATCACAGCCAACATCCTGTCCATCTGCCTGCGCATAGCAGCACCGAGGCCCCAGAGGCTCAGAAAGTAAGAGTGAATCTCAGGCTAAAGGCAGAGCTGAGACCAGACCCCAGTGGGAAGCTCTGCCCACTCCCTCAGCTCCCAGGCGACTCTGAGCTCACAAGGAAGAAAGACTTTCTTATCTTCACAGGATACGGGCAGTCCTGGCAGTCAAGCCCAGCCACCTCTGTGCAACTTCGGGCAAATGGCCTAACTTCTCTGTGCCGCAGTTTCCACCTCTGTAAAATGGGGATTATCATAGCTCCTCCCAGAACGACTGGGAGGATTAAATAAAGTGATAACAAAAAGAGTTCTATGTGAACTATGCCAAGTTTGGGAGCTATCAGTAACCCCATGTTAGAGATGAGAAAGCTTGGAGAGGTTAGGTAACTTACTCAAGGTCACAGCTACTACAGGGCTGGGATCTGCACCCAGGCAGGCCCTAACTATGGCGTAAGATCATATGAGGAAACCTCCCAGCCCAGTCCCTGGCACACATGAGTCCTCAATAACTGTAGCTATTATTATATTTCTTGAATTGCAATAGGTCCTGCCCGACGTGGGCTATCTCTGGAAGCCACTGTGTCAGCTGTTGCTATGAGTCCACCGGCAGGGCCCAGCCTCCCATCCTTCCCAATGCCAACACCTGTGCCTGCAGGAACTCCAGGCCCTGGTGTCCCCAACTCTCAGACCCTCAAGCCTGGCTCTGTCCCTGCCTCCTCGGAGGCAGCTGTAGGTCTGCAGTTGACACACACTTAATTAGTTCCATCACTTGCTGAGCCCTGGCAAGGGCATTATCAGTCTCTCTCTGTCTCAGGCACTGATGGGCTCCCCATAAGCAGCTTTGGAGGGAGATGGTGGAGAGATCTGAGGTACAGAAATGCCTTTTCCCCTTCCTGCTTGCAGATAAAGTGGCAAGTAACCAAGCAGGCTTCTTTCTGGAGGAAGGCCTCCAGGCTGCGCAGTGGTGCATAGAAATGATTTATTTCAAGCCAGGCACTTGGGGCTTGTCAGGGAAAGTTCCCTGATTCCCAGACCTGTGGTCTCCAAGTGCCACCCTGGATGCAATGAGCTTTGGCTAGGTGGAAGGGCCTGGGAGGGGAGTGGTGCACAGGGCCCTGGCTGTATACTCTTGACCCTCTGAGCCGGTCCTATCTCAATCGGGGGGACAGGTGTGTTCCCTAATCCAGGCCTTCCCAGGCTGCATTCTGCTTTAGGCAAGCATGTTGTCGCCTAATTCAGGATGTGCTGAAAATCTCCATCACTTGGATGAGTGACGTTTTGTACATTAACCACGAGAGGTAGTATTGTTTTGTGACAAACTGGCTTTGATTCGGGGTTCCACCACCAACAAGCTCTGTGACCTTCAACAAGTGACTTGACCTCTCTGTCCCTCAGTTTTCCAATTTATAAAATGATGATGAAAATATCTATCTCATAGGGTTACCACAGGGATAAAAGATTATCATAAGGATCACTTCATAAGGTTATCAAAAGGAAAAAAGATTTTATTCCGTGTGGAGTACCTGGAACAGTGTCTGGAACAGTATTTCCCTGGTGCAGAGTAAATACTTAATATCGATGAGTTGTCATTGTTACTTGACTGTTTTCCACACTATACACCATTTGTCATAAAATGTGGTGATCTATTTCCCTCAGCCGTTGAGGGGCTCTGCTGTAGCACCGCATCTGGACAGGGGTTGCCATTGACCCCATGAGAAGAGGGCCAGGGACAGAATTTCTGGAGTGAGGGCTCACTCTTCCATGGGATGATTGATTAATCATGGTTGCCCAGAGCTTTGTGCATGCAAGGATTCCGGAGCCTTGTCTGAGCCCCAGAGGAACAAGCAATGTGATTGATTACTGATGTCTGCCCCAGGCATGAGCTAGGCAAGAAAGGGCTTTTAGTTGGCTTTCCCCCCACAGGGGGCTGAGCCAAGACGGGTGCAAGGAGTATATCTGGGAGGTGATGCCAGGAAGCCCCGTAAGTGGGGCAGTGAGACAGGGAAGGCAGAAACCCAGTGAAGGGGGCAGTACGGGGAGGACTACTGCTGGGGCGACAGGAGGGGGCTCGTTTCTTCCAAGGACCTGGTGGAGACTGTAGCGCGCACCTCGGCATCACCCCACCCGGGGGCAGGGCAGCTGGAGTGTGTAGCTGCCAATTCTCATGGCTTATTCCTGGAGAGTCGCTCTTCTGGCCTTAGTCCCTTGGTACTTGCTGCCAGTCCTGGATGTAGTCTGAGCACACATCCACGGCCAGGAAATTGCCTTCGAGTAGAAAGATCCAGTAAGCCGGAAGAGAGGCCAGGAAGGGTTGCAGCGACCTTTGGGTGGGCTAGGGGTGAGGCTGGGGCACCGGGTACACAGGTCATGGATGCTTTGTGTGTGTCACCACACACTGCAAGACCAGAGGAGCTGTCACCTGCCCTCCCTCCTCCCTGAACACCCTCCTCCCTGCCTTTCTTTTTCTTTGCCCTCCCTCCTTCCTTTTGTTTTATTTTCTCTTCTTCCTCTCCTTCCTGCCTCCCTTCTGCAAATATTTTCTGTGTGTCTTGCCAGATCTTATGCTAGGAACCAAAAGTAACAAAATAAATAAAAACTTGCCTTTGCCCTTTAGCTGTTCAATCTGATGAAAACGGCAGAGACCTCCCATCTCCCCGGAGGGGGAAGAAGACACCCAGAGCAGCTAATAAATGGTTTCAAGTGGTTCCTTTTCAGGCACTTTCATTTTTAAAAGCAGGGCCCAAGGGCTGCTGGGACAGGCAATTAGAGGCTGCGTCTCTGTGTTTGCCAAGAGGCAGGTGTGAGGAATCTGGACACTTGGAAAAAGTAAACTTATTAGGAGGAGGAGGATCTAACAGAGTATGAAATTTACAAAAGCCTCATCCGAAGTAACACTAATGACAGGCCACTTTATTGATGTTTAATTCAAAAAGAGAAGCTAATGCAAGTGCCCTTCCCTCAGAGTGGGAAGGAGGCGGGAGACCTTCTTCCTAATAATTTACTTAAACTGAATTTCATATGGGAAATTAAGTTGTCTGGAATAAAAGCAAGACCTCACTCCAGAAGTAAGAAGTCACCTTGAATGAGTCTATCCTCACAAGGGCAGCTCGCTGTCTTCCAAGCCCAGAAAGTTCCATCTGATGGGCAGGCCTGGGGGTAGCACGACTATATTTTGGGGTCTTTGGGGGCTGTATGAGTTTTCTATTACTTTACTGTGTGACAAATTACTACAAATTTAGCTGCTTCAAACAACACCGATTGATTATCTCAGTTTCTGCGAGTCAGCTGCATGGGTCAGCTCAGGTCCCGTAAGACTGCTATCAAGGTGTCGGCCAGGGCTGGGGCTTATTTGAGTCTCAGGTTCACTTTCCAAGCTCACGCATGTTGTTGCCAGAATTCAGTGCCCTGAAGCTGAAGAACTCGAGGTGGCTTTCATCTTCTTCAAGGTCAGTAAGAAAAAGGTATTTTGGACCTTCACCTTCACCTGATTGGGTCCGGCCCACCCAGGATGATCTCACTTTGGTTAATGCAAAGTACACTGATTAGAAACCTCATCACAGGACAGAAACCTCAGGGGAGGGGGCTGGACAGGGTGTGTACAACAGAGGGTGGGAATCTTGGGGACCCTCTTAGAATTCTGTCCCCCACCCAGGCAGAGGAGCTGGATCCAGCTGAACCTTCCTCAGCTCTGAGACTGTGGACAAACCATTTCCTGCTGCTTGGCCTTTGTGCTCTCACCTGTGCAACAGGTTATCAATCCTAGCCCTTCTGACCTGAAGAGGAACAGCAGAAGTGTCTTAAATGATTAGCTGGGTAGTAATTCAGTATTCAAAAATGACAGTGGGAAATCATCAGAAATGGTATATACTTGTTGCAGGCATTTTAACTTAAATTTGATAAGTAAATGTGCATTTGCTGATTTTTTTCCACATAGGACCAAGGCAGTTTTGTTGAACGTGACCCTCCCGCATGGAGTTCCAGGAATCGTTCTTACTTGAATTAAACCCACACCATTCCACCTATAATTTCTAATGTTCTTCAGCGTGGAGTGAGAACGTTGCACATGC
The DNA here is from genome assembly GCF_005190385.1 of Monodon monoceros. NCBI lineage: Eukaryota > Metazoa > Chordata > Mammalia > Artiodactyla > Monodontidae > Monodon > Monodon monoceros. The sequence continues at coordinate 29,366,148 of NW_021703766.1, forward strand.
GAAGCAACGTGTGTGCAGAATCTGTCTAGATGTTCACAACTTCTGCAGCCTTTCCTAATTATTTAATTCCCTCCTTGTTTGACACACATTTTCTTAGAAAACTGCCATTCCTGAGACCTTCCAAAGCGTTCACCTCCTTGGTTTTGTGCTCCCATTTCATTGGTTTATGTAATATTTAATGTAATTATGTAAGTATAAGAACAAGCACAACTGGCATATAAACAGGTTTGGGAATAAATTCAACCAACTTGGGATGAATTTGTCTGGCTCCGCCGTGGCGTACACGCATGTGCGCACACTGGAGAGGATGTGACAGCTGGGACATTTGGCCTAGAATAGGCAACAACCAAGCTAATTTGAGAAGAAATGAATAATATTGGCTAATCTGGCAAGTTAATTAGTAGAAGGGTGGTTTACTCTGAAAATGGGAAATGCTTTGGCAAGTGTGAAGTTTGGTGTCGGTCTGAAGGGTGTTGGGGACTGAACCTACTGTCCCAATGCCTCTTATTTATTTGACTGCCTTGAGGCCAGGCCTCCTGCTTGATGTCACAGGGCTGGGGGTTAGGACCCCAGGGAAGGAGAGGCCATCCCATGAGTCACAGATGTAGACACTGAGGCACAGAGATGTCAAGTGATTTGCTCAGGTGATAAAAACGATGAAACTGGAATTCAAACCAAGATCAATTTGACACCAGAGCCATTGCTCTTAACCCTTCAGAATTGGTTCTTGGACATGAATGTGCAAAGAATCCCATGGGGAATGGGGAGGGAGAGCTTGATAAAAATGCCACTTCCTGGGGCCCTACCTCCACCGATTCTGATGCAGTAGGTTTGGGTGGGGCCTGGGGATGTGTATTTCTAACAAACGTCCCAGGTGGACTGAAAGCCAAGTCAGGGGCTGCACCGTGCAAAGCCATGCCCTCCAGTGGTGCCCTTACCTAAGGCCTGGCCTGCTGAGTTCAAGAGAAGTGAGCCGATTCTGAGCCCGGTCCTGAGTCTGCTGGGGACCCTGCCCAGAGAGAACTCTTGCCTGCCCCAGTGGAGACCTCCAAGATGGCCCCAGGGCGAACCATCAAATGGGCCAGCAGGCGCAGCATGACTTTCTACCAGCTGCACAGTAGAATCATCATTCTGTTCTACGATACCCATACCTGGACCCCTCCCCAGAGTTTCTGACTCATCTCAGCTGATTCTAAGGGACAGCCAGGATTGAGAATCACTGAGCTGAAGCAGAAAGATTTCAGACCTTTCTATTGTACCATTTAAAGCTGTCCGGGACAGGGAAGCCTGCCTTGGGAAGTAATGAGCTCTCTGACTTAGAAGCCTGAAAGACAGAACTAGATGACTGCTACTTGTGATGGAGGATTAAGGTGCACTGGCGGGGCAGTGGAGTGAGTGCTACAGCCTCCAGCTTGCTGCTGTCAATGAGCAAAACAGAGTGGACTAGGGACAGGGCGTCAAAGGAACATGGAGGCCAGATCCTTCCCCATCAGCCCTGTCATTATAATGATATCACTCACAGTCACAGGGTGCTGAGGTCTGTCCTGGACCCTTTAGTTCGTGATCATGTGATTCAGCTGTTGTGAACAGCCTATGACGTTTGTGATGTAGCCTCCATTTTCCAAATGGGGAGTTTAGTCCCAGTGATGTTAAAAAATCTCCACTCAATCACAGAATATTTGAGCCCAGCTGGTCAGATACTTTCTGGCTTTCTATTCAACCAGGCTGCTTCCTTTCTCTGAGGCAACACACACATACACACACACACGCACACACGCACACACACACATGCACACACTTGTTCCCATACACAATTCCTTGCATGAAAATACACTGTAGCGAGAGACTAGCTCAGCCCCCATGTCCCTGTGTCTCTGCCTTGTTCTCCTCCTGTCCTCGGCTCTGTCCTTCTTACTTTCTGTGTGTCACACAGACTGTCCAGTTTGAACTCTCCTCTGAGATTTCCAAAGAAGCCCCATCCACCTGCTTAAGTTTTATAGTTTCCAGTGAGATGTGCCAGAGGGGCCACCAGCTCCAGCCTTGAAGGAATTGTTCACCAGTTTGGCTTGCAGGGGAGGCCAAGCAGAAACTTCTAAATGCATGAAGGACAGCCGGAAAACACCCTGGTATTTACAAATTGTTGTTGAAGCCAGGAAAACCCCAGGGAAGAGGATGAGGTAGGGAAGCGGTGCAGAGAGAAACTGAGAGGCCTCAGCCTGTCCAGGCATGGGTCACCAACATCTACTAGCATCCAACAAGCCTGGAAGAGGGGATGGCCAGACAGCATTGTTCCCATTGTACAGAAGGGGAGACTGAGGCCAGAGAGCTCCAATGATGCCATTCAGTGAGCTGGAAGTACCAGAGGCAGGAATCAAACTCAGGACCTGAGGTCATAGAAACTGCAGCTGAGAATTCAGTGGAGAACTCAGCAGGACTCACCATCCATGGGTTTGTCTAGCTGCGTCCATTCTGATTGGCCAGTGCCCATACCTTACTGACTATCCAATTCCTTCACTTATTGAATCCTACTCTGGCCCCAGGCTGGGCACAATTGGGGGATGGCAGAGATTGGACAGAGAGAAGCTGGAGGTCTCTGGGTCGGCCACAGAACTCTGAGAATACTTCCGGGGCTTGGCTTAGATGATGAGGTTGGGTAGACCCCAGCCCAAATTCTATTGTACACAAGTTTCTTCACGAGAAGTTCCCACCAGTGGAAAAGGCACTCTCCCCTCCACCTTGCATTTTCTGTCCCTGAAAATTGAATGTATTACTTGACTCCTTGGGCCATTTTCCAAGCGATCTCCCCATCTGATCTGTAACTTGGCCTCTGATGGATTTACAGGTCCAGCCTTGGTCCCGATTTTTCTGTGCCTTCCCGTGTGCTGCTGCTCAGCACGGATGTCTTAATGCGCCAGCTGAGACTTCTTAAATCCACATTGAAACAACTGTTGGGTTTTTATACCGTTGTAAAACTCTTTGTAGGGTATTCATAGAAAATGTTTTATTAATTGCCATATGTTTATTGATTTCTCTTTCATGTCGGTTCTTTTGTTCTTTCTTTGTAGTGGCAAAAGATCTCTCTGCATCATCATTTGCAAGTTATCTAAAATGTCAAAGGTGTTCTTTTGAAGTTTATTACAGATCACATGCCATAAGTCCCGGACGTTGGGTATTTACAGCAAGGGGGGAATTCCTGCACGGACTTTCAAAGCTCACAAAAGAATTGAGATCATATTGGTTTAAAACAAGACACACACACAAAACCCCAATTTATCATTTTTTTACAATTTTTCTCATTTTGAGGGAGTAGGGGTGAGTCGGCAAAGACATGCCAACGAGGAGAAATGAACAAATGTTCTGGCCTATTCATAGCATGGGTCTCCCTCTCCATCTTGCAATCTCATTGTGCTCCAGGTTACGGAATTGCTCCCCAACCTTCAACCTGCAGCCTAGCAAACCTTCACTTGGAGGTCCCCTCAGCTACCCTGCAGAAGGGGGATAACCTGCCACTTTTCCCAGCAGGCCAGCTTCCGCCTCCCCATTTCAGTAGAGCCTGCTCCTGCTGAGGTGCTCGGGGGGACCCCTGACAAGAGAAATCTCCCCTACAGAGCGGAGGTCCTAGAGGTACCTGGGCTCTACCTCCAGGATCCAGGGTGGGGGATGGATGGGGGAGGGCCAGGAAAAAGAAAAAAAAAAGTTAATAGTGTAATTCCCCAAGTTTTAAGGGAGCTATTGATGTCTAAGTCAGCAGAGCATTTTCTTTTGAAAACCCCAAAAGTCATATTTTAAAAAGCCTAGCCGGGAAAAACTCGCACTTTGATCTAGATGGGATATGAATGAGATCCACGCACTTAACAGGGAGGCATGAGGAACTATTTTCCAAGCTCCCTCCCTCCCCAAGGGAAGGATGACTCCAACAAGCTGGAATCCAGCCCAGGCTTGCACCCCATCATGCTGGTGCACTTGGGTGGCTCACTGATGCTGCAGGAGCCTCGATTGCCTCATCTTTAAATGAGTATAATGATTCCTAGCTGATCTTGGTCTCCAAGAACTCATGAGGGTCCACTGACACTTAGGAAAAGGACGTGTTGTCTGGACTTCCTTCCTCCTCGGTCTCCTTTGCTAATCGCCAGTGTCCCCCTGGCTTCCGGTCCCCACTGCTTGGTTGGGAATTGGGGCTGGGGGCGGGGGTGGGATTCAGGTTGAGGACTTGATGTTTTGTTGCTAAACTCAACTAGCTGTGCCTTTCTCCCCCAGACTGGGCCAAGAGTCCGTAGCTGGAATCTGGCAAAAGAGCTAAAAGGGGAACTGTGCCTGGGGCCCTGAGCTGGCTCTGCAGCAAAGGGAAAAAGAGAGACTCCCTGGATGGGGAGATGGAGAGGTTTGGGGAGGGTGAGGCCAGAGGCTGGGCCAGAGACTCCCGGGGGAGAAGTGCTTGAGAGAGGCCTGTTGGAGCCTCTTTTCCTCACTGTCACAAAGCCACCATCCTGGTGGAGGCCTGAGCACTGCCCTACTTCCCAGCAACCATGGGTCTGATTCCCAGTTCTGCCAGTGTCATGCTTTTTGCTCCTGGGTAATTTACATCCTGTGTCAGAGCCTCAGTTTCCTCATATATGAAACAGGAACAGGCTGGGACTAGGGTGAGGAAATCCAAGTGCACCCTGGGTATAAGATTTAAGGAGGCACTCGCTTACATGCTCGAGCAAGTGCAAGGTTGACACCTGAGAGCGAGTGCCTCCTTAAAATTGGCCTCCCACTTGTCTTGGCCCTGAATGGAAACTTGGCCATGCCCCCAAGTTTTGTGAAGGTCTGACGGGCCAGTTACTGGCTGCAATTGTGTGTGTGTGTGTGTGTGTGTGTGTGTGTGTGTGTGTGTGTGTGT